>NW_028227270.1:81818138-82338138 GCF_978045245.1 Mus caroli | reverse complement strand
GAATACTGGCTTCCAGGAAGCTAGGATAAGGGTCTTAAAACCCACACCCACAGTGACACACCTTCTCCAACAAGACCACACCTACTCCAATAGGGCCACACCTCCTAGTAGCACCACTCCCTGGACTGAGCATATACAAACCATGACAACTATTTACCTGTAATAATGTAGATGGCTCCTCTGAATGAAGCCACCAGGGGATGAAAGCCACTCCCCTGCGACTGTCACACCCCTGTCTTTTGGGGGAAGCTACTTTTCTTTGTCTCTCTTGGTTCTTCAGAGAAAGAAGCCTTTCTTCATTTCCTCAATTCTTGGAGAGGGGGCATACTTTTTCTATCCTCCACCCTCCAAAAATTAACTACAGACTTTGCTGCAGAAAGGTCCTTTGGTCTTCGGCTTTTCCAAGTGGTGGTAATGATTGGATTCATGCTTCTATTATGATGGCACAAAATTGTCACTCTAAGTCTGTAGGTTTTATTCACAATATTGTGCATTACGGAGATTAAGGAACCTCTAGTATGTATTAAGTTAAGGACCATTAGAGTCGTTTTGCTGCCCTAAAATTCCCCTCTACTCTGTCCCTTCATCTCCCTAAGTCTTGGTATCTAGAAGTCTTTTTTTAAAGAGATATATTTACTTAGATGTATTTATTTATTTTATATGTGTAACTATTTTGCCTGCATGTGCATCACATGCATGCCCGTTGCCCTTGGAGGTCAGAAGAGAGCATTGGATCCCTTGGAACTGGAATTATGAATAGTTTTATGGATAGATGAATCATCTGGGTGGTGTTGGGAACTGAACCTGGGTCCTCTGAAAGAACAAGTGCTTTTAACTACTAAGCCAACCCTCCTGTCCCAGCCATTGTTCTTCTTAATGGTCTCTACTTTGACCCTTTCCAGACTGTTATATATTTGGAATCAAACCGAAGACAGGCGTTTCACATTGGCTTCTTTTACTTTAGTGAGATGCTTTTAAGTTTCTCTCCATTTCTTTTTAGTGTTGAATAAAATTCTAATGTATCATGATTTATCCAGTCACCATTTAAAAGTTATTTGGATAGCTTTCACTTTTTTTTTTTTTAAAGCAGCGGTGAGTCACTAAACTGTGTCTGTGTACAGGATGTTTTGGTGTGAAGATTAATTTTCAATGCACTTGGGGGAGTGCTAACACATGGTCGGTGCTGCTGGGCTGCTCAGGAAGTCTCCCTGATAAGACATCATCCGTATTCCTAAGTATGAGTCTGGGACCTCACAACAAACTGCTAGCTCCAGTTATTGCATGTTTTCATCTGCATTTGCCCTTGATGCTCTGAATTTTGGCTACTCATATAAGCTCACGGCACCTCACTATTTCATTTTGCCATTCTCTAATGACGTAAGATGGTGAACACACTCTTGTAAGTTTGCCTGCTACTCAACTGACTCCGATAGTGAGCTATCTGCCCAAATCACCCAACTTAACTTTTATAGCCATTCTTTTCTTTTATACTCGAGTTTTACATGTATTTTGTCTATTTTTATATCAATTTTCATTTGTTACATCTTTGTGATTTATATCCTCAATTTAGACTGGCTATTGGTTTATGAATCACACACATGTACCTAAACAACATTGCAAAACACATGGGCCATTCATATTTTCTCCTAAATTATCTTCAAAGAGTTTTGTGCTTTTTCATGTCTTATTTACATCTGTAATAACATCTTTTAAGATTTTGTTTTATTTATATATTATATACATATGTATCTATACATACACATATGTGTGTGCACATGCATGTGCGTGCAGGCACGTGAGTGCAGTACCTGTGGAAGGTGTTGGATCCCATGGAGCTGGAGTTAGAGGTGGTTGTGAGCTGCCTGATGTCAGTGCTGGGAATTGAACCTAGGTCCTCTGGAAGAGCAGCACGTGCTCTTAACTGCTGAGTCATCTCTCTAGCTTAATCTGCAAAATTGAATTAGCGTCTATGAAAATTTAAATGTGTGTCTCGTTTTATTCTTTATTGAATAGATTCTTCTAGGTGGCTGTGAAACTGTTTCAGGAGCGTTTGTTGGGAAGACTCTTTGTCATGCCGTGCTGCTTTTGCTTCCTTGTCAAAAACCCTTGGCTTGTTCTTGTGGGACTCTGTTTCTGGACTTCTCTCTTTCTCACTGATTATTGTTTATTATGGCTAAGTGTTTGGCCATTGTCTCGATTTTCATGGCATGTCCTCAAGTTATTCCTCCTCGATATTGACTGGCCTTTCTGTGACTTCTGCCTCTTAGTATAAATTTTTGAGTGAGTTGGTGGTCTATTTTCTCAATTGTAATTCTTTTAGCCCACATTTGTTATTCATTGTATACTCTTCATTCAGAAACAAAAATAGAGCTATTAACAAAGGAAAAAGGGTTTCCTTTACAGGTTTACTCTACTCTTTCTTCACGTTAGGTTTTCACCCTTACAACCAAAATCTGTTGCTGAATTCAACAGTGACTTCCATGTAGTTAAATCAGTGTAGATTTCACTTCTTTCTTCTGTGACCGCTGAGGCACAGCTCAAACCCCAGTGTATGCCTATCAGTGGGATGCCGAGCTGTATCTTCTGCTCTGGACCTCCAATGACATTTGTCCTCAGTGCTCGGGCTTCTGGTGTTCCTTCAGTATATTTTCCCAGGTGAGTCTAATCACACTTAAATCACTTTAAAAAATAATCATATCCAACAACCAACCAACAGAGTTTACTGGTAGCTACTAAGTTCCATGGCAGTGTTCCTAGCCACTTTTGATGAACTAGACAGTCATCTACTGATCTTCCTTCCAGAACTGTGAGCCACAGGAGACCAAGAACCCTGCCTAACTTTTCCCTACAGTCCACAGTGCCCTTAAGAACTTAGCACCTAACTGATACCCAGACACTTAATTCAGCCAGACTTTCTCATTGATATGAAAAAAAAAAACCCAGATAATGTCTTCAGGGATGAAAGATTTATTTCGTTTTGTAATTTTACAAATATTAGTCTATAATATGTGGAGGGTGTGGCAGAGCAGAACAGTGTATCTCATGGCAGCCAAGAAGCAGAGAGAGCATACCTGTGCTCCAGTGGACTGGATCTTCCTCTCTATTTTATCCCATTCAAACCTCTAGCCTATGGGATATTTCTGTCTACATCCAGAATAGGTCTTCCCCACTTAGTTAATTCTGTGTAAACAGCCCCCTTTCCCCCCTCAGACATACCCAGAGTCGAGGTATACTAATTTGTTCTATACATTGCTTGAGGATTTTTTCTTCTTCTTCAGGCATTTCATGTTTCTAGTTTCTAGCTTCCTGAGGACCCCACTAGAGGTTAAGCCTCACTTTCTGGGCTTCATGCATTATCCTCTGGTAGATGACTGCAGGGAACTGAACCTTGCCCCACTGTGCCTGCCTAAGCCTTCCAGACCTTCCCTTGGCATCTGAATGAAAGCCCCCATGACTTTGTAACTCTTGTATTCTTTGTGCTTGCAAAACCCAGCAACATGTGCAAAGATTACCTACCAACTGAAGAGGCAGCTAGACACTCCAGGAGCATGGTTGCACTGACCTTTGAGTGTCCTGGTGGCTAAGCATGGGGAAAGGAAATTTTCTTAGGAAAATCACTTCCTAAGGGACCCTGTGCATGCATTATGACACTCAGGTACTCTATTCTTAAGGAAACATCTTTAATATTCTTGACCCTGGAGTAGGTGAGGTCTTGACATTTCCCAAGAGGCATATTACCTATTGTTCCAATAAAGTTATTGTCTTCTTGTTTTTAATAACACTTATTTCTTTACGTCATAGTGGCTTTTCTAGTGTGTGTGTAGGGGTGTGTGTGTGTGTGTGTGTGTGTGTGTGTGTATCTGTTCTTGAGTATGGGGGCCAGAGATCAACCTCAGGGGTTACTCTCAGGAATATCTACTTTGTGCTTTCCAGATGAAGTCTTTTACTGGGGCCTGGGGCCATCCATTTGGCTAGGCTATGTGTCTATCAAGCTCTAGGGATCTACCTGGTTCTGCCTCCTCAGTGCTGGGTTTCTAAATGTACGCTACCACACCTGATCTTTGCATGGTTCAGGGGATTGTGAATGGATCCTTGTGCTTGTATGACAAACACATTACCGAATGAGCCATTTTCCTAGACCCTATGCTGGTTCTTATGATTAAACTATATAGTTTTCAGATATTTCTTACTTTTGCTCCCAATTGTCACTGTCAATACAGAAGAAAGAAGAGAGCAACAATTATGTTACTGGGTAAATGCTGAACTTGAAATGTCTTTTTCAAGATTAATTAGTCTGTCACTCTTAAGATCAGCTTTCCTTTCTTCTTGTTGTTGTTGTTATTGTGGTGGTGGTGGTGGTGGTGGTGGTTGTGGTGGTGGTGGTGGTGGTGGTGAATGCCTTTAATGCCAGCACTTGGGAGGCAAAAGCAGGTGGATCTCTGTGAGTTTCAGGTCAGCCTGAATTACAAATCGAGTTCCAGGACAACTGGGGCTCTTATACAGAGATACTCTGTCTGGAAAACTAAAATCAAAGCAAACCAAACCAAACCAAAACAACAAACAAACAAAACAAACAACAAAGAAATACCAACACAGCTGGGCGGTGGTGGCACACACCTTTAATCCCAGCACTTGGGAGGCAGAGGCAAGTGGATTTCTGAGTTTGAGGCCAGCCTGGTCTACAAAGTGAGTTCCAGGACAGCCAGGGCTATACAGAGAAACCCTGTTCGAAAAAAAACCAAAAAACAAAAAACAACAAAAACCAAAAAACAACAAAAAACAAAAAATAAAAAACAACAAAAAACAAAAAACAACAACAAAAAACAAAAAACAAAACAAAACAAGAAATGCCAACACAGACCAGCTTTCCACAAGATCTCAGGATATAGGAACAATGTAAGAAGGTTTAAGCAGAATGTAACAGGAATGACCTCTGTAAATGTCATGACCACAGTCTTTACTGCCAACATTTTGTTGGCGTCCTGGTCTTCTGAGTTTCCACCAGAGCCACCACTAGTTTCTACGAACAGTGGAAGACTCTCCTAGCTCATTTCTCCAAAGTCTTCCAAAAGGCTGAAAAAACCTTCTGGCCAGACTCAGTTACAACAACTCCAACTTCTCTGTCACCAATTTTATGCATTTGTTAGACTTGCCATGACAAAGCTTTTAGGAGAGAAAGGACTTATTTTAGCAAATGGTTTTGGGGGTGTAAATCCATCCAGGCATGGAGGCAATGGCAGAGCTGAGCAGTTCAGAACATAGCATCACTGAACAATCTTGGGTGAAGAATCTGTGAGAGCTGGGTGACTGAACTCTTAGTTCCTGACTCTAGTTAGAACCTTCATCATATCATAGCTACTTTGTAATCACACTACCAGTTGTCAACTCTATACTTGCTAAGCAAACCAACAGCTCACCCTTTGTCAAGCCCTTTGGCTTCTTAGTATCTTTATGAGGCTCAGTTGTCTTAAATATAGTTTTACTTAAAGTCCTTGTCACCAGTAACATGCAGCTGTCATGTTAAGCATCTCACGGTTTTTTGTTCATTTCCACCCTCTCCTCTGTTCAGTGGTTCAAGGAAAACCTGAGTGTCATTGGATTTCCCGTCTAAACCCATCGAGCAGAACTTAGCTGACGTATTTCTTGCTGCAATCAGCCACCACCTGACTTCAGAAAGTCACATTTCTGACCTCTTATTCTTTGTAACCTCCATGGTTTCTTCCACTGACTTAAAAGATTATCTAAGCAGTATTATAACAAATGACACACAATAATTAATAAATTTATAGTTGTGTCTGTTATTAATAAAACAATACTTGCCTTGTCTGAGTTTCTTTTCCTGTGGCTATAATAAAATACTCAGACAAAAGGAACTCAAGGGACAGAGGGTTTATCCAGAGCTGTGGGATACAGTCCATCATGGCAGGGGAGTAACAGTGCCATCCACAGTAAAGAAGCAGAAAGTGAGACAGGGCTGCTCAGCACACTTCTCCGTGTATCCTAGGGTCTCCTTCCCAGGGAACGGTCCTGTCCAGAGTTATGATGGGTCTTCTCATAGCAGTTCATGTTTTCAAGATAACCTCTTTCAGACAAGGCTAACCTTGACCTAGACAACCCCTCCCAGGTTTGTGTGACTAAAGACACAACTCCTAAGTGAGTCTAGATTGTGTCAAGGCAACAGTTAATACTAACAACCACATGCTTTTGTGTAGATCTAGTTACTGCATGTTTCCCTGATCCCAAAGATTCAAGGTTGACACTGGGCCACTTTCTTCTGTCATATCTATTCTGCACTAATTTGTCACCATGCTGTTCTATTTATACCGAACCTCCTTTATAAAATATTCGTTCTCTAAAAAATACTGTAAGAGCTGTGTGCTCCGACATCTCAACATTTTTTTTGTTTTTACTTTTTATGTTTTTGTTTGTTTGTTGCTGATGTTGTTTGCTACTCTGCCTTTTTCAAGTCTAGAGTCCTCCATCTCTGGTCCCATGCAGCCTGGTTTTATTGAGATAAACTCAACCAAATGATGAGCTACATACATGAAACCAACACCAAATTCCACATAAAATATGGGAGCCCAAAGTTTCCTCCTGTCCTTTGAAATTTCTCCTGTTGCACCTCCCCCCATGTCTCAGTTCATAAAACTATTGTGATATTATTTGGTGTGAGCATAGATGAGTGTGGAGCACTAGGATTCTTGTGTGAGATCAGATGACAGATATAGTCAATTTTCCTTTGCTTTCTCCAAGTACTCTATTGTGATTCTTTGATGCTGATGATTCTTTGTTTCCCCTTCTGATGACCATTTAGATTATCAGTCTTGGACCATTAGCAGTAAAACTATCTTGAACATTCAAATACAAACATTTGTGTGTCTGTGTAGTTCCTTCCTGTGGGTGAATCTGTTGTAGTGAAAAGACTCGATCCCATGATTGGTCATGCACACCTTCTTGAGAAACAGCTAAACTGTTCTGTGACATTTATGGTTTCTCTCTTTGTCCAGTCATCCATGGAATGCGAACACATCAAAGTAGCCAATTGTCATTTGCATTCTTAAAGTTTCTACAAGAAGTGAACAATGGTTCTAAATTAGCTAATGAGCTATACTGTCCTCTTAGTTTGGCCGTGAGCAATGAATTTTATCTCTGAATTGAAAGGCATAATTCTTGTACTTCTGTCTCTGAATGCTTTTTCACATGTAGTGTACACCCAGCTCAATCACTCCACTGTACAACTCTTCTCTTTGTACCTAGGTTTTAAATATATAAATTCATATTTGCAGGTTCTGTATCTAAAATTCTGGGATGGTTTTCTTTCAAAATTACTTAAAATTTTTATTTTATTAGGCATGCCAAGACCATTTTCTATCTGCCTCTCACCCAACTTATAGCCCACTTTGTATAACTGATATAATAGTAAAAGTCATGTACATGCTTACAAACATTCCTACTTTAAATTCGATAGAATGGAAAGATGTTTGTCTGGGATTATAGGAACATGAAGGCAATGTGGTCTTTTTGAGCTGGTGTAACCCCTTAACTTAGGTATACAATGTACTTAAACAGTGTTCAGCAAGTATTTGGGTTCTAATTGGCTTCATAGACACACAAAACAACTCATTTGTTGTCCACCATATTTGGATATTTTATGTATGCAAACTACCATTTTTGGCCCATGTTACTGGTTTATGTTGCTGTTAGATAGCACAATTGAGGATCTAAACTGTTTCAATGGAACTGTCACCCCTTCCTTTTTCCTCGTGTGAAGACAGTCTCACCTCTGCACTCCTCCCTGGCTAATTCCAGTGAAGTCCCACTGTGAGCGTGGCAAGGAGAAAGAAGTGATGCGAACAGACTGGAGAGCTTTAATGCTGCCGGGGACTGCGCCATTACCCAGAGAATGCAGGTTAATGTGGAGAATGGGAGGGAGCTGTGGGAGGCAGCACCACACACCCAACAAGACCCATTAAACAGAACAGTCATGCAGTGTGCAGAGCAGGAAGGGAGAACAGGGTCAAAATGGCAGCAAGATATCCCTGCTCCTTCATCCAAGCAAACCATGGCAGAGATAGGGGTTTAAGAAACAAGATAGAACAAATTCTGAATTAACTCCCACCACCTTGGCTTTTACAATGTGTGCCTTGGTCCGGGTTAACCCAATGAATCTCTAAATCCTTATAGGACAAACAAAACACTGTAGTGAAAGGATACAATCTTAGGGCAGAATATGGAAGATACACTGTACTGTTCCTAGTAACTTTTGAGTTGGATATACATAATTTATTAACTTGAAATGTGAAAAATAATTGTGCTATGCAGCATAAAACAAAGTAATGTAAAATGTACAGATAAAATCATGTCATAACCTAATGAAAGGAGATTTCAGTTTCTTCTCATGCATTTAGCATGCGTATTGAGTTCAGAGAGTTTTTTTTTTTATTAGATTCATGTTTTTTTTGTTTTTATTTTATTTTATTTATTTTTTATTAGGTAATTTCCTCAATTACATTTCCAATGCTATCCAAAAAGTCCCCAATACACTCCCTCCCCCAGTCCCCCACCCACCCACCCCCACCCCTTGGCCCTGGCGTTCCCCTGTACTGGGGCATATAAAGTTGGCAAGTCCAATGGGCCTCTCTTTCCAGTGATGGCCTACTAGGCCATCTTTTGATACAAATGCAGCTAGAGAAAAGAGCTCTGGGGTACTGGTTAGTTCATAATAATGATCCACCTACGGGGTTGCAGTTCCCTTTAGCTCCTTGGGTACTTTCTCTAGCTCCTCCATTGGGGGCCCTGTGATCCATCCAATAGCTGACTGTGAGCATCCACTTCTGTGTTTGCTAGGCCCCGGTATAGTCTCACAAGAGACAGCTATATCTGGGTCCTTTCAGCAAAATCTTGCTAGTGTATGCAATGGTGTCAGCGTTTGGAAGCTGATTATGGGATGGATCCCTGGATATGGCAGTCTTTAGATGGTCCATCCTTTCTTCACAGCTCCAAACTTTATCTCTGTAACTCTTTCCATGGGTGTTTTGTTCCCAATTCCAAGAAGGGGCACAGTGTCCACACTTTGGTCTTCGTTCTTCTTGAGTTTCATGCGTTTAACAAATTGTATCTTATATCTTGGGTTCCTAAGTTTTTGGGCTAATATCCACTTATCAGTGAGTACATATTGTGTGAGTTCCTTTGTGAATATGTTACCTCACTCAGGATGATGCCCTCCAGATCCATCCATTTGCCTAGGAATTTCATAAATTCATTCCTTTTAATAGCCGAGTAGTACTCCATTGTGTAAATGTACCACATTTTCTGTATCCATTCCTCTGTTGAGGGGCATCTGGGTTCTTTCCAGCTTCTGGCTATTATAAATGAGGCTGCTATGAACATAGTGGAGCATGTGTCCTTCTTACCGGTTGGAACATCTTCTGGATATATGCCCAGGAGAGGTATTGCTGGATCCTCTGGTAGTATTATGTGCAATTTTCTGAGGATCCGCCAGACTGATTTCCAGAGTGGTTGTACAAGCTTGCAATCCCACCAACAATGAAGGAGTGTTCCTCTTTCTCCACATCCTCGCCAGCATCTGCTGTCACCTGAATTTTTGATCTTAGCCATTCTGACTGGTGTGAGGTGGAATCTCAGGGTTGTTTTGATTTGCATTTCCCTGATGATTAAGGATGTTGAACATTTTTTCAGGTGCTTCTCTGCCATTCGGTATTCCACAGGTGAGAATTCTTTGTTCAGTTCTGAGCCCCATTTTTTAATGGGGTTATTTGATTTTCTGGAGTCCACCTTCTTGAGTTCCTTATATATATTGGATATTAGTCCCCTATCTGATTTAGGATAGGTAAAGATCCTTTCCCAATCTGTTGGTGGTCTTTTTGTCTTATTGACGGTGTAGTTCAGAGAGTTTTTATGACCACATTGTATTTGAGGTTAGTCTTGCAGAACTAGGAAGATTTATTCAAGCCAGTATCATGAGGCTAATACAAAAATAGTAAGTGAAAATGGAGGAAGTATGAAGTGGCCCCTACTCCTTCCCAGCTGGGACCTATAGTTCACATAGAGCTATTCATAGGGTCATTATCTCTTGCCCTGTGATATCGTGCCACCCGTGGATTGTGTGCTTTCGCATCTGTGTAGCTTCTTGGGTGCGTTTGTATATGCCTTATGCTACCTTTCACTCCTTATTGACATATGGCTTACTTATTATGAAATCAACTTCTTAGATATTTTGGTTCCGTATGGTCCAAGCCAGTGAGTATATATACTGAAGTCTGAAAAAGCTTCTCCATTGTAAATAACTACTTGCCATGCCTGCTAGACATTTTCTAGAGGGGACATATGACACTTTTCACTTGTCCCTTCCTTATTCTCAGAGTGAGCCCTCACACCTATAATTTTTTGGCTTCCAGTCTAGGAAGTGAGGCATGTGAAAGGCTTGAACCTGCTATATGGTAAAGAAAACTGACCTCGAATGTGGAACCTACAGTTATTATTGAGACTCTGCCCCAGAAAGCTCTGATACCAAAAGTCCATTTGGTTTGTAGTATCCCATCATCTCTGAGAGTTGTCATGAATCAAGAGAGTATTGAGTACTAGAAAGACTACCTCTGTCTTAGTTATGGTTTTATTGCTGTGGAAAAGACACCATAACCAAGGGAACTCTTAAATAAGACAACATTTAATTGTGGGCTGACTTATAGGTTCAGAGGTTCAGTCCATTGTCATCAAGGCAGGAAGCATGGCAGCTTGTAGGCAGGCATGGTGCTGGAGAAACTGAGAGTTCTACATCTTGATCAAAAGGTGGCCAGGAGAAGACTACTGTCTTCTCAGCTAGAAGGGTCTCAAAGGACACCTTGCCAGTGACGTACTTCCTCCAACAAAGACATACCTCTTAATAGTGTCACTCCCTGGGCCAAGCATATTCAAACCACCATAACCTCCAAAGTTGAGTAAAACATCTAAGGAAGAAACAGCACAGTAGCCATCTTTCCTTTTAAAACATGCATGAGAACCTTTACAGCTGGACTTTTCCCAACTGCAGATGCAGTTGTGAGATGCAGAGGGCCCCTTTATGTAAGAAACAGGCAAGAAATGAGGCAGAAATGCGAGGAGCTGTTAAATTATTCCAGTTCTTTAAGCTCAGTGCACACTAAAAGAAAAGGTTGTAGAGGAAAGAACATAAAAGTTTATGGGTTTGGTTTTTAGACAACACACATACACACACGTGCACACATGAAATAAATAAATAATAAATAAATAGGGTTGACAACATTCCTGTCACCTAATAGATACAGAGAGCTGAGAGAAATGCATGTTTCTGACCTCAGGAACTCCGGAGACCTAGTCCTTTAGTGTTTAATATTGTTTCAGAGTTTGTGCTGTTAAATCAAAAGGTTATCCATAATACATCTGGCGCTATTAATGGGAAAGATCAGGGGTACTCAAAAGACATTTATTCATTATTAATATAGATAATAAAGGATCATTTATGAGGCTTCAGATGAGATTTTTATCATCAAAAGCTTAAAAAGCAAAATTTATTTTTGCTTCAGGACAGACACAGGAGACGTCTGTAACGAGAAATGTGAGTGTCAACACAAAGCTGTCAGGTTCACTCTGTTTCCAGAGATGGTGAATGCTTTATAGCAACAGATTAAAACGAAAATAAAATTTTGTGCTTTAAATTTCTATCGACATCGCTTCATGATTTATTCCTGGCTTGTCCTTTATCGAGACAATGTGTTGATGTTCTCTGCTCTTTCCTCTTACATTCATGGTCTTTGACGTGCAGGGAAATAAAATCAGGAGAAATCCATCGCACTCTACAGGATCCTGGGCACTGTTGGCAAATAGAAGAAGTTGACTCAAGAACGGTTATGTCCTAGTGAGAGTCACAAGTCCTGTGTTTATTAGACAGAACAAATAATGAGAGGGAGTGGCTTAAAATATACCACGTTGGAAAAAGCTGGTGAAAGCTTGAGAGACTTGAAGAACTTTTGAATTTTGAACATAGCATTACTGAAATAAACAGCTTGTCCTGCTGAAGCTGATCAAGGCGTTTTTTAAAAATTGATTGTTAAAGATGTTACAGAGTGTCAGACTTTATCTCACCTCAGCTTTCTAAGTAACTAGTCCATTTTCCAATTGGAGTTTAGCTGGAAGAGTTATTGGATTTGGGGCTTAGGGTCCACATCAGCAAGAATGAAAAAGACAAAAACAAAAACAACCCCCAAACAAAAACAACAAGAACAACAATAATAAAACAACAAAACAAAACAAAACAAAACAAAACAAAACAAACAAAACAAAACAAAAAACCAAGGATGCATCATGCAGTAACGGCCACAGACCAAACTTTCAGGGAATGATTGCTGAGTGAATAGATGAACATTTCTTGCTTGACTTTCAGAGGTGGCTGAACCCAAGGATGCTGGGGCTATCCTAAAAGAATTTACCCAGTACTTATGCATATAACTAAAAATGTATAGTACTTTGGCTAAGTTTTCTCCACTAAAGAATGTAAAGGGAAGACCTAAGTTTGAGTTATCCTAGATTATCTTGATTTTAATTTTTGATAGCAGTAATTTCAAAGCTACAAATTTAGCAAACTGCATAGAACATTGTTTTGTCTCTATTTAATTAAGATAAAAAGACAATTGGAGTCTAACATCTCACTCAAAGTACATAAAACCCAAACAACACTCATGATCTGTTACTAGCTTTTCCCTAACAGTCTTTGGATCAAGAAGAAACATTAGTGCAACTGCCAATCACTGGCTAGAAAGGAGAGGTATAGTGCACTAAGAATGCTTATGAGAAAGCCTGGGTGTCATGTGTAAGATTGGCACTCAACTTCCATCCATCCATCATCTATCCATCGTTCATCCATCTATCTATCATCCATCCATCTATCCATCATCCATCCATTCATCATCCATCCATCCATCCATCCATCCATCCATCCATCCATCCATCCATCCTGTCCTTCTGCCCTTCCTTACTCCATCCTACCATCTATATACCTATCCATCCATCAATCCATCAATCCACCTATATATTCACACATCTATCCACCCAACTATCCACTTATCCATCCATCCATCCATCCATCCATTCATCCATCCATCCATCCGTCTGTCTATTGACTATCCTCCTAATGTCAGCATGCACTGCAGAGACTGGAAAGGTAAAAACATATACCCCATCTCGTCTTGCATCTGCACTCTTTCCAAACTCTATGCAGGTCCTAACAGTCAAGCACACTGAGCACCAGGTGGATTCAAAGCCGATTTTGGGTGTTCCTTATCTCACCACAATCAGGATAGCAGCATGATTTCTCTGAGTTATCAGGAGTCTTAGACTTTAGTCATCAGCTTTGTTGTTTTGAGAGAAAAAAAAAAAAAAAACGAGAGCAGGTAGGAAGCAGCCTCTCTTCAGAGAGTACAGTTTGTAGCAAGCAGTAGAGTGCAGGAGTAGAAAGCAAAAGCTGCAGGTTCCCCCTCCCTCCATGGTGGGGGAGGGGGTGGAGTTTCAGAAAAGGACTTTTGAGCCTACAAGAGGCAGTGGCTTCTTTGCTCCATGTAAGTTGCTCCTCAAAATCAATGACTTCATCTTTTAAAAGTCTTTCTGTAACTCTATAAACCATTGTAATAAACCCATTCTCATCTGGTTTGCTGAAAGTCTCCTGTCTTAAACGTTTGCCCTTCAAGTGCTTGAAAGAAACATCACTGCTCAGACAGCACCTGTGTAAAGCTGCTGTCTCCAGCTCTTGGATCAATACATGGAAGACGGATAATGGAGTAGGACATGCCAGTCTCTCTTCTCTGAACCTGTTTTCTCTGGATGTGGTATTAGTTTAGTCACATGGTTCCTTGGGTTCCCTTCCCAGAGACGTTGCTGATTTTCTCAGCACACCAAGAGTCCAGGCAGAGGGAGCATCATATGGGCCTTTAAAGGAAATCCTCGGGATGTTTTCACTGCATCGAAGCATATTCAAGAATCTCGCAGAAATGTCTTCTGTCCCGAATGCTAATGAGGCGTGGCATGATATATGGCCTGTGTTGGGCAGCTTTCCTCTCTTCAGAAGGGAGAAGTATCATCTCACCAATATGCTTCAGACAAAAGGTTGTTAATCTTTCTTTTCATAGCACAGTGATAAATCTCTGCTAAATAACTGGGTATTCATTTTCTTTCTAAATTATAGGACATTGACTTTTCCTATTTTCTCAATCATGAAAACTTACTGATAATAAAAATGCCTAAATCCATAAGCCAAAGAAATGCAGATAAAATAAATCTTAATATATAATTTTACATTAACTTTTGCAAATATGTTTAAAGTGAGTGACAAGCTCAGACCTAGATAAATGTAGCCATAACAAGAAGAGGGTATCCAGGGACTGGTCTCCTGTAGAAGTCTGCGGTGCTATAAACCATTTTATTTGTAAAACTGGAAATGCAGAATATGGATTACTCCTTTGATGAGAGTCCAGTGTTTGGCTCTTGCTGTTGTACAGATTCCTACCTCTGAGAAGAACTTGAGATAAGCACACATGGATTTCATTTTCAGTTTACATAAGGTGATTTTTGCCTTGACCCTCCATATTTAGGAAGCAATAAAAGTCTTGCTTAATTTATAAGAATCTGTGAGCTGTAAGGAAAATATTTCAGAAATAGACAGCCATGCCAGGAAGTATTGCTAAACCTTTGGTATATAAAGCCTGGTGGCATACAAAGGCTCCCTCTTCAGAAAAACCTCTCAGGTACAGAGCCGTGCACTTGTCTACTGTAAGGGGGAACATTGACAGAGTTCACTTTTTTACAGAGGGTCTTCCAGGTGGATTTCACTAAGACCCCTCTCTTGCCACAGTAGCAGTAGACACATTGAAAGATTTCTATTTGTAGTAGGATTCTTCCAAGGGTTCCATGCCATTTTAAGTTTAGCTGAGAGTGGTGGTGCAAGCCTTGGAAGACAGAGGTAGGTGGATCAGTTTGAGTTCAAGACCAGCCTGGCCTATACAGTGAATTCTAGGCCACCAAGGGCTCCATATTGGCAATGTCACATAAAAACAAGCATCCAGTTCTTGATGTCAAAACCTTCTTCCCAGGGTTTCACTCACTAGCTCTTGCAGTGGGGAACGCCTGACTACCGGGCTAGTTCCTACATCTAGTCTTCAACTTCACTACCCGCAGCAAGGCGGGGGTGAGATGGACGATGGACCCTTGTCCATTCTTGGGAATGCAGATTAGGACACATATTGTGGGTAGAGACTCCTTCAGCTATTCAAAATAACACTGGTGAGTTATCCAGCAAGTCCACTACTGAGTACAGAGCCAAAGGAAACAGAGTTGTTTTGTCCCAGACAAATCCCCTCCCTCATCTTTTATAGCACGGTTTCCAGTAACTAGCTAAGGAATGGGAACAGCCTAAATTTCTCTAACACACAGATAAAGAAAATGTGGTCTATACACACAATAGAATACTATGTATCTATAAGATAATGAAAACCTGAAATTTGCTATAACATGGATGGAACTAGAGATCATTGTGTTGGGTGACCCAACCCAGGTACAGAAATGCAAAAATCTCACCAGCTCCGTGAGTTGTTTTTTTTTTTATTGAATGCAACTTTTAGAAACACAAGCTTCCTTCTTTTCCTGTTGACATTTCTGTGACCACATTAAAGCTTGCTGACACCGTCACTTGCCATATGCCTATGATTTTGTGGCCAAGTGTCTCCAGTTTTGTTAGAGTAAGTAGAGCATCGGCAACACGTTCATCACAAACCATGCTCAGTGGAGTAGACTAGCCTAGATTAGCAGAGCTCATATAACCCCTTGACAAGTAGCTTTCACTTTAGAGATGGCTCCTTTGATGTCTGTTTCCCTCGGAGGATTATGACTGTGGTCCATTAACCTCGTTATAAACTGGTCATAAGCCTACCCATGCAGATACCCTCGACCTCAGATTCTGTCTTCAGATAGCGCCATATTAGACGTGTATGTGAAACACAGATGCTAGTAAAATGTAAAGTGGAAGGCCACAAGAACGAATGAGGAAATGATAAATAATGTAAAATCCTTACAATACCACTCACTTCCTAGAGTATTCACCTTGTATAGCGATTACAAAGAAGGCTGAATAGTGTGCCAGGAGACAAGAGTCAGTAATTAGTATGTGGTAAAATTTGTTTTCTAGGTAAAAAATTCCGTCTTCAAATTTAGAAGTTTGTATGTTCCTGTGTGCTCATTAATATATAAGGGAGAGGGGCGGTGACTGAGAAAAACCTACAGGCCTCAGCTTATCCTGTTCTTCGTGTGCAGTGCTTACCAGTTTTTAGTGGGTCCCTGTCTTGGCTTCCCAAATGAGAACAAACTCACCAGATTAATTAGGCACCATGGTGCATAGTTCTGACAGCCTGGAAGACTTCCCTTAAGCCAGCTCAGCCATTGCCCATCATTCTAAGGGCAGCATCAAAGTGGATTTGGCATTTAAATTTGTTTCCTGATCATTTGGGATTGGTGTAACCAATTCCCTAGAACCATGATGCAAAAAGTTATGGACTCAACGGAACTTCATTGAAATCTGTGTGGTTAGGGCAGAAGTGAACTCTGATAAGCATCTGCAAGAGCCTGTGTGATGCCCACGAGCAAAGGGAGGCATCTGTGAAAGTCTGACGTTAGACGTGAAAATCTGAAAGACAGGGGACTGAAGAAAGAAGCGAGGGGAGAAACAGTCAAGCGGTCCATCGGGGTTTTCTGATGTTATCATTTTAATATTATGCATTTTAAACTTTAGTTCTTGGTAACATGCCCCCTTCACCAATATTTACTCCTATCTGTCTATTATTTTCAGAAATGTATATAAATACATGGATATAGGAGCGGGCTCAAAGAGGACAGTAGATAAGACAGTAGTATGTATAATAGCAAATAAGGTTCTTTTCTGTGTGTGGGGTGATACATATGACCATGCATGTGTGTACTCGTGCATGTGTAGGAGGGGGTCACATGCTTGTGCATGTGTGTGCCTTTGTATGGGAGGTGCACGTGTTCATGCATGTGTGTACCAGTGTATGTGTGTGTGTATGTGTGTGTGTGTGTGTGTGTGTGTGTGTGTGTGTGTGTGTGTATGTGTATGTGTATGTATGTGTGGTATGCACATGTTTGGGTATGTGTGTGCCCATTTATGTTGAGGGGGTTCACATATTTGTACATGTGTGTGCTTATGTATATGTAGGTCAGAGGATAACCTTGGGTGTCATTCCTCAAGTGCCTTCCACCTTTAAAAAGATTTGTTTATTTCTGTTATGTGTAAATGTGTTCAGCCACATGTATGTATGTACACTATCTGCATGCTTGATTGTAGGGAGCTAAGGAAGACTTGCATGAATGTGTGAGGAACAGATGAAGTCCTGAATGAATGTGTATTATTGACAAGTACCAAGGCATTAGGCTAATGGAACTGGCAAAGCTTTCTTTCAGGTGAGGGTCAAAGACATGGCAAAATCATCCTCTGGTCCAAGTATGAAAGCTTAGGAATGATTAGCTAGTGTGTGCAAAAACTGATAACTGTAGCTTCCTCCTCTGGGATGACTGCAATCTGAGACTGTTCTCCTGCAGAGACTCCTCTGGAGACCATCTAGTTCCCTTCCCCACCAAACTAGCCGGAGGTTGTCCAGTGATTGTGCTGCTCCTGGCAGAGTAAGCCTGGCTCACTTGATTTCAGATTTTCTGTATATGTGTCTGCCTGTCCTTTCTTTATTTCCTTGTCATCTCAGTCATGTTTCCAGGACAAAGCCATGCTGGGGACAGTTCTTGGTGGCTGTGGAGGTCAGACAGACACTGGATCTCCTGGAGCTGGAGTTACAGGTGGTTGTGAGCTGCCATGTGGGTGCTTAGAACCAAGCCCAAGTCCTCTACAACAGCCATCTCCTCAGCCTGTTTCCTGCTTTTGCAAGGCAGAATCTCTCATTGGCATGACAATTCTCCAAGTAAGCCAGATGAACTTTTTTGGGGTTGTAAGCACCTTCTACCATACCTGGTTCCTCACTTCTCTTGTGAAGCAAGAACTTAACCAACTGAGCTCTCTTTTGGTCATAGTGATCATAGCTTTTAAGGGAATATTGGGACCTCAGCTTATTCCTTATCTTCTTATCTACCTCATACCATGAGGTGAACGGATTTCCTCTGCTACATGCTTGTACCAAAACAGTGGTCAAACAGTCATGGATTAAAATACAAAAAACTTCAAGGAAAACCAAACTTTTCCTTTTATCTCAAGTGTGTGTTATTGCAATGAAAAGCCAACTACCACAGCTCCGTGCATATGGATTCATGAGTCTGCTTTGCACCATTTTACACGTTGTCCCCTAAAGATTACTTGACCCATGAGAATGCATCTCTCACATCGCCATCTAATGGTAGAATGACAGGCAGAGAGCCCAGTTGCTGCATATGAAATCCACTATGACCTATATCTGAAGAGCACCTTTGCCAGCTTAGAGACTGGGCATGGCAGAGAGACAGAAAGTCTAAGAGAGGATACATTTGAACTCTCAGTGGCCTTGCTTAGCTTTCTTAGATCTGCATCCCATCATAAGATGCTTCCATCTGTCTTTTGTCCTTTATCTGGGCTTGCATCTATGCTGGGGTCTGACAATTTCCTCTGCCCACTTGACTTCCTGACTTTCCTTTCTATTTATAAAGCTCTAGCAAGACCAATATAGTGAAGGCTTGTGAGAGGACTCAGTTAAATACAATAGCATTATCTTTGCAATATTTCTCATTAGTGAAGCATCAGAGAGACTGAATCTCTCACCCATGGTTGGGTAGGAATATAGTGTGCAGTGATTCTATCAAAGCATGGCAGTGTCTTACAAATCAGAGCACACAATTACCATAGGACCGACTGATTACATTTATCCTGGAGAAATAAAAGCATGTCATCACATAGAAATTTCTGCACACAATCTTTTTTAATAGCAGCTTTACTTAAAATGTCCCCAAAGTGAAAAGAACACATATGTCCTTCAATAGGCAAATGCTTCAAAAACAAAAAAACAAAAAACAAAAACAAAAAGCCTGTAGTACATTTGCTCCATGGGATACTCAGCCATAAAAAGAACTATAAAAAGAATAGAAAACAATTAATGCGCACAATAACTTCAATCTCTAGACAATTAGAATGAATAAAAATATCAGTCACAGGAGGTGACATGCTATTTTATTCCATTTGTATAGGATTCTTGGAATGATGCTGTGGTTCAAGTGGAGAAGCAGACTGTTGTTTGAGAGAGTTAAAATAAAGCTTGGAACAACAGGGACAGAGGAAGGGCTCTGAAAGAGGAACGTGTGGGGCCATGTGGTAAGGGACATATTCTGTCTCATGGCAATATTTATTTCCTTTCATAAAGATTATTATAACTTACATCCACTTATATTTGTAAAGGCTACACCAGATATCGCTCAACCTCCAGAGTATATTATGTCATACCCATAGACTTTTTACCCAATTAGAAAATCGATAGTGATTTTCACGAACATGTTACATATGAAATGATTTGTGTGTGTGTGTGTGTGTGTGTGTGTGTGTGTGTGTGTGTGTGTGTATGTACGTTCAAAGGTCATTTGTGGTTTTGTTCCTCTGTTCTCTGCTTCCCCACTGCCATTATGTGAACTGGCCTGCTTGCTTTACCATGCACGTTCTTCCCACCATGATGGGCTCAGTTCCCTCAAGGATGGACTCAGTCTCTGTCGTGATGGACTGAATTCCATCTGCGACTGGCTGACGTCTCTCCATGAGGGCTCAATCTCCACCATAGTGGACTGAATCTCTGCCATGGTGGGCTGAACCCCTTCCATGATCAGTCAATTTCTTCCATGATGGATTAAATAAATCTCTTCACAGGTGGATTCAACCCACTGAAACTGTGGCCAGAATGAATCTGCCTTTTTAGGTGGCTGTGGCAGTCATTTCATCACAATGACACAGGAGTAATGATTGTAGATTGCTGGATCTTTAAATTACATTTTAATTTAGTGTATGCATGTATGTGTGTCTGTACAGCTTGGTGTGTTGGAATGTATGTGGAAGCCAGAAGACAACATGTAGGAGTTGGATATCTCCTTCCACTATGTGGATACCAGGGCTTAGGCTCTGGTAGGCACTCTACCCTCTAAGATATATTCCTAGCCCTGTTCTTGGTTTTATAGTTAAATTTTTATCTCTGGTTCCTCTTAGAACCTGTAAAGCATGTTGTATACTTACTTATCAAAGGGTAGAGTCTTAAGAATGACTGCCCAGTCCCTGCTTCAACCTCCATGTTATGTCTGCTGAATTCTAGAGCATAACAGTTGCCCATGAAAGATCAGGACACACTTGTGTCCAGCCCCTCTTTATACTGTGAAGCTAACATGACTTAACATGTTTTTCTTTCGGCCAGGTAAGGTTGGATTATATTGCTCTGTGACTCACAAACCTGTTTGCCATTAGTCCCTAGAGGTATTCCTGTACTACTTACAGATTCCTGTCAGATCCAAAGAAAACTCTATCTCCCCAAATAACATTCCTCAGGAACTTGTGAAGCTGGTTCCTCTCTACCAAAGAAGCCATTTCCCGAATCACTAGCAGAAGGGACAAATGTTTATTAGCATACCAAAGTGCATGCTAGCTCCAGGCTTCCTCAATATCACAAGTACCAAGTTCTTCTCCAGCCCATGGGTTTTTCTTCCCCTGGCACCCCAGTTTCTCATTCTCCGTATAACCCTGCTATTTCAGCTATGTTCTATGTGTGCTCTCTCTTTTCCTGTTCCTTTATGTGTACTCTGTTTCCATCTCATGCTCCCCATTCCTTTTCCTCTCTACTCTACTCCTACTTCTCTCCTGGCCAGATCCATTCTAATGGCCATGCGCAGTCTACTTTATCCTTCTGTTCTATACTTTTCCAGATGCTTCTGGATGTTCCCCCTCTCATATCTACAAGAACCTTCTCCATAACCATAGCATGGGGCAGTTATGGTTGTCCATGCTTAGGACAGGCATGGGGCATGGGTTAGTCCTCAAGATTCCAACATGAGGACTTCAACAGACATTTTTTTTTTCCTCTTCTTTGGAAAATGTGTCCAAGTTCCACGAAAGATCAAGATTTAAGGTATCATGGATTATATTGTATTCTATGCAAAATTGAAGTCTCTCATTGTCACTTCTTGCAGGTTCATCCGTTATACTCTTTCTCATCCCCCTTTATGGCTCTCCATGGTCTTCAGATTGTCTTCTCCTTCTTAACAACTGGCTTCTAACAAAAGCAAGTTGCTTCTAACAAAAGTGATAAGATCATTCACCCTGAGGGTGTGACTGATGGATAACAGGTAAGCTGTGACCCTGCTGAAAGCCTTTGCATGCAATGTGTTCCAAATCTGAAGCTGGGGAGAAAGCTGGATTGCTGATGTTACTTACAGAGTGGTAAATGTCTATCCAAGAAACACTTTACATTCTAGAAATCTGAACATGGAGACGGTATCTGCTCTCACTACTTCTCCACGAGAGCCCAATCCCTGTTTAGGGGCTGTTGAAGAGGCTTCTAAGCAAAATGAGCACCAGTGAATGGAGCCAGGGCATTGTCCAAATCATGAACATGAGCATGAGGGCAAACAGTAATGGGTCATTTAACTTACCTCCTTTAGTTACTTACTGGGGCAGTTGGTGGTGTTTCTCTTCCCTAATCATTCATCACTGGCTCTCCATCTATCCGCTATTTCATGGCTTTCCACATTTTTAGAAAACAGTATTTTTAATGGAAATTTATTAGAACTAAGAGAGATCCATGCAAAATAATAAAGAATAATTTCAAAATAAAGTACCTGGTATCAGGGATGAAGGAGATGACTCAGTGGATAAAGGGCCTGCTGTGTAAGCATGAGGACCAGAGCTGGGTTTCCCAGTATCCATGTAAAAAGGAGACATGTTAGTGTGTGTTATCTCTGAGAAGGGAGAGACAGAAGGATCTCTGGGATTCACTGGGCAGCCAGTATAGCCATTCAGAACTCCAAGTTCAGTGAGAGATGATGTCTTAAGTAATAAGATGGAGAACAGTCACCTCCATACATAAGTGCACACATGTGCACATGCACCAATACATGTTAAATTAGATCCTAAACAGTGTTAAATTTTATCTTAAACACTACCGACCTGCTCATTCCGGCAGCTCCAACAAAATAGACCAAGTGGCTTATAAGCAACAGAAACTGATGTCTTACAGTTCCAAGCCTGGCAAATCAAGACCATGAGCTCTGATATCTTTGCTGCCTTGTGAGGTCCTGCTACCGGGTTCACAGACGATGTCTTCTTTCTCTGTCCTCACTGGGTGGAAGTGGCAAGGTGTGTCTCTGGTGTCTCTCTTGCACGTGCACCAACCCCACTCATGATCTCATTGCTTCCCTTAGGTCCCCACCTCCTCACAGCATCACTGGGTTTTTTGGCCTAGGATTGGGGTGGGAGGGGTGGTTCTCGGAGGAGCATAAACATGAAATCTGGGCTCTGAACTGCACGTTTCTCCTTTGGCCCAGGCTGCGTCCTGTCCTTCCCTGCTGCTCCTGTCTCCTTGACATTGCAGTTGGTTTCCTGGGCAGCACTCCTCCTCTGGTTCTTCTCTCACGGTCCCATTTTCCAGCTGTGCTCCTGTTTTGTATTTACTATGAGCTGGAGTTTTGGTTTTTTTTAAGCTGTTTATAAAAATCACATCAATTGTTTCTTGCTCTTTGCCTCCTCCAGAGAAACTGCAATTTGCAAAAGGCTTAATTAGGATCTCTCAGAATTTGATGCACTTCAGGATTTTAATATGTACCATAGTATAATATCATCTCCAGGTTTCTTAGTTCCTCCAAAACCTCTTGCTCAAACCTGGTTCTTCCATATAGTTATGCTTTCTTAAAATATTTCTCTTTAGGAAAAAAAAAATCTGGAAAAAAAACCCTCCAGATAAACAATACTACTACATCAAAGTTGCAAGCTCATCCATGCCACCATTGAGCATTGTGGTTGATTTAAACATTTTTTAAAAGTGAATTCTGAAACTCATTTGGATGTTGTTTTCATAATAAGCCGTTTTAATGATCACATATGTTGTTGTTTTAAGGGCCCATTTCATAATGGAAAGAATACACTCTGGACTATATTGAGGATTTGATCCATGTACTTCCTCTCTCCGTATGGACCAAGCTGTTTATTAATCAGTCTGGCTACACGGTCTGTTTTCATTCACTTTGATTTCTTTGTGTTTAAAGTTCAGGCTTTAAATTTTTAGTACTGAAAATGAATTCGACTGCTTTTAGTTGTTTGTTTATGACTCCAACTAGATATCTAAACAGTTCCAGGCTTTGGAGGGAAGAAAGAAAAGATGAGAGTGAGGCCTGTCAGCACCCTGGCTTATTGTACATGGAGTCCTCAGGATGAGCCGCTCTGCCTGAGATTGCATGGCAACGGCCTTTGCTTCATTGTGTAGACGTTTTAGAGTAGATCCTTTGAGTTGTGACTCTTCTGTGCTGTGTCTGCGATGTCCATCCATAGTCTTCTCCCAGTGTGTTCAGCCTTTCAGAGGCTCCTCTTCTGTCCACAATGAGGACATAGCGCTATGAAGCACTAAGATGCCAGAATTCCCACAATAATTTAGGTTTTATTAAATGCATGGTAACAATTTCCCACTTACTTTACACAACTGCCACATTTCCTAGTGGGACTCCCCGATGCAGGATAGCAGTCCAAGTAGGAGAATGTGCTTAAACCCTGAGACCATTTAGGGAGGTCTTTGGTCCTTCTGTTCAACTGGTCATTTGAGAGAGGGAAATATATCCGAGGTAGTCAGAAAAAAAATAAAAAACAGAGTTCAAAAGTCTAGGAAGTTAGCTGCTTGGGCTAATAGTTTGTTCTCTTCGGACAGGGATACAGGGAGCCAGAGATCCTAGACAAAGATGGGGGCAGGGAAGTGCAGGACGATCCTCTGTCAAGTTCTGAAGATCCTCAGATCAGGACCAACGTGAGAGCCTGATCCAAAACGACAGTGCTTGGAACAGGGGATATTTTCCCATGGAGTTTAAAGCCAGAGGATGGGTGATAGAGTGTGTGACCTGATTTTTTTCTTTTTGGCCACTCTGGACTTGGCCTGCAGGGCAATAAGTATTGGTGGTTGTCACCGACTCTCACCTGGATTTATTCACAGATGTGGTAGGGTTTACGGACTCATTGCCCCCTGGACACATAAGGAATTTTACCCCCTTGATTTCTCCATTAGTGACATGCCTTTGTTGGTACTCGGTGACGGTGACACTGGAGGGAGGCACATTAAGAACCAGCCAGTGCCACCCTGGTCTGGTCCCACCATTCTAACGACTTTCTCTGAAGGGTTTAATTCTCTGCCTTAACGTCCTTTACCATCAATGAGAGTCAAGCCAACATACTTTGAAAATATGTCTTGTCCTTTTTTTTTTAACTTGTCAAGTGTGATAAAACTGAAAATATGCTTATAATCATGGCTTTAAGTGTTAGGAAGTTCACAAACTATCTAGACAAGTTTATTTGTAATGGTATGTGTCTGGGTGCTTTGTAGATGGGATAGTGGCATTTGTATGGCTAATAAAGTTAACTCACAATTCAACACATGGTTGCATGTTTATTCCATTGACTTTTCTTTCTTTCTTTCATTACAATAGAATGAAACAGGGTTGCCAAAGCCCAGGTCTTCATGCTTGGTTCTGTGCACAGTATAATCAAGTGCAAAACTTTCTTGGATCTCTATAGCAGCGATTCTCAATCTGGGGGTCATGACCCCTTTAAGGGTTACATACCAGACATCCTGTGTATCAGATATTTACATTACTATTCACAACAGTAGCAAAATTACAGCTATGAAGTAGCAATGAAGCCATGTTACGGTTGGGGTCAGCACAACATGAGGAACTGTATTAAAGGGTCACAGCATAAGAGCAGCTGAGAACCACTGCTATGTGGCTTTTCCGTATTTCTTCTTTGTTTCACTGGGGCAATACTTGCTTTGTGAACAAAGTAGCCATTACAATTGCCAGTAAAAATATAAAGCATTGCTTGTAAAATATGTCCAAACATATGTACACATTCATAATTAGTGCACTATAAAACTATTAGTTAGGAATATTCCAGCACACTCATTCTCATGATCAGTATTACTTCACACATTACCCATGGTTACCATCATTTTATGTTAAATGCTTCTTCTTTTAAAGTTTCAGCTCTTGGATATTATATTTTTTAAAATGTAAGCAACCATAAATGACTCTCCAGGGTCAGATCTCTCTGTAGTGGAGACAACATCTTACTTTCTGTTGATTACTTCTGTGTGTCTTCACAATTAAGCAAATACTTCTGTCTTAGAGCTTTACTGCTGTGAACTGCCACCATGACAAAGGCAGCTCTTATAAGGACAATATTTAATTAGGGCTGACTTACAGGCTCAGAGGAGTTCAGTCCATTATGGTCAAGGCAGGAGGATAGCAGCATCCAGGCAGGCATGGTGCAGGAGGAGCTGAGAGTTCTACATCTTCATCTGAAGGCTGTTAGGAGAATACTGGCTTCCAGGCAGCTAAGATGAGGGTCTTAAAGCCAGCACCCACAGTGACACACCTACTCCAGCAGGGTCACACCTACTCCAACTGGGCCACGTCTACTCCAACAGAGCCACACCTATTCCAACAAGGCCATACCTACTCCAACAAGGCCACACCTCCTAACAGTGCCATTCTCTAGGCCAAGCATATACAAACTATCACATCCTCCATTTCCTCATTTCATTTTTCTTATTTTTTTACTTCATTCTCACAAATCGGGCATATGTCATCTATAGTTTTTTCAAATTTTGATATTTTCCTAAAATTAAAAAAAATCTTAAAGAATAAAATAAACCAAAATTAATTAGGTTTTGCTTTTGTTTTAGCTGTAATAAAAGCCAGTTCACTCCACAAAGATGAATTTCATTTTCCTGCAGGAACACAAGTCACTCTTTTTTTTCTTTCTTTTTTTTAAAATATTTTTTTATTAGGTGTTTTCCTCAATTACATTTCCAATGCTATCCCAAAAGTCCCCCATACCCTCCCCACTCCCCTACCCACCCACTTCTACTTTTTGGCCCTGGCGTTCCCCTGTACTGGGGCATATAAAGTTTGCATGTCCAATGGGCCTCTCTTTCCAGTGATGGCCGATTAGGCTATCTTTTGATATATATGCAGCTAGAGTCAAGAGCTCTGGGGTACTGGTTAGTTCATAATGTTGTTGCACCTATAGGGTTGCAGATCCCTTTAGCTCCTTGGATACTTTCTCTAGTTCCTACATTGGGGGCCCTGTGGTCCATCCAATAGCTGACTGTGAGCATCCACTTAATGTTTAGTTAAACATTTTTTCCCCTGTCATATGTTGATTTACTTAAAATTGTTCTCTTTAAAGTGGCTGTAAGATCAAAACTACCATGGGATTCTATAAAATTCTCTGCTCTGCTTGGCCCTATCCAGAAAGTACTGCCTGTAATCTTGATCGTTCTGAGGAATATCATCGCTATGACACAACAGAATCCCTGCATCACCCACATCTCTTGTGAATAATAAGCTGGTTTCTGCATTGGTACAAGTCAAGAAAATGGATATTATCATCTTAGCCCTTGCAGGACAGGTGTACGGTCTTCTCGCTCAAAGGAAGGATTCAGTGCACCAGGTACAGCCCCTACTCTTGCTGTGTTGTGCCCATCTCCAATATCAGCATGTCTACCCATCAAAAACCAGGAAAGCAGGAATCCTGTTTGGAGTCCTTGGACACAGCACTCAAGATATTTGATCCATTCCTGAACACTGCTGCGTGGGCCATGAACCCTGGATCCACAAGACAAGATGTCCACATGAGTCATGACCTGCTTGGATACTAGATATGTGTCACTGGAAGAATTAGGTACAGACACATACTCCAAACTTCTGTTCCCATATTCTGCATTCAGCCATACATTTTTTTATGTATCTCTTTAACAGTGGGTTTCTGTGCTTACATTCTGAATATTTAATATTTAGCTTCCATTCTCTCTTTAACAAATGCTGTCTTCCTAGGCCTTTGTGACATGCTGTGTTGACTAAAAGCTGGGTTGAAGGTCACGTGCCTCTTGTCCAGGTCTAAGGTCAGGACCTGTGATCTTCTCAGGATTCAGCTTGCCTTGAAGTTGCTGAAAGTCGGAGAGTTGAACACCAGCTATCCTGCACTCTCACCTCTGGCACCATCCTGATGTCTGTTGCAATAGGCCTCATGGAAGGTGCTTGGGTCCTCAATTCTCTATAAATACCTTTAGAAATCAGAGTAGCCAGGAAGTTCAAACTAGCCCCTCTGTTCTTATCCCTCAAGTTCTGGTCTTCATATGGTTGACAAGCAAGGCTTAGCAAAGCGAGGACATTCAGCCATTAGCCCCCGGCAAGTGTCTATAGAAGGATGGCGTAATGATACAGGGATACTATCGTCTTCCCCAACTTTGTTCTTTGTGAATTTCCCACCAAGCACTGCAATCCCACTCATTTTCGTGTCTCTTTATATCTTCCCTCTGCCCTTGCCACTTGCCCTCCAAAAGAAAATAAAAGTGAAAAATAAACAAATAACAGAACCACATCCCACTGTGGAAGCTGCAGTGTGTCACGGTGTGTCACACAGTATAAATACCCTTTTGCACAAATAGATTTACCTGCAAATACTCATTGTAATGAATCACTGCTCTGGTTCAAGACCTCTGGCTTCTGCTGCAGTATTAATACTGAATCCTCACCAGACTCTTTTTGAATATCATGCTGTTGCCCTGTGTCATGGAGATTCTGGCATTTTGGATCTGCAGGATTGGCCCCTTCATGGCTTTCAACAGTTCTTTGATGGGGCAGATATGGGGATGGGCTAACTAAGAGCCTTGGATCTGGGCCTGGGTGGAAGCTACCAGGTCAGTCTACCAGGCCTCTTGTGCACAGCCCATCAGGTACAGTTCTTCTTTGCCCAGGTGGGTACAGATGCTATAGCTGAGGAGGGGTAGGGCAGGCTCTCCTGCTCTCAAGCCCACAGGGCCAGCTCTACTGGGCTGCCCAGGTGAGTGGCACAGTTAGCTCAGCACATTGCTCAGACTTAACATGGCCTCAGAAAGCAGCGCAGCCCAGCCCAGCAACGTCTGCATGGCCTTGGGTGGTAACATGGGTCTTGGACATCAACACAGATCCTGGCTGCAACAGAACTACTGACTGAGACTTCCCCACAGCCCCAACCCCTGGCCTGGCATCATGGGTCCAGATGTCACCATAACCTCAGGTGACAACACAGGCCATTCAGATCAGTATGTCCCCTGGTGGCAGGCAGTGCAGCCCTCAGACATCCACATGGTCTCAGGCACCAGCCCAGACCACAGACATCCAGAAAGCCTTCAGTGGCACAGAAATCAGCAGGGACTCCTGCTGTGGTAGGGTCACAGACTCAGATATGGCCCTTGGATGCCCTCAGGGCTGGACATCACCCTGGCTCCAGGTGGTTGTGCAGGCTCCTCATATCCACCTGCTCCTCACCACCATCACATCTTCAGTTCCTCCTTGCTCTACAGTATATGAGCTGTTCATCTTCTTCTCTCCTGTCTCTCTACAGTGTAGTCCATTTTCTGCATTTCTCTATCATATATTTGCTTAGCAAGGTGGCTCCTGTAGCAGGGTCAGCGCTTGGTGTCCCTCTCTTCTGGCTTCCATGGAGCCTCTCTTCTTTTCTATCAGATTTTCTTTTCTACCGTCTTCATGGGTAGTGAGTAGGGTTTGCTCCTGTTTCCTCTAAGTAAAGGTACTCATGATTTATTTCCTTGTAGTCTTCATGTAACACAAGAGCTAGAAGAATTTAGAAAATTCTTCCTTTTTCGATGTGCCAGCTTTTCAGACCATTCCCCCACCCCTCATCCCAATAGACTGTAGTTGCAAGGAGCAGTGGGAGTCTCTCATCTGTGTAGCTACTCAAATCAAACTCGAGGGAAGGGCCCATTAGCACAGAGCACAAGGCAGGCTTCACTCCTAATGCTCCTGAGTTCGAGTGCTGGGTGGGAACCTGACTAATCCCATCTCTCACAGGATCCAGGGATGCTAATGCCTCTGGAGGACCACGGGGGAGGACAGTCCACAGCATTCTTAAACATACTCAACTGCCATCTCGTCCTCAGTAGATGGAGCCCTTAGGCTGATCAGAGAACGTGTCAATGTATGGGGAAATGTAACAGTAAATTTACTCTTCCAAGGTGCTCCTTCTCACACAACCCTCTGCAAAGCACTTGGTCTTCTCAGTATCCTACAGGACCCTGTCCCAAGGCTCCCGCAGATACCAAATTCTGAGGCTGTACAAGTCCCCCCTGTAAAACAAAGCAGCATTTGCATATCGTGACTCTCCCATCTCTCACAGCATCCGCTCGGTGTCTATAGCTGTCATGTTGCATTGCTGAGGGAAGACTGACAAGAGAGATGTCTGAACATGTTTTGGACAGATGTGACCTCTCTTCGTGAGAGTTTTCCATTTGTGGTTGCACACTCATGGACAGGAAGCATGAACCATACCAGCCACAGTTAAGCACTGTTAACTCTGAAAAGAAGTCAACACTACTTCTTTGCATCTGGGCTCGGTTCAACTATGACACTTTCTTTGCTTAGTTGACATCTTGGTGACATATGCTTTCACCACAATATTTACCAGATCTGAGGTATATATATATATATATATATATATATATATATATATATACATACATATATATGTGTGTGTGTATGTGTGTGTGTTTGTGTGTGTGTGTGCCCCTTTTCTAGGTTGTGTTTTAAACCCCACTGAATAGAAACTTTGCAAAAACACATCTTCCTGCTTTGGAAGCCTTTTTCCACCTCTCCAATAGCAATGAAGTGACATTGTCACTGATGACTTAATTATGATTCCCTGTGGGTATAATGTTAAAGAAAATGATTAGAAGACAGAAAGCATTTCTTTGGATTCAAATGTAGAACCACGGTGTAGATCTATCCCTTTAAAAAACAGAAGCAGGCCCCATACTGTCTTTCTCCGGAAGATCTTTCTGTGCAGGCAAGAAATTTCAGAATCTACTTAGCTTTATTGTTTCTCAAAATAAGGCACAATTGCAGGTCTACAGACTGTGAGTCATGCAAAGGCAGAAGTCGGACTAAATTTGTTTCCCAAACCTCATCAAGTTTACTGGTTTTTTTCAGCTTCTTGATTAAAGTGGGGGCTTCTTGCCCTCATTTAGTTAGAAGATGCAGGCACAGACCACCAAACCCTCCCAACACTAAATGTCCATGCTGCTATATAAATAATGGCCCAGCCAAGAACCAAGATCAAGACTCAGTGTCCGTTTTGCCTTCTACCACCCTGCTTCCTCTCCACCCTTGTCCTGGGGAGACAGCACTGTGCTAATGCAGCTCAGCCTGGAAGTGGGGCTCTCCACGGTCACATGTCCTCCTACTGAAGAGGCAGGGAGCTCATTAACACAGCCTCCTCCATAGCATCTGCAGCAGTCTTCCCCTGTATGTCTGTTAGGGCACACCATAACCCGGAGTGAAGGTGTTCACTAAGTACTGAGCCCCGAAGAAACATAAAATAGGAGGGACAGAATGGAGAGGGGCTAGTCCCAATGGCTGGTTTCTAAAGCATGGTCAAGGTAAGCATTCATCCAAATAGCAGGCACCCTCCTCCCTCCCTCCCTCCCTCCCTCCCTCCCTCCCTCCCTCCCTCCCTCCCTCCCTCCCTCCCTCCCTCTCTCCCTCTTTCCCTTCTCCTTTCCTCCCTCCTTCCTCATTTCCTTCCTCCCTTCTTCCTCTGTCCCTCATCCCTCCATTCCTCCTTCCTCTCTCCCTTTCTCACAGGGTCTCACTCTGTAGTCCAGGCTAATCTTGAACACTTCCTGCTTCAAATGCCTCTGCTTCCCAAGTGCTGAGATTAGAAGCATAGACCACCACAGCAGGCTTCATTTTCTTTCTTTCTTTCTTTCTTTCTTTCTTTCTTTCTTTCTTTCTTTCTTTCTTTCTTTCTTTCTTTCTTTCTTTCTTTCTTTCTTTCTTTCTTTCTTTCTTTCCGAGACAGGATTTCTCTGTATAGCCCTGGCTGGCCTGGAACTCACTTTGTAGACCAGGCTGGCCTCGAACTCAGAAATCTGCCTGCCTCTGCCTCCCAAGTGCTGGGATTAAAGGTGTGCTCCACCATGCCCGGCTTCGTTTTCTTTTAATTAAAATTATTTTCTCCAAGTAAGATTTTATACTGCATAATATGTGACAGATATTTTAAAAATTAAAAAAAAAATATGACTATACATCATGTCTTCCTTTTCAATTACCCATAGCAAATGAAAATCTGCTTCCCGTCTCATATGAAAAGATCTTTATCCTTAGTTTGACCACGATGATTTATTATCCTCTCTAGATTTTGGAGATATTTTTTCACGACTCTCAAATGCCTTTCAGTCTTGAAACTTATCAATATTACCTTGTGAGCAGTCACAACAATGTTTTTATTTGCCACAAACTAAAATCCTTAAATTGGGATGACTGCGAGAATCTTACATAAGAAAGCCAAACATCTAACACCTACTAATTGTCAGTTCCGAATTTGCAGTGTTTAACTTTGAAATGGGAGGTATGGGTTTATAAGTTCTGTCTTAATTTTTGTGGAAAACTTTTGTTAATTTTGAACTATGTCCCAAATGCTCACCAGAGTGAGGTAAGAAAGCAGTGTGAGGGAAGACAGTGGCTTCTCTGCCTCGGGGTCCCACTTGCTCCCCAGCAGGTGCCTAGCAGGCTAAGGCATCTCCTCTTCCCAGCTTCCACTCTGGAGAGAAATGGTACATGTGCCCTTCTAAATCAAGAAGACCTTTCACGTCCACTTGAAATGTTAAAAATTAGGTACTTTCTTTTATCCCACCAGAGATTATTAAATAAAAGTATGAAATTCATGGTCCCTTGTTTCTAAAAGAAATTGTAAACTTACTGAATTAAAGTCAGTGTCAAAGATTCAAGAATTTTTTTAGTGCTACAAAAAAAGAGTAGTGGGGGAAAAGATATCTGGAGATAATAATAAAGTCAGGAAACAGAACAGAGGGCCTTCGTGTCTGTCCAGAGGGACCGCCATCTTTTAATATAGTCTCTTAAAAATACATGCATTGCCACACTTTTCATTAGCCTTAATTTTTTCATCAATCATGTTAATTTATACAGAGGGCACTTAATAATAGCTAATTAACACTTATGACTTTTGAAATTAAAAGACCTTTGGAGAGATTACTGCTGATTGGAGAAAGGATTTTTTTTTCTGTTCCTCTCTTTTTTAGAAAAGAGAAAGATAGAGCAAGAAGGTGTGGGGCCTGGGTGTGTTGTGGAGAGAGCATCTTCCTGCCTCACAGATGGCTCAGCACATGTAAATGTGGGATGTGTGCTTCAATGCCACCCTAGGAAGAAAGTGGTCCAAGTACACAGCAACTGCCATAAACGAGGTACCAAATACAAACTCCAGGTAATCTCTAAATAGACCGAGACCTAAAGGACTTTTATACAGGACTAAGTCTAAACCAGGCTACCAGCAAACAGCAACAAAAATATATTTTCACTCTTGTTGAGTAAAACTAATTCCATTTTTTTTTAAAGATTTATTTATTTATTATATGTAAGTACACTGTAGCTGTCTTCAGACACTCCAGAAGAGGGCGCCAGATCTCATTACGGATGGTTGTGAGCCACCATGTGGTTGCTGGGATTTGAACTCTGGACCTTCGGAAAAGCAGTCGGGTGCTCTTACCCACTGAGCCATCTCACCAGCCCAACTAATTCCATTTTAAAAATCACAATTTACAAAACTGAAATTTATTTTAGTGTGATATGCTCTATATAATTACTTTACCTGCAGCATAGATTTCTGAGTTTGCTCTCTGTGCCAAATTTACCAGTTATGCTCACCCATATAATTTCTTTATACGTTTCTGCTTCGGAACCTGTGTTACTAAGTAGACTTAAGACATAGATTGATGGGATCTCATTATGTAGTTCAAGCTGGCCTTGAACCAGAGATGCTTATGTCTCTGCCTTCCCATTGCTGGAATACAGGAATGAAAGACCACATCTGCCCCCCCTCAAGTTATAAATTGTATCTTTTTAATGTCCATAAAATGCTTCCGACTGAGTGTTTACTTTGTGTCATTAGCATGTCTGTTATGTGTGGATATGCAAGTGCACCCATACATATAACATTATATATATATATATATATATATATATATATATATATATAATAGTACATACATAGTACATGTATGCTCATTTAAATTTACAGATTTAAATGATCGTCCAAATTATTTTTGCCTACCAGTAGATGTCTCCCTTCCCTGACTGAAGGGACTGAAGGGTTCAATCTGTAGGCCAGTCTGAGGTTTTCACCAAATCTGGCTTTTTGTGTTGCTTTGGTTTTGTACAAATGGAGAAATCATGATTTCAAAAAAAAAAAAAAAAAAAAAAAAAGGAACTGTTCACGGTGAAGCACCCCTCATCCTTGTCAGTCTTTAAAAATGTCCCCTGGGCCTGGTGCTGCACTCTTAAATGAAAGCCATCACCTGGGCCCACTTAAGAGGACGCCATGGCAAATTCTCATCTCTTTCAGATCTTTCCAGTATTTTAATTTCATCTAATGGTCTATATGGGACCCAAGGTGTGTCAATGATTATCAGAGTACCTGTGCTGGGTACGGGGTAAAACCGTGTAAGCTGTGCGTTGTGAGCCCGACATGGATAGCACAACTGACTATGGGAGTTGAAAAATGGAAACAGTAAAAGGTGTCTGCATGCACACCAACCCCAAATGGACTTCATAATCAAACACACAATGGCCCTGAGATGTTTCTGGCACTGCTTGCCGAGTTGCATTGTGGGATTTTACTACCGTGGTACTCCTGAAAATACAGCATACAAACTTCGAATATGTAGACCACTGTGCTCAGTGACACCAAGAGATGCTCCCTGAGACTCACAGGCTGAAGGTCGCCATTGTTGCCTGGGGGACTGCAGTGGTTTTGGCATACATACATATTTTCTCAACCTACAGAGACCTAATGGTTCCATTACAGAAAACAGAATGTGGACTTAGCACCTTTGGCTAAAGTAGCTCATTAGCACCCCCACCTCAGTGTGCAAATGTGTAAATTTACTTTCACCTTTAGTTAATAGCAAAGTGGTAACCATATGAAAGAACTGTTTAAAATCAATTCCTTTATGATTTATTAACTGTAAACCTTCAATTATGTATCTAGTTTGCATACCTGTGTACCTTGAGGAAATATACAAATTTCTTGAGAAAGAAAGAGGTCATGAGTAAAAAAGTTTAAGAAGTTCTGGTTTAGGGAACTATAGAACCAGAAGATCTAAAGAGAGATTAGGGGATACATTTCTGAATTTAAACAAAGACTTGAAAATTGTACACATTTAGATATTTAGAAAATTGTCAATTTAGAAATCCTTCAGATTACTAACAAAGATTGAGGATTCTTTCAGAGATACTTAAAATATTACTTTTCATAGTGAGTGCTGTGCCAGGACCAGACACCAAGCCCGCTAGGTTGGCACCATGTATTGTATGTGGCAGCATATATTAATGGCACCTGTTAGAGGATGCTACAGCATGCACCAATCTCTTGTCTTTTCTCTGGTACTGGAACTATTAGTTCCAGGTTATCCATTTTAGTTGCTCATGACATATGGTATCTTTTGTGATGTGTAGATTGGGATTTTGCCTACTATACAATAATGTTCTCCTGCTATTTAAGCAGCCAGTGCCAATACTACTCACTAAATTAGTAGTCTTTGAAAATGTCATTATAGAAAAATACCTGTACTGGCTGGTTTTGTGTGTCAACTTGTCTCAGGCTGGAGTTATCACAGAGAAAAGAGCTTCAGTTGGGAAAGTGCCTCCACGAGATCCAGCTGTAAGGCATTTTCTCAATTAGTAATCAAGCCGTGAGATCCCCTTATGGGTGGTGTCAACTCTGGGCTGGTAGTCTTGGGTTCTATAAGAGAGCAGGCTAAGCAAGCAAGGGGAAGGAAGCAAGCCAGTAAAGAACATCCCTCCATGGCCTCTGCATCAGCTTCTGCTTCTTGACCTACTTGAGTTCCAGTCCTGACTTCTTTCAGTGATGAACAGCAATGTGGAAATGTAAGCTGAATAAACCCTTTCCTCCCCAACTTGCTTCTTGGTCATGATGTTTGTGCAGGAATAGAAACCCGGACTAAGACAAATTGGTACCAGGAGCAGGGTATTCCTGTGACAACCTGACCATGTTTTGGGGAGGACTGTGGAAGAACTTTGGAACTTTGGGTCAGAAGATCCATTCGGTGTTAAGAGCTCTGTGAGATGTTGTGTAGGAGCTTGGAAGATAATGTTGAGAACAGTGCAGAAGATGGAGGTCTGGCTTGTGAAATTTCAGAGGAAAACTTAAAGACTCTTTTCAGGGCCATTACTATTTTGGATTGTGAAGATTCTGTGGTTCTGGTTAGCTGGGGCTGAAGAATCATCTGTGATTAACAAGATACAAGAACTACTAAAGTGAAAACTTTTCCTTACTGGGACTATTGATGCTGGTTAGCTGGAGCTAAGAAATTAGCGGTGATTAAGAAGAGACCAGCATCATTGAGGTGACATCTTCTGGGAAGTATTTTCTGAGAGCACAGAGGCTGTGTTCCAGAGATAGCCAAGGTTGTACCTTGTGCTGTGGCTGGACTTGGTAATGTGTAAGAGTTACCTAGGTGGTACTGGTTTTGAAGGCATGAAGGGGTCATGCAGAGCAGCTGAGGCCACGGAAGCACTGTGAGAGGCCATGGAAGGCCATTGGTGAAGGTTGCAATTGATGGCCCAGGACTGAAGGGGTCATGAAAAGGAGTTGAGGCTTGGCACCATGAAGAGACCTATGAGAGCCTAGTGTTGAAGCCTAGTTATAGTGGAAGACAGCAGCAATGGAGTACAGGAATCTGGAGCCTAGAGGGCAATGTGTTTGCTACAAAGGGCATGGCTGGAGAAGTGACCCAAGCCCTTGGAGGAGCCCAGAAGATCGTGAGTTGGAGCCCAGACATTGGATGGTTGGAGATTGATTTTTGCTTTTGATTGTGACTGTGCCCTGTATTTTTCCCTCTTGAAGGAAGAAGATATTTTATTGGAGTCCCCAGTTAAGAGACTTTGAATTTTAAAAGATATTGGATATTTTAAAGTGATTGGACTTTTAATATGTAAAGACTGTGGGACTTTTAAAGTTATTATGTCTTGGGGATGAATAAGAACATAAGGTTTGAGGCTTACTAGTGATGTGTTTGTGTGTCAAGTTGACAAGGGGTCAATTGAATAGAAACCGTGACTAAGACAATACCTAAGCTTTAAAAGTGGTTTATGGGATGCATGACTCTGGTTGATGGAAAATATCTTAGTTAAGGTTTCTATCACTGTAATAAAACACCATGACCAAAAGCAACTTGAAGAGAAAAGGGTTTGTACTATTTTACCACTCTCAGGGCACAGTCCATTGAGAGAAGCCAAGGCAAAGGACTCTGGGTAAGAACCCGGAGGCAGGAACTGACACAGAGGGCCTGGAGGAACTCTGTACTGACTTAATCCTCATGGCTTACTCAGCCTTCTTCTTATACTACCCAGGACCTCCCTCCGAGGTGGCAATGCCTGCAGTGAGCTGGGCCCACTAACATCAATTGCTAAGGAAGAAAATGCCCCACCCCATAGCTTGCCTACAGGCACATCATATGGAGGTGTTTACTGAGACCCCCATATGGAGCTGAGAGTTCCTCTTCCAAATGACTCTTGCTTGTGTCATGCTGAAATAAAACTATCCATCACAGAGCATCTCGACAGCATGTGTCTTAGCTAGGGTTTCGTTGCCATGAAGAGACACTATAACCAAGGCCACTCTTACAAGGGACAACGTTTAATTGGGTCTGGCTTACAGTATCAGAGGTTCAGTCCATTATCACCATGGCAGGAAGCATGGCAACATCCAGGTAGACATGGTGCTGGAGGAGCTGAGAGTTCTCCATCTTGGTCCTCAGGCAGCAGAAAGGGACTTTCTTCCTTAGGCAGCCAGGGGTACCATTTCCTGCAGGCATCCAGGAGGAGATAATCTTCCACATGGGCAGGGGTGAGTGTAGGAGTTCTCAAGGCCCAGCTACATACACACTGACACACTTCCTCTGACAAAGCTGCACCTCCTCCAATAAGGCCACACCTCCTAATAGTGCCACTTCTTATGGCCAAGAACTGAAACACATGAATCTATGGAGGCCAAACCTATTCAAACCACCACAGCATGGTAACAGGTTCCTGGTAAGGGCTCATTGGTGGAGAAGTATAAAGAGAAACATCCATGCAAAAAGAGAAGAAACAGGTGAGACTACCTCAGTCTGTAACAAGTGGCTCAATGAGGACTCCATCATTCCTGTGAATATCACCAACTATTTAAGACAGGTTAGTATGTTCATGATTTAATTATCTCTCACCACTATGTCTCTCCATTTCAGCATTACCACACTGTGGTCTACCTTTGGGCACATGATCTTTGTGGGACAAATAATACCCAAATGATAGCTGGCAGTTGCTTCTCTCCTCTAAACACTGGTGAGTATCTTAGTTACCATTCTGTTGGTGTGCAAAGGCACCATGTCTAAGGAAATGCCTATAAAATAAAGCATTTAATTGGGGGCTTGCTTACAGTTTAAGAGGTTTAATCCATGATTATCATGGTGGGAAGTGTGGTGGCAGGATAGCAGGGATGGTGCATGGGCAGTAGCTGAGAGCTTACATCTTGTTTTACAGATAGCAGGCAGTCAGGGAGGGAGGGAGAGGGAAACAGAGTGGGGAGGAAGAAGGAGACAGAGTGGGAGGGGGAGGGGGGGGAGGGAGAGGGAGATCATGAATCTAATTTCTTTCCTTCCTTTTGTTTCTTCTTTGAGCATGACTACTAACAAACTGCAAACAACCACCCCCCCCCCCCCGAACGACCACCAACTATCAACCCCTCTACTTGGTGCCCTAAAATTTTTATAACATCTATATACCCTCATCAAAGTTCCCAAAATTCCAAATATCACACAATCACAGAAACTATCTGCAGCTGGCAAAACCATGCCTCTGCTAGAGCATGAGGCAAATCATAGTCAGCTGCTGTAGACAGTCCAAAGGAGCCCCACATCCCCATACTTGGGACTAAAATCAAAGCACTCTCTTAAAATATTTCTGTGTTTTTTTAAGAAACCAAAATTCCAGAATGTCACTACACAAGACTTTGTATATGAGGATGAAATTGTAAAAAAAAAAAAAAATGTAAAAACCAATTTAAAAGCTTGATGATGTTGATGAATTAGTGGTCATGGGTTTGTATTTTAGTAATCACAAATGGAAATCAGTGATGGCGATAACCTCTTCGGCTGTCTCACTAGGCTCACACATGCTTTCATTCCTTTGTCTTTAGTTAGGGCAGAGGGGATCGTCCCACTTGGGGAAACTACTACCAAACTTAACAAGTTTATGTTCTGATTTACTGAGGACAGAGACCTCCACTTGTGGAGTCTGATAACTTCCATTGATATTTAGAATTAGCAGACATGATCAGAGGAGAAAGGAGCTTGTAACAATGACTTTTCATTTTTTATGAAGTGTCATCCAGGTAATCAGCTTTGCCTTTGGCAGTTTCTATTTTGCTCTGGTCAGTTTGGAGAAGCTAACCATTTAGGACCAGTGCACACGTGCACGCATACACACACACACACACACACACACACGTACACACACTAGCTGTAGTGGTGACCTGTTTCTTGTGTACCTCCAAGACCCTCTCCCACCCAGGTAGTCTCTCCAGTTCGGAGCTACTACTAGCATGAAACAAAACTAACCTTTGAAAAAAGCGAGCTTATTTGGTGGCAGAACAGATTCTTGGCCAAGATGGTTGCCATGGCAGCCAGCAAGGCCTGGATTCATTTGCTGAAACATTTTGGTAGCTAAGGTACTCAAGTGTTGGTCTGCTTCATCATTCTACTCTCAGCAGTGTGTCGTATCTTTCTTCCCAAAGATGGCTTACAAGTAAGTTATCCATAATCATCTTAACAGTTAAGGCCATGTTGAAACGAATGGCATCTCCTCAACCCCACCTTCTTTTCTTCACAACCAATCTTGAAATTCTTTCTCTACTCATTTCCTGTGGTCTCTTATTGCCTGACCTCAGACCTTGCGACCATGAAAGTTCATCTGTAACATCTTAGTCACTAAATCCAAGGCCTTCCCCTAATGGTTTTTTACATCTTTATTTTTTAGTTTTGAATGTCCCTATGCACACCCCTTCCCCCCTGCCTTGGATTCTGCCCCAGGATCCTCTCCTTGGCTGTCCCGAGCTATCGTTCTCGGCGGCAAGAACACACTCAGACAACCAGATTCTTCTGTGGCAAGCTTTATTGCTTCTTAAGGAGGGAAGACCCAGAACCCGGAAAATGGTGCTGCTTATATAGCCCTCAGCGTGGCGTTTCAGCACCTGATGTGGCGTGTCAGCTCCTGATTTGTTGCTCACCCAACACCTCATTACTATGCCCCGAGATGGGCAGTGACTAGGCGTGAGTTCACTCTCGCACTTGCGCACAAGGCTTGTTTACTAGTTAGGCACAGCGGAAGCCAGCACCATCTTATAATGGCGGTTGCTCACGGCACGGCTCTCCACACTTGGCCTTCCTCTCAGATTTCACTTCTTCCTGTCACTCCCCAAATGGAGCCTGTTAAGAAGCAGGCATTTCCCTCATTATTGTTGTCTTCAAACCTTTCCATGGGCATGCTTCACCACTGTGTGATTGTCAGGTCTCCCCTCCCCGCCCCCCCCCCCCCCCCACAGAAGATTGTCTACTGGCAACTCTGACTGACATAGTTCTTGTAAGCTTGGATCCCATGGCCAACTCTACTATTGAGGACCCTCAAAATTGACACATTCTTAGCCCTGCCTTTGGGTTTCTTTCTCCCCATCTTCTTTTCTCTTGGGCTCTCTAGCCTTGTCAGAGAGAATAGCCACTCTAGAAGCTAGCGAGAAATAACTTTGCCTACCATATTGTTCTAGTTTATGCAGTTTTGACTTTGTATTTTCATCTCTGCATGGTCATGGGTGATCCAAAGACATTAGATAGGCAATTCCAGAAGTAAACAATTATAAGATTTAAATTGTTATTCTTAGTAATATGATAAAAAAAAATCTCACATTATCCTGCTAACGGTAAATCAGTATACTATATCCACACTGCCCCATGGCTGCATAGAGAAAGCTTTCATTAATAATTATTAGTAATAATTTCTTACTATGTCTAATCTATAAAGTCATATGGAGGGATAGGAAAAAATAGGTCAGATAAGGTTTAGCCTTATTTGTGCATACAGATCCATTGAGGATCTCCTCATGGAGAATAGGGACAACCATACTTGGTTATCTTTCTACAACACTGTTTTCTCTTTGTATTGGATGTGGGAGAAAGGGCACTGAGAGACTGGCATCCTTGAAACGTTCAGTAGAGGCAAGTGTGCCCAGTGGAGGGACAGACACACGTCCTCTTCTGGGCCCTGGGTCACAGGTGTCAAAGCCTAGGAAGTGACTCTGACCAGCAGGCACTGGCTTGGAACCCAGCAAGTGATGCATGCTGCCTCCTGCTGTCACCAGCTCTTGGTTGCTTTGTTGGTATACTGTCCTCTGTCCTGCCACTGCCTCTGGCTTGCTTTCTTGACTAGGGAGCCTCACACTCAGACATTACTTTGCCTGGAGATTGTTTACATTCATCATATCAAGAAGTAATAACAACAAATGAGCAAAATACAGGCCTATTTTAACCTCCCACCTAGACTGTCATCTCTACTTCTGCTTGCCAGGGGGGAAATACCAGTTTGAGATTTTGTTTTGACATAGTTGGTCCTGCTTGAATTTTGTTGCCCTGTCTCCCTCTTCCTCCCCCTCATGACTGTGCTATTATATAAGTCTCTGGTGGTCTGACCACTACACACACTGTCTTCTGTGATCACCTGCCTTTCACTTGCACATGTTTGCACATAATGTCTCTGCCTGCTTGTCTTTCGCATTTTTATCTTCAAGTTTCTGCCTCCTCGTGATCCTGTTTTCAACTCACATCCCAGGTTCTCTACCAGGTCAGTTCATGGATTATCTTCACTTTTCATTGGGATGTGGTCTTCATGTATTTCTAATTCTCTCTCTCTCTCTCTCTCTCTCTCTCTCTCTCTCTCTCTCTCTCTCTCTCTCTCTCTCTCCTCTCAAGTGTGTGTGTGTTTATGTGTATGGACCTCAATGCAATTCCATGAGGCCAGAACCCTGCAGCTGGGGTTAACCCTGCAGCTGGGGTTACAGATGGTTCTGAGCTGTATGACATGGATGCTGGGAAATGAACCCCAGTCCTCTGGAAGAGTACTGTTGGTGCTCTTAATGGCTGAACCATGTCCTCCATCCCTAGATTTTGTAGTCTTCTGAAGCCTGAATTTTAAGATAACAAGATGACACATTGTGCCTGAGAGAGATAAGAAAAGGCTGGGTCCCAGCCTGATGAAAATACATGATTTTTGAAAGATGCTATAACCCTCTTGGTTCCCCTCCATCACAAATGGGCTACTCAGATTGTTACTAAATGAGTTAGAGATGTCTGGTCCTTTGTCATCCAAAAGCACTATCTTATGCTCTGTGCTTCTAAGATATGCAATGCCATCCATGCTTTCTAGAGAGTCAAGTTATTACAGCTTATATCTCAGCTGAGTGGCCTCGTATCCAGGAAAGAGTAGTGAGAATAATTGGATTTTAAGACAATTAATCCTTGGAACTCAGCTTCTAGATGCTTGGGACTTCTCTCTGACTTCCCATATTGTTCTGTGTGAAAGCTTTTGGTGTTATTCATTTTCGTTTCTTCTTCCCTCATATGTCACCGGACATGGCTTTGATCTCTGCAGTGTTCTTCTCTATTCGATGGCTAGAGTTACCCTTTCCAGAGCCTGGCCCCACATTTCTGCTTCACCTCATTCTACAGACTCTGCAGTAACTTTCTCCTGTCAGCACTACAGACAGCATGGATAGTAATGGCATCCGGATTTACATCTTCATCCCAGAGCCTTTGAAACTCAGACTTTTACACCTCACTGCTTGCCTGTCTTGAATATCAGGCAGCATCTCGAATTTAACAACCTCTACACTTCTCTACCCCTTCTAGATTTATTGTTATTGTAGTGGCCACATCTTGTTTTAATAGCACAGCCATTTCTCATGTCAGAAGCCAGCAAGTCACCCAATCTCAGTCAAGTTGTATGAGGTTCTACAGTCTATCTTTTTACAATGTCTTGAGTCCATATTTTCAACATCGCCATCATTCAGTCAGAGGAGCAATATTTGATTTCACAGTGTTATAAAAAAAATACTCATCTTTATTATCAGAACTACACTGTTCAATTATAGAGCTGAACCCTGTCAGTAGGCTTCTACCTGTCCGTGCAATTATCAGTGTGTATTCTCTTTATTATTGGCCTATCAACTCTATTTATCTCAGTCTCCCTTGGCAACAGACCAGAGACCATTTGTTGACTGACTGAAGGAAGATCCTGCCCTAAGACCTTTGTGCAAGAGAAAAAACAATAAAAATCTACCCATCACATGCAAAGAAAAGCTGTAATATCTGTATAGGGTTAATTCTCACAATGATTGCTATTTAATAACATGTGCAGGGGGGCTTTGTACTTTCAGATCTCTACTCCATTCAGATTGGATGGAATTATTGACTCGTCAGAAAACAGTGCTTGGAGTTGCTAGTTCGTCACATTTTTTAATCATCATAAATTGAAAATCACAGCTGGAGACCAGAACAATCCACAAACATGGGGCGTCATATCACTCTGAGTCAGTTCTTGTCTAGATTTCACAGGGAACATCTGTTCCTATTGCAGGCCTGCTGATATCTTGGTATTTGGTTCAGAAGGAGCTGCCCATCATGAGCCCTTGTTTCCCTGGTGGGTACAAGGAAGATGGGAAGCTGGGCATGTGCTCCTTTCCAGGAAAGGTAATTTGACAAAGATGCGTCCATTTTCCCTATGTATTATCTGACCTAGTCTTATGCTGCCAATATCATCACTTACACACACATGCACGCACACTTGCACACACACACACACACACACACACACCACAGAAGCACACACATATAGACAGGCAGACAGGCAGACAGACAGATACACACACAAAGATACACACATAGAGGTATTCATGCACACACACACCCCACCCACACAAGCACACACACACACACACACACACACACACACACACACACACACACACTGTATTTCAACTCACTTTAGAAAGTGGAAGAAAGAAATTTGTTCTTAGAGAGCAGCTAGCTGCAGCTCATTATCCAATGATGGCATCCTCGAGAAGTGCCTCATGACTTCTGCCCACTGGATTCCAACTCTAATGTTTGTGTTCTTTCTCTAATTTCATAACCTCTAAGCGGCCATCCCAAATATCCATTTTCCTTGCTAAAGCATTTCTGTTACTTACAACCAAAGCTCTGGTCGAAACAACCAAACAGTTATTCATAAATCATGAAGCTACATGAGTAGTTAACAGTGACCAAACATTTACTGGGGACCAGACTCTGTGGCACTTCATATGTGCAATGTGAAATAAAATATGTGTTCATGCAATGAGGAATTTTTTGTAATGTGGACCCTGGGAGATGTGCACAATAAAATCTCATAAAGTCGAGATTAATCCAGAGTGGATAGATGATTAAACACAGTGTCACTTGTTTGTTTTGTTTGGCTTTCTGGTTTGCTTTTTAAAGGACTTTGATAAAAATAAAAATATCCAGAAAGAAAACAGGTAAAGAGATAATACAGCTAAAGAGAACATGCTCGCTAACAACAGTCAGAGCTTTGGTTTCTGTAAGAAGGTACAAACTGAGGGTTGACTTGGGTTTTGAATCTCATGTGTTTGGAGTATCATGAAAGTCTATTACTGAGCACTTCTGCCATTAGGAACCTCATGTCCAGCAGATTAAATGTATAATCGAACACAGGCAAGCATAAGAAGAATGAGGGACAGCATTAAGTAAAACACTAAATAACTCTTAATTCTTTAGTGGAATAGCCACACAGTGCAAGGTCAGCAGTTTTCTGACTCTACTAGTGAAGATTGAAGCTTGGAGAGGAAGACATGTTTTCTGAGGTCACTAAGATGTGTGGTGACAGAGACAGTATTCAGAAACTGCTCCATGCTTTATCCACCTAACAATGAGATTTCTCGGTGCAGTGAAGGGGGCAGGTTAGGCTGAGGAGTTCCAGGGAAGGGGGTGTTCCTTTCAACCACAGTATATAGGGAAACTTGGAGGAGGAGGTGAGGACCGAGCGCAGAATTGGGAGGAGTTTATACTGCAGAGAACAGAGAGGAAGCATGGTCCAGACAGGGTGGAGAGCATGAACTCATAAGAGAACCTAAACAGAATGGATATTGTTGGGAAAGATATGTATGTATTATAAGGAAAATAAAAAGGAAATTATCAGACAAGTCATAAGCCCCAGAGGAGAAGCTACTATTATTACCCTGCTATGGACCTACTATTAAAACAATTTCTAATGACTTACCATAGATTAACGCATCTCTCAACCCTCATCGGAGAGTCTTGTATTTGTTGTAGATGGGATTAACACAATGACTGACAACTGGCCAAGGTGTAGAGAATAAGAGACTATAGAGTGCTCTTGCCTAAATGGAACATATCTATGGTACCCACTACTCCCAAGGCTCAGGCATCATTTTGAAGAGGGGGCAGAAAAAGTGTAAACAACAGAGGTGGTGGATGACTACAAAGGGGACACAGGAGAGCAGGTGCACATATGAACTCGCAGAAGTTGTGACATCATGCACAAGACCTGTGTAATCCCAAGTCAGATGAAATTCCTGTGGGTAGAGGAGATCTGACCATGAAGTTCCACCCTAGCTGTGGAACCATTGGTAACTGTTAGCTACCTGGAGAAGGAAAGTCAGTTTTCTCTAAAAGTATAGCCCCCAATAAGTTGACCATGCTCCAGTAGAAGGCCACACATCCAAGAATATTTGGGCAGAATAAACTGGTCTTAATAAATATTTTTAAATAATAAAATTATGTAGGTAGGGAAGTGAAGGTAGACCTGTGAATATTTGGAGAGAGGAAATGAAATATTATCAGAACTCTGTACAAAATTTCCAAAGATCTAATAAAATATTTTAATTAGAAACTAAAATAACATCCATAGAACTTGAGAATACGAGTTTTATTTCATGATTGACTAAAGTCAATCATGAAAGTTTATTTTCCCAGAACTACCTGAAGAAGACCAAAATCAAAATTCCTTGAGTCCAGAATAAATTATATTTTACAGCATCTATCAAAAGCAACAATGTTTGGAAACAGCTGAAAACATGGCTCCACACTGGCCTGAGGACCAAAGACATCTGGAATCTCTTTTATGAAGAGCCCCAGATGAACTCAGTGACAGAGTGGACATGTTAACAGATCCTCACAGAAAAGATGAGAAATAGACCATGTAGACACATTTCCTGAGATCTATCCAGCCTAGGCCTTCCAGACCCTCTAAACTCACCACCTTACCTATCCAAAGTACTGCAGACCACCCACAGATGAAGTTCCAACTAGGTTCTACCCTAGGGCCTATGACGTGTCTAGCCATAGGTTACTATGGTAACCTGCTGATGGTCAGGGATGAGTTTCATCCCATGGAATGAAACTTAAATCCAATCAGCATATGGTTGGTTACCCCCATGATGTTCATGTCATTGCTGCACCAGCGGCCATGTTTTCCCAGTCATTTGCTCTCAGAATTCATAGTTGGCTAAGACTGATGATCATGCTTCTCCTCTGGTAGTGTGAATGGTACCTTCCAGCACTATGAAAACCAGCAAGTACAGATGAGGCTCCCATGTCAATACCAGCTCGATTTCTATATGTGTTACACGAGTCAAATATATGTGATAGGGTTTTACTGTCATGTCCTGAAGGGTAATCAAGAGCATTGGCACTGGCAATGCTCTTGTAATGTTTGGGAGTCTATGGGACCTTAACAGTCATCAATTTCCAAAGAAGTATCCCCTACTTAACATCTGACTTTTAGGCTCTGGTGTCTGGTAGGAACATTGTTGCCACAATATAGAGTAATATAAATTATTATATATAATACATAGTACAATGTGTATTATGCATTATAATATATATGCGTGTATACACATGTAAATACACATATACTATGATGCCTCTATAGTAGTAGGTTTCATGTATATTTTTTGTAAGTCTTTAACATAGTTATTCCTCTCCATATTCTCTTCTATATTCTGCCTTCCTCTCCCTTTAAATGCTTTATACCAGTGAATTCTGTTTCTTATACACTTGATAATCAACCACCAAAATCCTTCAGTCATTTTCTGACCTCTAAGGATATTTCAGGTTGAATACAGATACTTGAAGATTCAAAGATAACATCCACAAGTAGAAAAGAAGAGAAAAGAGAAGAAGAGAAGAAGAGAGGAGAGGAGAGGAGAGGAGAGGAGAGGAGAGGAGAGGAGAGGAGAGGAGAGGAGAGGAGAGGAGAGGAGAGGAGAGGAGAGCAGAGCAGAGCAGAGCAGAGCAGAGCAGAGCAGAGCAGAGCAGAGCAGAGCAGAGCAGAGCAGAGCAGAGCAGAGCAGAGCAAAGCAAAGCAAAGCAAAGCAAAGCAAAGCAAAGCAAAGCAAAGCTTGTCTTTCTGGGTCTGGGTTACCTAACTCAGGATGACTGTTTCTCGCACCACCCTGTCAATTTAATTCAATTTTTCTAATAGATGAAAATATTAAAATGTGTAAATATGGCATGTTTTCATTACATGTTCATCAGGCGGTAGGTATTGAGGTCTTTTCCGTTTCCTGGCTGCTGTGACTAGAGCATCACTTAGCACTGAGGAGCAGGTATCTCCACAGTAGGATACAGAGTCCGTGGGGCATATGCCCAAGAGTGGGAAAGTGAAGTCCTGACATAGTTCTCTTTCTAGATTTTTGAGGAACGTTCACGCTGATTTCCACAGCGGCTAAACCAACTCACAGTCCCACCAGTACTGAATGCTTTTCCCTTCTCTACATCCTTGCCAGAATTTGTCTCTTTGGTTTGTTTTAATCTGTGTTTCACTAATTGCTAAGAATGCTGAGCCTTTATTGAAAACTTTGCTGTACAAAAGCTTTTAAGCTTCCTGAGTTTCCGTTTATCAACCATTGGTCTAATACTTGTGCCACTGGGGTCCTGTTCAGAAAGTCCTTTCCTATGCCAGTGTGTTCAAGCACGTTTGCTCCTTTCTCTCCCAGTGGATTTGGGGTCTTATGTTAAGGTTCTTGATCCATTTCAAGTTGAGTAAGAGATAAGTATCCACTTTTATTCTTTTTTTGGAGCTATCCAGCTGGATCATGACAGTTTTTTTTTTTTTTTTTTTTTTTTTTTAAGGATGCTGTGTTTTCTCCAATGTATATTATTGGCCCTTTTTCAAAACTCAAATGGCTGGAGTAGTGTGGATTTATATGTAGGTTCTCAACTCATTGATCAATGAGTCTGTTTTTCGTTCTGGTTTTATTTCTATAGCTCTCTAATGTAATTTGAAATCTGGAATGATGATACCTCTAGAACCTTTTTATTTATTTATTTTTTCTTGTTCAGGCTTGTTTTGACAATCCTGGGTCATTTGTATTTCCATATAAAATTTAATATGATTTTCAATTTCAGTAAAGAACTGTATATGAATTTTGGTGGGAATTATATTGAATCTATATATTAATTTCGTAAAATGAACATTTTCACAATATTAATTCTATTGCTCTGTGAGCACGGAGGTCTTTCAACTTTTGTTATTTTTTCTGCTTTCTTTTTTCAGTATCTTAAAGTTTTCATTGCACAGTTCTTTCACTTTCTCATTAGATTTATTCCAAGTTTTTTTGGAAGTATTGTTCTCTTGATTATGTCTTGGTGTGATGTTTGTATATAGGAAGGCTACCAACTTTGTGTTTTCTATCCTGCTGCTTTGTTCAATGTGTTTATCAGCTGTATACATTTTCTGGCAGGATTTTTCAGGGTATTTCATTTATAGAATCATATATCTATAAATACTTTGACTTAACCTTTCATATTTGTATTCCCTTTATACCTGTCACTTTCCTGATGGCTCTAATTAAGACTTCAATATTATGTTGAGCAGCAAAGTGAGTGTGTGGACATCCCTGTCTTGTTTCTGACTTTATAGGAATTGCTTTGAGTTTTTTGTTTGTTTGTTTGTTTTATTTAGGATAATATTGGCTGTGGCCCTCCTATATATTTCCTTTATTATATTAAAATATGTCCCCTGTGTCCCTAGTATCTCCATGACTTTTATCATGAATGAAAGTTTAGTGTATAGTTTTTAATCCCTTAGTTTCCTTTTCTTTAAATGGAAATACTGATTCCAGTTTATATAGTATATAAATGTAATATTTCCCAAAGAATATTTCTATGCCTCATACATAATACTTCGTAATGAGTTAGAAAGGTAGGACTGTAGAAAGCCACCTGAAAAGCAATTCTTCTGACAGCTGATCTCAGTGTCTCCAGGCTCATGACATAATAAGACATTCTATGCCTAGAGTTTCTCTTTCTCCTTGAAATGTCTGCCATGTCCTCACAACCCACTCAGGCTCACCCAGCCCCTCTGGCTCCTGAATGTGACAAATATTCAAGACAAACTTGTTTAGGAAATGATCACAGTCAATGTCTTCTCTGACCAGCAGGGCTCTAAGCCAAACCACTAGGGATTAAGCATAAAGATCTGGTGTCTTGTTGCCTGGGTTCAAATACTATCTCTGCCACTTGATGAGCAGCAAAGTGTCTATGGGGCTTGAGTTACTTCCCTTGTCTATATCTCAGCTTTCTCACCTGTCTACAGTCCCTAGAGTTATGGCATAGATTAAAAGAGTTCATACAAACAGAATGACTGGCACTCAGTTTAGTGCTAGATACATATCTTTATTCTTGTTTGCTTACTGCTTCTGGAAATACACATATAATCAGTGACATATGACACCGTCTAGTTAATAAATGTACAACCCGAGCAAACACCAACACAATTATACATGTACTATGCTTATACATCATACACAAATGTGCATATACCCACATACACAGGGAAGATAAAAAGCAACACTAGATTAATGCTGCCTGACTCTGGATGGTGAAATTACACATACTTTTCTGAAGTTGTCCTAAATTTTCTTTGATATGTGGATTTTGATCTTAAAGAGATATTCACATTTAGTACCTTCTCTAAATACATTACCCATGTAAGTTCCCATGATTCTCCTTGGCCAATGGGATATTTGAATCCTGAGCTGTAGAGTGTGCCTTCTTCCTCACTTCCCAGTTCTCTCTATCTTATAATCCATGCTCTTAGGATACTAAACAGGGGCTTTCCTACATGGACCAAGCTCATCCTTATCTTCTTGTCTTTGCTTACTGATTAATCCTATCTAGGAGATAGCTTCTCCCTGGCTTAATTTTTGCCATCCTCCAATCTTAAGCACCTGCTCCTCAGAAAACCATCTTTTTGCAAATTTAATTTTATTTGTTATTCATTTATTACACTCCATATTCTATTCCCCACCCCTCCCCATCCATCCTTCTACTGCTCCACATCCCGCACCTCCTCCCCATCCCACCCTGTCTCCATGTGGATGCCCCACCACCTGACCTCTAAACTCTCTGGAGCCTTCAGTTCTTGAGGGTTAGGTGCATTATCTCTAAATGAACACAGACCTGGAAGTCCTCCATTGTATGTATGTTGGGAGCCTTATATCAGCTGGTGTATGCTGTCTGTTTGGTGGCCCAGTGTTTGAGAGATCTCGGGGTTACAGATTAATTGAGACTGCTGGTCCTCCTACAGAATTGCCCTTCTCAGTTTCTTTCAGCCTTTCTTAATTCAACAACAAGGGTCAGTTGCTTCTGTCCATTGGTTGGGTGCAAATATCTGCATCTGATTCTTTCAGCAGCTTGTTGGTCATGATAGATCCCTTTTTGTGAGTGCTCCATAGCCTCAGTAAGAGTGTCAGGCCTTGGGACCTCCCCTTGAGCTGGATCCCACTTTGGGCCTGTTACTGGACCTTCTTTTCCTTAGGCTCCTCTCCATTTCCAACCCTGTAATTCTTTCAGAGAGAAACAATTATGGGTCAGAGGTGTGACTGTGGGATGGCAACCCCATCTCTCATTGTGGGTTGGTGGGCTCTATAAGTTCCCTCTCCCTACTGTTGGGCATTTCATCAAAGGTCCCTCCCTGTGAGTCCTGGAAGTCTCTCACCTCCCAGGTCTCTGGTGCATTTGGGGGAGGGGTCCCCCAACCTCCAAGAAGCACCTAAAGAAATGTCCTTAGTGATCACAGAAATGCAAATTAAAATGACCCTGAGATTCCACCTTACACCAGTCAGAATGACTAAGATCAAAACCTCAGGTTGACAACACATGTTGGAGAAGATGTGGAAAAAGAGGAACACTCCTCCATTGCTGGTGGGTTTGCAAACTGGTACTACCACTCTGGAAATCAATCTGGAGGCTCCTCAGAAAATTGGAAACAGATCTACCTGAAGACCCAGCTATACCACTCTTGGGGATATATCCAAAAGATACCCCACCATGCCACAGGGGCACATGTTCCACTATGTTCATAGCTGCCTTATTTGTGATAGCCAGAAGCTGGAAACAGGTTAGATGTCCCACGACAGAAGAATGGATACAGAAAATGTGGTTCATTGACACAATGGAATACTACTCAGCTATTAAGTACAAGGACATTCTGAGTTTTGCAGGCAAATGGATGGAACTAGAAAATACCATCCTGAGTGAAGTAACTCAGACCCAAAAGGACAGGCATGGTATGTACTCACTAATAAGTGGATATTAGCCAAAATAAATAAATAAATAAATAAACCCATACAGAATACACAAGATACAGTCCACAGAATTCAAAAGGCTCAACAAGCTGAGGTGTCCAAGTGAGGACGCCTCAGTCCCACTTGGGAGAGAGAAGAAAGCAATCACAAGTGGGGAGGGAGGGAGGGTTTTGGGAGGGAAAGTGGATGGTGTGGAGGGGCAATGGGTGGGGGAGAGGGGAACCTGATCTGGTATTGGGTGAGGGAAAAGGACTGAATCCCTGAAGGCCTACAGAAAGAATGCAAACAGGCAACCTCAGAAAACTAACCTTTCCCCACTAGTGTCTAAGTGCATTATGTCCTGGGCAATTGCATAATTTGTATCCCTCTCTCACTCCATTGCTAGACTTTAAGGTTAGAGCAGATGTCCCAGTTTTCTAGAATCTTCTTCCAACATGATCCAAGTAGCTAATGCAGAAATGAAGTAAAGGAACTCTGCTGAGAGACTTCTTGTCATCAGTAACTATATACGGTGGGTGAATCCTCAGCCTAGAAGATACTTCTCTCTAGTCTGTGCATGCTCAAGATATTTTGTTGGCTGAATGGTAATGGATCGTTAGCATGGTTGAAGCACCAACTACCGAGGTGTGAAACACCCATCTTTTGAATCATGGAACTAACTGAAAACACACTTGCCTAGTGGCTCCTGTGTTCAAGAGCAGCCATTGGCTCCTTAATGGCCATCCTGGAGAAAGCTAGGATGGATATAACAAATGAAAGGAGAGGATTTGAAAGTTCTCTTCCTAGTGAGTTTAGGAGAATATCCTTAGCCCAAACTGCTGAGTACAGATAAAATACTTTGCTGCTCTTTAAATCGCCCTAATCCTGAAAGCAATTAACCGAGCTTTGATAATTGAATTGATTTTTTTTCCTCCCTCATTGAGGAGCACTGACATCGACTGGGGAACTGGAAAAAATTTCTTGAATATCATTAAAAATTAGTTTTTATTGAACAGCTTAGCACATATTTCAGGTATATTTTTCAAGCCGACTTTCAACACTGAGCAAAAAATTAAGAAAAAAATTAAACCCAGTCATGTGTGCTACCGCATTATAATTCCATAATTAAAAAGAAATGGATACTTCTGGATGCTTTTGTTTTTAATAAATGGAAAATGTAAGAAGGGTATTTATTTACTGACAATGTCCATTTACAACTCCAAAGCAACTCTGTTAGTTTGGATTAACCTTTTTCTCACCATTGGATTTTGGCCAGTCAAAGAACAGAATTTTACAGACCTGGTACTTATTTCTAGGTCAGTTGAGTGATGAGGACAGGTAGTGGCAATCTACCTCTTATCACTATGAAAATGCTACACATTCTACATAAAAATCACATTGCCCCATGGAGGTCTATGATGCTACAAAGTGCTGTAGGATTACAGGGATTTTACTTGAGGGTGTGACTTGATACAAAAATCTACCCATGGAGAGAGTGTGTGTGAGAGAGTGAGGGTATGTGTGTATGTGAGAGTGTGTGTGTGAGAGAGAGACTGTGTGTGATAGAAAGTAAGTGTGTGAGAGTGAGTATGTGTATGTGAGGGAGAGTACGTGTGTGTGGGTGAGAGAGAATGTGTGTGAGTGAGAGTGTGTGTGAGAGTGAGTGTGAGAAGCAGGCCTGGGTTCACATGCAGAACAGCTGGGGCTGGATTAGCCCAGGAAGTATTCCATCCTAGAAGAATGCACAACTCCTTGGGCTTACCTTCTGACTCTCTGTCTTGAATTCTTCTTGGTGATTCCTGACACACCTTTGATACATATCGAGGATGCACTGGTTCTGGTGTTTGTTTCCTAGCAAAACTTTCTTCTATCATTGATTCAGAGTTCCAGTGACTCCTGTCCTACTTGGCACTGTTAACTTGACATAGCCTAGAATTACCTGAAAGGAATCTTTATTGAGTAATTTTCCTTACCAGATTGGTCTGTGAACATATCTCTGGGGAGTCGCCATGATAATTGATGTAGGAGGGCTCAGCCTACTGTGGGTGGCACCATTTCCTAGGCAGATCTTCTATTGTGCACACACTAGTTAGCTAAATATGAGCCAGAATTTGGGTGAGATAGGAAACAGGATTCCTCCATGGTTTCTCTCTCTAGTTCCTACCCTGACTTTCCTCCGTGATGGACTACAACCTGTCAGCCAGGTAAATTCTTTCCTCCTTCAGGTGCTTTTGTTTAGAATGTTTTGTTAGAGCAACAGATAGGAAAGTAGAACAAATCCAGATTCAGAAAACATGGCAGCTGAAATAGATGCTCCTTTTATGCAGCCATGGTAAGAACTTACATAAACAGCTACATCCTCAAAACACAAAAGCCATCTTGCAATACTTCATTGATTGGGAGCAAGGAAGAGTGTTGGCACTAAGGACAGTTTAAGGCTTATTTTCTTTGAAAATTGGTAAACTTAAGATGGAATAATATTTTCATTTGAGGGAACACTTACAGGAGCTCAAAGGACTCAAAATCAGCCAACCTTGCAAGGTCCACCAGCATGGCTGACCATGTATTCCCAGCTGCCAACCTAATTTACGTGGGGCCATCAAACATGTTCCCTTTTCCTGGGAGTTAGTTTAATACTTCTACATCCTTTGGAGGGCCCATCAAGATCCTGTAACTTTCTGGGTGTTCTAAGTTTTCTGAGTATGTTAGCTTCATGACTTCTTAAGCCCTTCTCTCTCCAGGAGCTAGCTAATGTTTCCCATCAAAGGAAATACCTGAATTAACAGTATATTGTGTGATAGAAGAGATCTAAAATGTCAATGTGCTAGGTGTGGTGGAGCATACCTCTAATCCTAGCACTTGGGAGGCAAAAGCAAATGGATCTCCATGTGTTCTACGCCAGCCAAGGCTACATAGTGAGAAAGGGAAATGTCAACTTCTCATGGTGTCTATATGGAGTGAGTTGCTATTAATTTTGGGGATATGTGTTCTGTACTTTTAGATATAACATGAATTTTTTAAGCTACATTATTCCATTTTTTTCTACCTACAGTCAAATAAGATAAAAAATTTTCAATACATATGCTACCATACTGATTCTAAGACTAAGCAGGTTAAATAATGTGCCCAAGGTCATACAGCTAATGAAGAGAAGAGCCAATGGTCATGTCTATCTTGCCCCATAGATTTTACCCAGTGTCTTGCACACACGAGGATGCAGAGGGCATCCTGTTTTGCTTTGTTTTCTTTTTCTTTCATTCCTAAGTGGTTGTTCTTACATGGTACACAGAGTGAATGCCGGTTAAGCACATACCTCTCACCTAAATGAAAATTTTCAATAAAGATGAATATTTCTTCTATAACTGAATGAATATTGCACTGATCTTGACCCCATCCTTGAAAGCAGACTTTCCATTAAAGAGTTCCCCCTAGATTGTATCTTTCTTCTATAAGATTTAATTGAGAAAATGATCCCTTAATATGGGTAACTTAGATTAGATTCATTAGTGTGTACTTTTATACTGAGCAGACAACGCAGTTTGGTTTTTTTTACAGGAAGTTTTTCAAAAATTTCATAGCAAATGACATTTGCCTACAATTATTAGGCATCAGAGAAGTTAGTTGATTGACTCTTAAGAATGAAGCAAGTCCAAGAAAAGTCACACAGCAACCATTTAACCCAGTTTTTTAAAATATTGGTTTCATTTCTGAATTTTTCTGTTAAAATAATGCTGGTTCCCAAGGAGCAAAGATCTTGCTTGGTTTATATATGCTCTCAAATCCTGGGATATATTCACTATAATTTATTGAAAAAAAAAAGAATCTAACAAGTGGGCAATGGAACTTGTCGGTTTCAAATTACCTTGTGTGTGTGTGTGTGTCTATACATTCACATGTGTGTGAGCGTTGTGCAGGCACACGTATGACACAGCAACCATGTGGAGCTCAAAGGTTAACTCTTGGGAGTTGGTTCTCTCCTCCCACCTTGGAGTCCATAGATCTGACTCAGGAAGTCAGGCTTGTGCAGTCACAAATGGCTTTATCCTCTGGAGCCGTTGGACATGCCAACGTTTGGTTCTGAAAGGACAAAAATGATGTTAATTATAGTTATGATATATGCTTTGGGGCTCTAATATGGAACCAAATTATTTCTTGGTTTTTAGACTTTCCCAGAAGAAATATATATAAAAGAGAACTCTCCATGCTTGCCATATGAGGACTGTGAGAAAGGTCAAGTGATCCAAAGTCAATTGCACATGTGGCAGGGATTTTCTTCTTGTTGGAGTACTGAAAGCATGATATAGACAACTGCTTACTTGGTACTGTTAAGGATTGACCAGATGACCTGCCTTTGACTCCTTCTAATGATGATGTAATTTCCTGGGCAATCAATGAGGACAAACACTGCATGTCCAGCTCAATGAAAGGACATGCATGGTGTGTACTCACCAATAAGTGGATATTAGCCCCCCCCAAAAGCTAGTAAAGTACAGAATACCCAGAACATAGTCCACAGAACTCAAAAACTCAACATGCTGAAGTGCCCAAATGAGGACCCCTTAGTCCCACTTGGGAGAGAGAAGAAAGCAATCACAAGTGGGGAGGAAGGGAAGGACCTGGGAGGGAAAGTAGACGAGGTAGGGAGGGAGTAGGGGGGAAGGGGGATCCTGATTTGGTATTGGGTGAGGGAACAGGACTGAAGCCCTGATGGCCAGCAGAAAGAATGGAAGCAGGCAACCTCAGAAAATAGGATGTTGGGGGGACCCCCAGAATGCACCAGAGACCTTGGAGGTAAGAGACTCCTAGGATTCGAAGGGAAGGAACTTATAGAGCCCACTTCCAGCAGGAAGACAGGACATCAAATGAGGGATGGAGTTTCCATCCCACAGTTACATATCTGACCCATAATTGTTCCTGTCTGAAAGAATTACAGGGATGGAAATGGAGAGAAAACTAAGGAAAAGAAGGTCCAGTGACAGGCTCAAAGTTGGATCCAGCTCAAGGGGAGGCCCCAAGGCCTGACACTATTATTGAGGCTATGGAATACTCACAAAAAGGGATCTATCATGACTGCCCCCCAAAAGACCCAACAAGCTGCTGAAAGAATCAGATGCAGATATTTGCACCCAACCAATGGACAGAAGCAGTTGACCCCTGTAGTTGAATTAGGGAAAGGCTGAAAGAAGCTAAGGAGAAGGGCAACCCTGTAGGAGGACCAGCACTCTCAATTAATCTGGACCCCTGAGATCTTTCAATAACTGGACCACCAAGCAGACAGCATACACCAGCTGATATGAGGCTTCCAACACACATACAGTAGAGGACTTTTGGGTCTGTATTCATTTATAGATGATGCACCTAACCCTTGAGAGACTGGAGGCCTCAGGGAGTTTAGGGGTCAGGTGGGGCTGGGGGTTGGGGCATCCACATGGAGAGAGGGTGGGTGGGAGGAGGTGTGGGATGTGGAGCAGTCAGAGGGTGGATGGGGGCATCGGAAATAGAATATGGTGTGTAAAAAATAAATTAAAAATAAACTAAAATTTAAAAGAAAGAAACAGAGAGAGGAAGGAAGGAAGGAAGGAAGGAAGGAAGGAAGGAAGGAAGGAAGGAAGGAAGGAAGGAAGGAAGGAAGGAAGGAAGGACATGAACCAAAGGAGGAGCCAGAATCCAACTTGAAGCTGTCTATGGGGCTGTTCAACTAGTAGAGAGGCCTTTGACAGTGGAGTGATTATGGCTACTGAGCTTGCTTCTGGCATTTTTAACCCTCAGGGATACCCACATGTGTAAGGCAGGCGACATGAGGAATTGTGGCTTTCTCTAGGGCTGGAGGGAGAACATGCTAGAAAGAAGAGGCCATTAGCATGGTTTCACACAGCTCCATTGAAGTCAAGAGCTCTGCTGCTTTGAGGAAAGCAAGTCCTGGGAAAGTCCTGACCCAGTCCACCGAGGGAACACATTTAAAAGGACCCAGCTGTTGCCACAGGGGAAGTAGGATTGGATTTTCCTTTTCTTGCCAGGACAGCGAACTGAGGGTTAGAAGCCTTGGCTGGCTCATTTCAGTAGAAGATGTCTTCTATCCAGAAGCATGTGAACACGTAAGCAGGGCTGAGATGGGAGCGTATGGGTTCCCAGAGTGTCTCTAAGAGTCAGGTGCTGTGTAGTCATCCTGGAGGGAGGCAGAGGACAGGGCTGAGGCCCATGAAACTGGGGATGTCCATGGTGAATTTTCAGATCCCTGCACATCACAAATGGAGCTCCAGAGTTACCTGCTTTGAAAAGGAACGAAGTGCACCTTTCCTCCCCGCCGTATTATACAGAACATGGCTTTCTTCAGTCTGCTTTTGATAATCATGGGAGGTGTCAAAGTGAATGATGTCGGGATGATTATTGGAAAAGTGCCATGCAGTACATTTGGGTGGCATTGTTAAAATGTAAATCAAGTCAACTTCATTAGAATGCTGAGTGGTTTCAAAACCAAGCAAGAGTCCTTTCCCAGGCTCAGGCCCCAGGTAGAGGAGTAGCTGCCTCACACAGCTGTTTGGGGGGTGGGGGGTGGGGAGGGTAGGAGGGTGCAGGGAGTGCAAGGCGGAGAGGCCATTTGAATAGAGATTTGCATATATTGAGCAACTGACAACTGTTCTCAGTACACACTTTATGTCAGTTTTCCGCAGTAGGAAGATAAATTTTGTTCCTTCAACTGACCTTGATAAGAATATCAACTCTTGCATCACAGGTGCCATGGAAACCACAAGATGCTGTGGCCATTCTCAGCAATTACAGCTGCGCAGCTCTGGCCTTGGGTTTAGACAGAGCAGTGAGCACTGGGTCAGGCAGCCTGAGGTGCAGTTCACACCATGGAGGGAGACAGTGCTTCTCTCTCTATTCGGAGCTTGAGAGTCGTTCACCTGAAGAGGAGTTGGGGTCAGGGTTGCTCTGCTACAGGCAGGCTGCATCTTGGTTTTTTTGTTTTTGTTTTTTTATTTTGTATTTTTGTTGTTTTAAAGAAGTCTATCTTTAGCTTAATGGATAGCAGGTCCATGGAAGCAAATTGGCCAGCATCTGGGGACATTTGTGTATCATACCTACGGTCCACATATACACCCAAAAGAATAGGAAGCAGAAGAGAAAAGAAACAGGATGGGGGTGGGACAACCAAGATGATGTAATCACACAAAAGTCAAGCTTAAGAGAGCAAGCTTGATCATTCTTGCCAAGGGCTTTAAGAATGTGAGAGTGTAACATACATTTACATGGGCTTTTAGATTTGTCAATCAGTAGATCATTGGTGATTTAAAAACAGGTCTATGAACCACATCTGATGCCTGTTTTCATATGGTGCACAAATGGTTTTTATACCTTTAAATATGGAATATGGGCTGCCCTGAGAGGCTCAACAAGCAGCTGAAAGAGTCAGATGCAGATATTTACCAATGGACAGAAGCTGGGGAATCCTGTGGTTGGATAAGGGAAAGGCTGGAAGAAGCTGAGGAGGAGGATGACCTCATAGAAAGAGCAGCAGTCTCAACTAACCTGGACTCCTGAGACCTCTCAGACACTGAGCCACCAACCAGACAGCATACACCAGCAGCTATGAGGCCTCCAGCATATATCCAGCAGAGGACTGGCCTGGCCTGGCCTCAGTGAGAGAAGAAGCACGTAACCCTCAAGAGACTTGAGGCCCCAGGGAGTAGGGGGGGGGGTCTGGTGAGATGGGGAGGGTGGGGACATCCTCTTGGAGATGGGAGGAGGAGGTATGGGATGAGGAAGTGTCAGAGGCTGGACAGGGAAGGGGATAATGACTGGACTGTAAAAAGAAAAGGATGAAGAAGAATAATTTTAAAAGTATAGACTATGAACACTGTTGATGGAGTTATGGATGGTAATCCCTCTTGGCTTGGAAGCCTAACACCTCCCGGCTGATCCTTTTTAGAAGAGCTCATTTTCCTTTACTTTTAGAAGTGATCTTCATAGAGTGGGTAAAAACCCGAAGGTCATTGGTTCCCACTACAACAGACCTATTCCTTTTACTATTTAGTGATGGAACTCATCCTGGACCTGAGATATACCCAGGCTTTCCTTAGGGAAAGTGTTTACATATACAAATGACCTGTCCCAGTCTCAAGAGATTTCCATGTAATAGCTTGGTGGGCTGGGCTGGAACCTCAGATTGATATTATTTATCAATTCTTTGAGAATTTTATACAACATATTATCACGCCTAGTTAGTTCCTCTCGGCTCTAACATGAACTCCCTACCTCCTGATTTAAGCTTAAAGGAAGCTATACTCCTGAAGCTATCTACCGTCCATAGTTCCCCAGTTAGGACTGGGGGATGAGGAATAATTTCCCACTATATGCCAGAATGTTGACTGGCTTGATCTTGTTCAGGTAACCACAGCTGTTTTGCATTCATGAGTTTGAAGGTACTGGCTCTTCCTGCCTTCTGGACCTTACAGTATTTCTGCCCATATCCCATGATGTTCTCTGAGCCTTGGGAAAGGAGTGTTATATAGACATCATTAGCGACTGAGCCTTCTATTGACCTTGACAAATGTTTGTTTTCTGTACGTGGACCAGTTGTGAGTTTCTGTACTAAGCACCATCGACCATCACAGGGAAACTTGTTTGATGAGATCTGAGAGATGAGCTAATCTATTACTATAGAAATTTGAATGTACGGGGAAGTACAATACTATGTTCATTTAACAGGACAGTAGTAGAGGTTCACTGCCTTGGGATCTCAGCTCCTAGCCATGGGTTCATGACTAGATTTACAGTACCAGTACCTGGCATGTGTTTCTTTCTGTGGAGTGTGTCTTAAATCTCAGCAGACAGTGGTTGGTCACTCTTCTGACACTACTGTCGCCATTGAATGGATGGCCTTATTGTACCACGCTGTTAATATTTTTATTTCACAAGGTTCACAGCAGGGTAAGACTTGGTGTCATTTTGTTCCCAGAAACATTCATAGCTATGTAGTGACACCTGTCTCAAAATATTATAAACAGCATATTTATAAATGGATACCTTCTTCAGATATGCAAGAATGGATTTGCAAACATTTTTCTGAAGGTTCTCCCAAATATCCAAGGAAATCTCAAATAGCATAGTTCTTCATAAAGATGGAAGTAGTGATAATCTGTTAGGACAGAGTCATGCTGAGGGAACATGGACTCAAATCATGTTGAGTTTATTGCATTTATTGACATTAAGTCTTTATCTGTGCTCTGTTTCCTTTTAAGCTTTGTTGGCCTCTGAAAACAGCAAGTCACATGAATAAATTGTTTCACTTTCCTGCCAAAGAGATGCATAGGACCATGTCCAGAGGAATTGTGGCTTTTTTGTTACCTGTTTATATTCAGTCCTTGGTATCTAAAGGGTCTGCTCCCAGGATCTCCATAGATATCAAAATCTGTGGACTCCTCAAGTCCCTTAGCTAAGAGAGCATACAAGTTCTATATATCCCATATATGGCTTCCTGCAGAGTTGAAATTATTTCTTCATCACACGTTAAATGCCATTGTGAGTAGTGTACAGTTTAGGGGACAATTGGAAGGAAACAGTCTATGCATGTTCAGTGTGGACAGATTCCCCTTTAACACTTCATACAGAGTGTTGAACTCAAGGTTGTACAACCTGGTGACATAGAAGAACAACTGTAGTTTTTGAGAGAAAAATGTCTGGTTCATTGTTTTGCTTTGTTTTGTTTTGTTTTGTTTGCTTTTGCCTTTTATGTATAGGCTGTGTGTGCTTGTCAGTGTGGTGTGTGCATGGGAGTGTGTATGTGCGCGCATGTGTATCAGAATTTGACTTTGAGTGTGCTTCTGAGGCCACTCTCCAGATTGATTTTTTTAAGGCAGCTTTTTAAGCAGGAAGCTCATTCCTTTGGTTAGTCAAGCTGGACAATGAGTACATCTCTATTTCTAGCTCTGCTATCACAGGTACACACCAGTCTGCTGGCTTTTGACATGGTTCTGAGGATATAAAATCAGGTCTTCTGCCCTGCACAAAAGACTCTTTACTGACTGAGCCATCTCCCCACTCACTCTGTTTTTTTATTACAAAACTATAAATTCTTCATAGTAGTGAGCCAAACAACGCAAACAACAACAACACAAAGCCAAACAACAACAAACTGTAACTACACAGTTTACAGTTACCCATGATTTTTTGGAGTGTGGATAGGTTGACCAATAAATATACGTCCATACTCATTCTACCAAGCAAGGCTCATGGAGCCTTATACTTGCTTCCTCTCCAACCCTGCTCAATGACAGTCAGTCTCAGCTTCAAGACGAGAGTGCAGCACCTCTATGCTATTGAGCGTTCAGTGATGGCAGGCAGCCTGGAGCTGGGTATTCCTGGAGACAGCTGATCTCCATGGCTTACTGCATGACTTGAGCGAGTGCCTTGTCTTTTCTTTGACACCTGTGATTCATATAAATTGGAGCATTATAATATCACATGAGGATTATTAAATTAATATCAAGAACCATGGACAGCACTGAGACAACACTAAACAGCAGTTATCTTTCTCATGGGAAGGACAAGGAACAAGAATGGCCCTGTGGTAAATGGGAATCTAAGGACACCGACAATAGCTGTAACTATTAAGTCCCCCTGAAAAAACTACATTTGCATAGGCTTTGAACTCCACAGTGACAGGAAACTTCACCATGTTTCACACTGCATGCTTGAACAACAGGTGAACATTTTAAATTGCATCATTTTGTCTATTATCTATTATTAGTAATCTAAGATCTGTAATCTAAGAAAACATTTTCTTGCTCAGAATTTTGGTGTCTTTCTGAGCTCTTTCATGTCTCTGATGGATTTTAAGATTTTTTTTTCTATTTCTCTGAAGAGTGACCTTGGAGATTAGACGTGAATTGCATTGAATTTGTGTGTTGTCTCATTTCTAAACAGTTTTTATTAGCATCATATATTAATAACTATAATGGATTTCATTGTGACATTTTCATAGACACATATAAACTATTTCAATCATATTCACTTCCCATTGCTCTCTCTTTCCCCTCCCACTCCTGCTGGGCCTCTTTCTCCTCATAACCAGTTACCCCTAACTTTTATGTCTTTTTTTAGTTTATCTGGGGTTACTCACAGGAGGAAGAATTAATTACAGGAGCCTGGGAAGGTCACCATGGAAGAAAGTGCATCTCTCCCAGCAACCAATAAGTACTCTTAGAGCCTCAGGAGTGTGTGTGTGTGTGTGTGGGGGGGGGCGTTTGATGAGCCTCTCTTTCTAGCAACTCTTATTATGGTTTTATTTCTTTGGGTTGGATATTTACAACTAGAACTGTTGGTTATATGGCAAATTTATGTTTGATTAATACATTCTCTTATATGGATATAATTCGATATGAATTGCTTTTAGGAATGATAAAAACATCAGGAAACATTTGAGCACAATTTTAAGACAACTATTAAAGCACTCATATTGTAGAATCTGTCAATCTGAAGTGCATAATTAAATGTCCTAAGGGGCGTGCCCATCACCACAGGCCAGGTTTAGGATATTTGCATCATCTTAGTCAGATAGTCTGCATCTGCTTGCAGCTAACCTCAGGTCCTACACAAGGTCCAGGCACTCTTAATCCACCTTCTGCTTCCATGCCGCCTTTTCAAGACATTGGATAAGTGGACCATACATAATATGCTTTTGTATGTATAATATCTGAATTCTTTCAGGAAATATGACATTATCCCCATTATAGACTCTGTTAATATTTCTTCCCTTGCACTGAGGCATGTTTTTTTTTGTTTTTTACTGTATGACTGTGTTCAACAATTGTGTATTTGGATTGTATCTAGTTTTGGCTGCTAAGGATAATAATATCCTATGACCATTTATGCATAAATTATTGAGTGAACTTATACATAATAATTATATTGCACCATGATATTCTGATTGATGTATACATTATCTGAATAGTAACTAGGGTAGTGGATACATATACCATAGGGCTTTCTCATTTCAGTATGATGAGTCCACTCAAAATTCATCCTTCTGGCTGTTTTGAGATACAGTTTGCACCGCTGCTAATTGTGGTTGCTTTACTGGATTACAGGACACACAGCTTGCTGCTGGGGAGTTGTGGGGATAGTTGGCCCCGGGTATAATGTTAGGGTTATATTACACCTTTAACTTCAGCTGCTAACTTCGTTTTCCAAAGTGACAACTTGGTTTTGCATTCCCACAAGCAATGCATGAATGTTCTGCAGACACAATTTTAAAAGGTCGAAATAAAAAAGATATACAAATTTAAACGGCGAATTTCCATTCTCTGGCGTTAATTATATGCTACGGTTTCCCTCTCATGAAAGGTCAAGGGGTAACTTCCCCTAGGAGTCTCACTTGCCGTATATTGCTGTTTTTGTAGAAAGGGGACTTCTCTTGCCTTAGTCATCCAGCTAAGCCAGCAAGAGCTGCCTTCTGCTCTACCATTTCTGGCCACGCTAAGAGACCCTGGGAAGTGCAAAGAAGATTTAACAAATGAAAATTTGACTCTAGGGGTCTGGCAAGAAAGGAGTTAATGCAGTTTGTAACAATTATTGACTACAAGATCTGCAAATGATTGCATAAAATTTTTAAAATATGCCTGCAAGCTTCTCTTATCGACGTGGTGCCCCAGGGGTCTACACATGGGTTTAAGTATCTAAACGTTTTATTAATTACATTGCTATGATTTACCTCTCCCATGTTAGCATTTCAGTTTATGAAACAACCCTGTAATTAGAAAATGACGTAGCACCATTGCTTGTTTACTTGTGGGTGAAATATTGTACACATACATACATAGGTATTTATATACACACTCACACATGTGGGGACTGTATTTTCCCTCATCAACTCTCACAGGCTACTTTATTTCCAGTCCAATTAATAGGCAATTTCCAGTGGTGCATTAAATTGCTTTTGGGTGGGGGAGGATGGTGGCTGAGGAGCCCCTGCCCTGCTGAAGTATGTAATAGCATCTGTGGATGTTTGTTTATATGTTTCCCTCTATAGGCAGAAAACTTAAATCATGAGATTTTATTATTTAAAAAAAAGTATCTGTATACAACTAGAGATGCGCACATGGCTGTGATGTGTCCTGTCTACAGAGGACTAGAACAGAGTTAGTGGGTGGCACAGGGCAGCACGATGGGAGATAATTTAAGTGTAGACTCGGACTGTGAAAAGCAGGGGCTTCTTATATTTCCATTCACCCACTTGGCAGATGTTTATCAAGAACCTAAGCTGCAGTTGGCACCACACTATGCACTTAAGCAGATAAAAATGTGTTTTGGAGACAATCTGACACCCAGAGTCCATAGTTCCATGGGAGAAGGCTTTATTCATAAATATTGAGCAGATGTGTGAAGATTGGACAGGAAACCCAAGGACAGGTTACTGAAGTGGGGGTTGGGGGGTAGAGTCAGTCTGGCAAGCATGAAGGAGCTGATGTAGGAAGATCTATCTTTGGTGATCATCACTATGGAAAAGAAAAAACAGCTCTCACCTTTTTTTTTTTTTTTCCTGAGTAGACATGGAAAAAGGTCACCATTTGAATGGATTTTTGAGATAAAGCAACTTTTTCTATGGATGGGACATGCTGTGGTGTGTCTGATACAAACAGTCACAGGTGGCGGCAGCAGTTGGCCCAGTCATTTTGCACACTCCCTGAGGTGGGTAATTAATGCGAGGGAGGGTGAACACCTTGCACCTGATCATTAAGGCTGGCAGATATGTGTAGAGTGAAGACAAGAAGGACTGAGTGACAGAAGGGCAGAAAAGCAGCATCTATAGCAAATTGTCGTTAAACACGAAAAGCAGTGTTGAATGAATTCTTTATCTATAAGCTTAGCCAATTAAAACTTCACGCTGGGTATCTGTGCAATAGTAATATCCCCTTATGAGCAAAAGTGGACATATCCTTGTATTGTTTGTGTAGGTATTCCTCAGAATCTACATGTGTGCTGGGGCATGACCAGGACTCCCACAGATAACCCCCCCTCCCGGACACACACACACTCAAGTCCTTTACATGGAATGGCACATCTTAAGTGTAATTCAAGTCATCTCTACGTAGCTGATAATAACCAGTGCAGTGTAAATGCTATTCAAAGTGTTCCAGTACAGATGAGCTGTTCTGTGGTTCATCACTCAGGAACAAGAGGCAGAAATGATACAGATAAAATAGATGGGGCAAACTATTGATCTTACCCAATCTTGATTCTGGGCATACTGGAGTTTTGTTAGCCCCATTCTGTTTTGAAATTTTTCATAGTGAATTTCTTTCTTTCTGTCCATCCTTCTTTCCTTCCTCCTTCCTTCTCTCCCTCCCTTCCTCCTTTTCTCCCTTCTTTCTGTTTTCCTTTCTTTCTTGACAAGGTCTTACTCTATGGCCTGGCCTGGCTTTGAACTCACAATCTTTCTACTTCTGCCTCCCAAGTGCTGGGATCACACGCCCAGCTTCAGAACTTGTTTATACTTCCTGCTTCTATCTCACAAAAAAAAAGAATCTTAAGATTCTACTATTTAAAGAGATCTATTTTTAACTCTGTGTGTGTGTGTGTGTGTGTGTGTGTGTGTGTGTGTGTGTGTGACATGATGTGCACAGGGGCTACAGGCAATTATGACCTGCTGGACATGGGCGCTGGTCAAGTCCAGTTACTCCTTAAGGTTCTTATTAAACTTTATGTTGGGAAGTCCAGATTAGAGTTAGGGTTAGGGCTTAATTAGTAAATCTTTGTCTCATTCTGCTGGCCTTTTGAGCAGCCACTGACCCTTGGGACCACTTGTGTGGTTTAGAGCACACATCCCTTGTCTTAGTTGTCATGATGCTCCATATTCCTCTATTGAGTGACACTTCTCAACTCTGCTCATCAAGTCCCTTCCCCTCCACTTGGTCACATCTAAAGAACAAACACTCACTTCTTTAAATACTTTTTGCTTTCATCAAATGTCCAAACTCTTGTTACCGCTGAAGGTACCTTGTGACCTGCCTGTATCATTTGATCACACATGTCTTTAGCTAGTATCCCTTTTGTCCACGGGTGAATGTTCTCCTACCTCCCTGTCTCTTAGGTTTCAGCTTAAAAGATCCTTTGTCAGGTCTGCAGATCTGTTCTATGCTTTCATTATCAGCTGTGGTTTTTGTTCTTAATATCAAACACAGATGGAATTAAATTCATACACATGTTATTGTGGGTCTATTGCTATTCCCTGCATTAAATTCAAGGAATGGGTCTAACATGTTGCCTGATGCACAACATCTATTCCATTGATGATCTGCCCCATATAGACAGGTCATATGTGGCAAGTAGTAGGTGCTCATATTAGAACTGTTATGGGAGGTTGGTGACGTTCTAAGTAAACACTGGGGAGCAGATATGATCATCAACACTGAAACGTTAATGGAGCAAACAGTGCAATGAATGAAAAATGAGGTGTTTCCTTGGGTAGCTTTCACTCACGAGCCATTCCCCTTTCTCCTACAGTTTATATCCCTCAAGCCATCTTCACTGTTGCTGGGCTCAATCATAAATGAGGTGGGAGAGTTGGAAGGATTCAAATATTTTGCTCTCATGATTGAAGATCACATATCAGAAATCAGATGCCATATATTATGACTTTCATTTTAAAGCCTTTTATAGAAAGTTGGAAAGTCCTTTGAAAATAAGCATTTTTCTCTCATAATACTGCATCTAGCCCATTTGAAACCATATAGCTTGTCGTCTGTGCAAAGACCCCAGGGAGGGCATCTCTGTCAGGGAGGAATGGGACTGAGCCACTATGTATTCCCAAGTTGCCAGTCTGTGGGCTTCTTTTCAGTTCCACAGCCCCCTGTTACTCCATGTTGGGGTAATCAGCAATCTGGTTGCTGGTCTTGGTTTTGCAGTCTGAAGACAAGATAGACGTTTTACCACTTAACTATCAAAATCACAAAAATATGTGAAGGAAATGTGTTGTTTAGTAAATCAATGGGTGTTGATTATTGAGAAATAGACGCTGCAATTTCTTAAAAACCCCAAGATTGCTCTAGCTTTGCGCTGTTCTGTGGTTCATGTGCACTACAGGTACAGTGGATGACTGAGCACAGGTACAGTGGATGACTGACCACAGGTACAGTGGATGACTGAGCACAGGTACAGTGGATGACTGACCATAGGCACAGTGGATGACTGAGCACAGGTACAGTGGATGACTGAGCACAGGTACAGTGGATGACTGAGCACAGGTACAGTGGATGACTGACCACAGGTACAGTGGATGACTGACCATAGGCACAGTGGATGACTGAGCACAGGTACAGTGGATGACTGACCACAGGTACAGTGGATGACTGAGCACAGGTACAGTGGATGACTGACCATAGGCACAGTGGATGACTGAGCACAGGTACAGTGGATGACTGAGCACAGGTACAGTGGATGACTGACCACAGGTACAGTGGATGACTGACCACAGGTACAGTGGATGACTGACCATAGGCACAGTGGATGACTGACCACAGGTACAGTGGATGACCACAGGTACAGTGGATGATCACAGGTACAGTGGATGACTGAGCACAGGTACAGTGGATGACTGAGCACAGGTACAGTGGATGACTGAGCACAGGTACAGTGGATGACTGACCACAGGTACAGTGGATGACTGACCACAGGTACAGTGGATGATCACAGGTACAGTGGATGACTGACCACAGGTACAGTGGATGGCAAAGGTGCTTCAGCCCCATCCTTCTGCCTGATGCCACTTTGGTAACCCGATTGCAACAAGCATAGGTCTGCTCCTGTAACGTTACAAAGAACTGACCTACAACAGCCAGCTCAGCCAATAGTCTTACATTAAGTTTACTTGAGCATTTTAAATTCCCTTTTCTTTTAGAGATGCTTAAGGGGAATCTTAAGACTTCCTTCAAAATGAGGAGATGGATTTGTTGGTAAAGTGACCTAACTTTGCATCCTTAGTGTCTACATTAAGAAACAAAGACAAAACAAAGAAACAGTCATAATGGCCTATTCTGTAACCCCAAACTTCTTAAATTAACGACTAAGTCCTTCAACCGTCAAACAGTGAAGGTTAATGACAACACCTACCTCCTGGAGCTAATGGTTACAAAAGAGCTTGGTACAATGCCTGAAGCATAATTCTCAATGAAGTTTGTCATAGTTATTTCTATTACTCAATAAGCCTAAGTCATGTTTCTTCCATGATGATTCTAATTCTGCTTGCTTTGGTATATATACCAAAATATCTATGTGTGTGTTGTACCACTGATATGTGGTTATTTCCTTATTTTTATTTAAGGTTCTTGTGAAGATGGGGACCCTTAAGAATATTTGTCCCTTGGGTCGCCCCTGTAGAGTAGGGAGCATTCTGTCTCTCATGGGCTCTGCTAACCCTGTTCAGAGGGAGCAGTGCCTGACACTAACTCCATACCCTTACAGGGCACCGGCAGCTGTCAAGACAAGTGGAAGGACTTCAGAGATGTGTCACAGTAGTTTCAGAAATGAGGACAGGGCACCTCACCTGACAGATGTGAAGGACAGACTCAGTGTGTTCACTCTCCAGCTTGTGGGGGAAAGCAAGGACAGCTCTAACGAAAATGCTTCTCTTTGGAAATCCAGGAAGGTAAATTTCTCAAGGACTATAAAATGACTCTTGTCTCCTATATTGGTATTTTCCTCTGAAAAATAAATGTGTTTTTGCATTATTTAAATAGAACATAATTAAGCACCAAGGGCTCTGTCTTCTTTGTACCCAGGGGACAGGCAGTGGGGTATCTAGGCCTAGAGGGCTGTAGATAGACATGGTAGAGAGACAGAGAGAGAGAGAGAGAGAGAGAGAGAGAGAGAGAGAGAGAGAGAGAGAGAGAGAGAGAGAGAGAGAGAACAATAGCAAGAAACAGACAGAGACCCGGGGCCAGAGGAAGTAAAAGGAAGTGTTTAACATTCAGAATTTGTCCACAGCCGATAATTTATTAGAACTCATCTATAACAAGGCCTGGCAATGATTTATAAGTTGATTTGAAAAATAAATAAAAGTGATAGAAACCTGCATTTGGTTTTAATGATAGACTGTTGCAGCGTGAAAACTGGGGATATGAAACATTGCAGGGAAATTAGATATTATGCCCCGCAGACAATCGCGGCTACCAGCCCATTAATTGTTAGATATTTATTATTAAAAATTTCTTTTCATGAGTGACTGCAGAATATTTGTGCTACTCAAACTGTTGAGTTCTGACATGAATGAAGGGTGGGGAGCCCATTTTTCATGTGTGTGTGTGTGTGTGTGTGTGTGTGTGTAACTGACAGAGCAGCTGACCAAAATAGGAGCCAGAGCTCTTACAGCAAAAACACAAACACAGAGCAGCTGCCTTTTAACCCAGCACCAGGAGGGGGATGCTGGCACGCTTGCCATTTCGAAAGCCACACCGTACTACTGCCACAACTGTCATCATCACCCCCACCATCTGTATCACCACTACCACCACCATCAGCATCCACCTCACCACCCCCACGTGATCATTTTTTTTTTCCTGCTCAGATATCAATCTAGCTATAATACAAGCGAGATCTTCCAACATCAATAAAACACAGTTCAGAAGTTACCACCAGCAGCATCTCAGGAGGCCTCCACAAAAATTAAAAAGCTGCATTCTGATCTCATCTGTATTTAATTTATCATGTTCCTCTTTGGTCTGGGAAGACCCAGAGGGTTGTCAACTGAGCATGCAATGGTTTTGATTATCATACACAATGGATGTGCCCAAAGCAAAGGTATTTTCCATCTGAGTTACAGTGTTCCTAAAACTACTTGCTTAAAAATAAAATAATGTATTTATTTTTTCACTGAGAGAAAAAAAAATGCATGTCTTTGATTAACTGGAAACAACATATCATTATACTGTAATGTTTAAATGATTTTCTGTTTTATTTTGTTCATATTGAGAATGTCTATGCTTCCTTTATTTGTTAGATGTGATATTTTTGGGCAGATCTATATTTTTAATATGTAATTAAGTATACTGTATATATTACAAAATACAAATATTACAAATTCATACACATGTATTTATAAATCAGAAAGCTCACTACAGCTAGGCTTACTTCACAATTCTATTTTCAGTTTAAATTTGGAGGAGTAGGCAGACATAAATGTCAGTGGAGAGGTCAGGGTAGGAAAGAGGGTGGTTTAGGCCAATGGCGTAGCCTTGAGAGCTTGTCTAATCGTCCTCATAGGGAGCACAGCTGCTTATATACCCTTGATTGGAGTCTGGGTCTTTCTCTGTCCAGGAAGGGTAGTCCCCTTTAACTGAGTGTTCAGCTTCAGGACATGGAAGGGAGAAAGGAGACACTCACCTAGCCAGCTGGATCAGTCTAATGAACCCACATCACAGCCAGATCACCCTCACACACAAAGGGTGTGTTTTAAAACAACCATGGTGAGTTGGAATTTAGTGCTTAACTTGCCATTATTACCATCTAATTAAAACAGTCTAGACAGTGGAATCTATTGACAGGCAGTTTTACCATCAGATGCTCTGCAAATCATACCCCTGTGCACTCAGCGTTGGGGATGTGTGTGGCACATCAGACTCTGTGGAAAGCTGCTGAAGACTGGGTCAGAGGCTTGGACTTGACTCTTAGGTGGACTGTGAGCTGTCGGAGAGTGGAGACTGTGTCTGTGCCAACCTTGATCCATGTAACTTTACGTATATGTAGCTGTGTAACTTTATCCATGGTTAGATGTACTCTGAATTCATTGCCTAGACTAATCTAAATCAGCCCGTGCTCCAGTGCCAGTCCCTCTGGGTTTTTCTAGCTAAAGTAAAACATAAATTAAATGACAGTGAGATCACAAGATTGCCTTCACTATGTCTACATTGGGTGTATTGAGAAGGGGCTGATACTGTGTATCTTGTGCAGGCTTTGAAGGCATGAAGGGGTCATGGAGAGCAGCTGAGGCTCAGCACAGTGAGAAGCCAGAAGCCACTGGTGGACGTGCAGCCTCAGTTGAAATAGAAACCAGAGACTTGAGGAGTTCACGGAGAGAAGTTGAGGCTTGGTCCATGTGGCAGGGTCTGCAACTCTGAAGGGATCCCAGGAGAGACTATTGTGAAGCTGCAACCCCATTGCACAGACACAGGGAGAGGAAGAGCTAAGAGTCCCCATGACTCCTTTTAGGTCATGCTCCCATGATGCAGTGGCAATCAAGATCACCTCTTTAAGACCTACCACCTCTCAAATAGCAGAACCCAGGCAGGTAAGTCTTCAACACCAAGGGGAACACTTATCATCTAAACAAAGGTGGTTTCTGGTTTCCACGGTATGTTATAAAGTTGTTAACATATATATATTATATATATATATATTTTACTTTTGGAGACAGGTTCTCACAATGTATCCTTGGTTTGGCCAATCTGCAACTTCCTAGACAAGGCTTGCTTCAACCACAAAAAATCTGCTTGCCTCAGCTAGGATTACAACCAGGCCAAAGACTTTTACTATAAAGAGGCAAATAAAATATACCCTGTGCCTCCAGGCCATAGTCTCTATTATGAGTATCTTATTGTTATAGATGAATGCAGACACATAGAATACAGGAAAAAAAAAACAGGCTGCAGGTCTCTGAAATAAGCATTTGTGTCTTGCATGTTTCAAGCCCAATTGGCCAAGGTTGATTTTTAACCTGCCTCCTGCCTCTTCTGTGAACTCTGAGGACAAGTAGAGAAACAGTGATATGGAAAAGAGTTTTGCAGTGGCCACACTCCTAAAGAAAACTGAGCCTGCCCTCACCTGTAGCCACCAGCTGTCATTAGCTCCCCAGCTAGGGATGGGTCCTCAAGAGCCACTGCCCTGTCCCTGCTTGCATGCTGACTGGCTTAATCTTGTACAGGTCTTGTGTAGGGAACCACAGCTGATATGAGTTCATGAGTATCACAGCCCTGTCTTGTCCACCGCAGCAGCACTTCCTGACCTCTGGCTGTTTCCTCCTCTTCTCTGCTGTTGCCTGGTTGGGGGTGGTGGGCGTGGGGGAGGGAGAAGATTATGCTATAAGGCTCCAATTTAGTCCTGAGCACTCCACAGTCAGTCTCTGTGTTTTGATGAGTGTTGAGTCTCTATACTGATTACAGCCCACTACAAAAAGAAGCCTCTCTGTTGAGCGCTAAGCATCACACTACTCTTTCACCATCCTTTCCTACTGGTAAGCATGGGAAGGCATGCTTCTGGAATACAAGCATAGAATGCCGATGTCAGAATAGACACTCCCCACCCCAACTGAATAATTTAGTCTCCCTTCCTTTTCCCTATATTGCCATGCTTGCTCAGAGCTTCTTCTTCTTTTTTAAAAAAGATTACACACACACGCACGCGCGCACACACACACACACATACACACACACACACACACTGGTACACTGTCACTGTCTTGAGACATGCCAGAAGAAGGCATCAGATTCCATTGCAGATGGTTGTGAGCCACCCTGTGGTTGCTGGGAATTGAACTTGGGACCTTGACAAGAGCAATCAGTGCTCTTAACCACTGAGTCATCTCTCCAGCCCTTGCTTATAGCTTCTTAGCAACATACCAGACTCTTGCTTCCACTCCTGTTTTCCCTCTTGCCTATCCTGTATAAGACTCCATGCCTGACCTTTCCAAACATCATTTTCATCAACTTATGCCCTGGTCCTTGTCCATAAAAATCAACCATTCTCATTCCTATAGAGTCAACTCCAGCTGATTCATTTGGAACTTTTGATATTGTTTGACTTATCCCATTTAATAATCTTCTATCAAATTCCATTAAACACAGTGAAAATCATAGTATAGCTGGAAATGTTTATATTGCCTCCAATATAAAAGCCATAAAATGGAAAAAAAATCTATAGTGGGAATGTGTCTCCCTGGCTGATGTTAGCCTCTGGATCCTTGTCTCTAATTTCTCAAGTGCTGGGGTTACAGATGTGTTCTAGCATGCCTGGCTTATTTCCAGTCTCTCAGAAACTTTCCGGTTACATTTTATTTTTCAATAATGTATAATGTGTATTATTTTTGAGATAGGATCTCACGAGGTAGCCTTGTCTGGCCTGGAACTTGATGTGTAGACCAGGCTGGTCTCAAAGTCACACTAATCTATCTGCCTTTGTCTTCTGAGTTTTGGGAATAAAAGTATATGCTACTATGTGTGAGAGCAGTGCAATCTTTTAAATGAAAAGCTTGAGAGAACGGAATTCAATGATTTATTTTTCTATAAATGGATAAGCCAACACTACTGTTTGTTTGATTTTTATAAGATGATGTCTAATCTAATTCATGATCTGTGACAACACCAATGTTTATTCAGATCTCAAAGCCTACTCTGGTCATATTCTTTTGAAAAATATACCTCGTAGAAGTGGGTTTAAATCCAGCTAGAAAACGCTTGGTTACTCCCGTAACATTAGCACCACTATTACACCAGTGGGCCAGGCCAGGCCAGGTCTGCTCATTATTGTACTTTGGAGGATTCATTCTTTTTTTTTTTTTTTTTTTTTTTTGAGACAGGGTTTCTCTGTGTAGTCCTGACTGTCCTGGAACTCACTCTGTAGACCAGGCTGACCTTGAACTCAGAAATCTGCCTGCCTCTGCCTCCCAAGTGCTGGGATTAAAGACGTGCGCCACCACTGCCTGGCTGGAGGATTCATTCTTTATCACATCTTCTTCTAAGCCTAAGAGATCTTTGCAAAAGGAGTGTAAAGATTGTGAGACTCAGAGGGTCATCGTGGACAGGTGCAGAGAAACAGTATGTGTTTGGCATGACAGGGTCATTGCACAGTACCTGTGACTACATGCTCGGGTCCTCCACATGATCAAATCAGCCCAAATCCCAGCCTGGAAGGGAGGAGGGCTTAGGAAGCCCCACCCCTAGCTAAGGAGCTACTAGTAATTGATGGCTGCTGGCAGAGTGGGTCAGTTTCTTCACGAATGTGGTCCCAGAGCTCACGCTCCAGTAGAGGATCCTACACTATGTCAATAGAACAAGCTCTAAGGAGACTCAGTGTGTTTACAAACTAAGCGTGTGCAGTTGGGCAGGAAAAGTGGTGAAGGGTGTGGCAGGGGAGGAATCGGGGAGATTGGGATATGGCTTTGATTAAGACACATTAGATGTATGCATGAAATTCTCAAACGATAAGAATTTTTTAAAATATAGGGTTTTTTTCCTGATAGAGTCTACCTGCATCTGTGTCCTTGCTATTCAGAGCATAGGCAAGGACCAGAGACATCAATATCACTTAAAAGACATCAATATCACGGAGAAAAGCCACTGCACAGGCTCTGGTCTAATCCTAATATTTTGGTTTGCTTTAATTGTCAGTTTAACCCAGGTAACAGTCATCTGACAGAACAGCCTCAGTTGAGGGATTTCCTACATCAAATTGGCGTATAAGCTTGTCTATGGGGGGTGGGGAATGTCGTGATTATTAATTGGTGTAGGAAAGCCTACCCCACTGTGGGCAGTACCCTCAGAAGGTCCTGGGTTGTAAAAACCCTGTTAAGAGGCAAGACCCAGACTTCAGTTCCTACTCGGTAAAGCACAGTCTCTTCCTCTGGGTCTGCTGTGACCCAGAGCACTGTGCTCTGTAACTGAAAAGTGCATTTTCGTTTGAGGAATTTGCTGCTGGCATGACATGCTTGCCTTCTCCTGATCCCTCCTTCCCTCTGCCTGGACCATCTTCCCGACTTTCCCTCTAATCTTTGAACTGCTTCTGTCTACTCGGGGCTGACTTGTGTCCATCCCAAATTCACCCCACAAGTCCCAGTCCACATGACCTCAAAGCCGCATGTATTTTGATATTGAGTCTGGAAGGGAAAAATCCATTTAATGAATTGTTTAGAGTGGGGCATAATCCAAACTGACTTAGGGGAAAATAGGGGAAAAAGGATATAGGCACACACACACATGTACATGTGCACAAGCACACACTCACATATACGCATTCATATGTACACACTCTCACACATACATACACTCATACACATGCATGCATACACACTCTCACACACACTCACTCTCACACCTTATCCAAACACTCTCGCACACTCAAATATTTACATGGTCACACACTAACACACTAACACAAACTGAAACACACACAGACAACTCTCACACACATATATTTATGCATATATATATGTTTATATATACATACTCAGACAAACTCACACACTTACACACACTCATACACACACAATCACACATTTTCACAAACGTGTCCTCACATATACAAACTTCCACACAAACTAGCACAATGCTCACATACACACTTGCAGACATCTCTCACACGCATATTTATATACACATACACATACTCCCTCACACACATTAACACACACAATCACATATTTATAAACACTCCACCCACACTCAAATATTTATACACACATTCACATACACTCACACATACACATGGACAGACATCTTATACACACTCATACTTACATATATATATATATATATATATATATATATATATATATATATATACATACACTCACACCCACAAACATACAATCACACATATTTATAAACACTCTCACACATACAAGTACAAATACACATACATACACAGAGAAACACACTCATACACAATTTACACACATACATACTCTCATATAAACACACTCACACACATATTTATACACACATTCACACACACTCAAAAGATCGTTGAAGCATCGGAGAAAGACAGTAACTACAAGGTATGGAATAGGACTTAAGAGAAATCAGCCCTTTTTTAAGCTCAGACTTCAGCTTCTAGAACTGTGGGGGAATGAACTGCTGCCGTTCAAGTCCTGCATCAGCAATGCATTGCTCAGGCATCGTAGGGAAAGAGATGTGTTGTCTTTCCTTCTTTTCCTCATTTCAGACCATGTGCAGTGACTTAGCCCTGTCTCTGCACATACACAGTGGATGAGCTTGACACAGACACAAGTCACAGGACATCAAATTTGCATTATAATTCCAGACACTTGGGAAATTGTATCCTGTGTGCACCCTTCCTGCCTGTGGCTGTCACTAATCAACAATTCTTTGTGGATCAATTGTTTAAAAGCAGAGTACCATTAGGGACTTCACAGCCCTATCTCAAAGGTGCCAGTTTGTCCAAAGGTTGTCCTTCTGATTCTAGATTAAGTAAAGCCAAGTTTGCATTTAGTCCATACTATGTATGTGTTGGGACTGATCTCATGACTTAACATAGAAATAGTATGCCATTCAAATTTGGGGGATCCTACACTGTGGAATCAAGAAAGTCTTGATAATTTTGTTTGTTTGTTTTCTTCTGCTTTATTTTTTTAAGCATTGTTTTTTAATTTTTTATTAGATATTTTCTTCATTTACATTTCAAATGCTATCCAGAAAGTCCCCTATACTCTCCCCCTGCCCTGCTCCCCTATCTACCCACTTCCATTTCTTGGCCCTGGCATTCCCCTATACTGGGGTATATAAAGTTTGCAAGACCAAGGGGCCTCTCTTCCCAATGATGGCTGACTAGGCCATCTTCTGCTATATATGCAGTTAGAGACACGAGCTCTGGAGGGTACTGGTCAGTTCATAATGTTGTTCCACCTATAGGGTTGCAGACCTCTTCAGCTCCTTGGGTACTTAGATTCTTCTCTCATATAATATATCCCAACAGTTTCCCCTCTCTCCACTTCTTCCAGATCCTGCCACCCACCTGTCCTCTCCTCAAGATCAACTCCCTCTCCATTTCCTCTTCACAAAGGAGCATGCCTCCAAGAAAAGACAGCCAAAGAGGACAACACAAGATATAATAAGAATAAGCACAAACTCTCATATCAAGGCTGGACAAGGCAATCCGATAGGAGAAGAAGAGTCACAAGAGCAGGCAAAAGAGCTAGAGACACACCCACTTCCTTTTAGGAGTCCCACAGGAACACCAAGGTAACAGCCATATAGATACACAGAGGACCTGGTACAGAGCCATGCTGGCCCTGGTCTTGCCACTTCAGTGATAATTAATCTGCCAATTTGAAAGTTTTGAACTCCTTATTTTACCTGGCCTCTCATTCTTACTTTATCCACAACAACCTAAGTGAGGCAAAGACTTTGTGGTTCCTACTTGAAAGATGAAAAGCAAAGGTTAGGAAAGGCCAGGAGAGAGCCACTAAGACTGATCAGTCAGGGAAAAATACTTGTCACCAAGCCTGACAACCTGAGTTCAACCTTCAGAGCACGCATGATGGAAGGAAGCAGAGAAGAGGGCCTTACAAGTTGTCATCTGACCTTCACATGCCCTGCCCCCAAATAAATGAATAAACACAGTTTTACATTTTATACAAAGAAGGACCTTCGTGCTTACAGTCACAATTCATTATACATGCTGAGGGCAAAGGTATGCAGTGTTCTGGCCGTAAAGCAAACAAATAAAAATGAATGCAGTGTGGCAGCAAATGTCTTTAATACCAGCATTTGAGAGACAGAAGTTGTGTCCCAGGCTAGCCTGGTCTACAGAGCCAATTCCAGGCGAGCCAGGGCTACATAGTAAGATTCTGGCTCAAGAAAGAAGAAAGAACAGTTTGGTCTTCGTTCTTCTTCAGTTTCATGTGTTTTACAAATTGTCTCTTATATCTCGGGTATACTAAGTTTCTGGGCTGATATCCACTTATTAGTGAGTACATATCATTTGAGTTCTTTTGTGATTGTGTTACCTCACTCAGCATGATGCCCTCCAGGTCCAACCATTTGCCTAGGAATTTCATAAATTCATTCTTTTTAATAGCTGAGTAGTACTCCATTGTGTAAATGTACCACATTTTTTGTATCCATTCCTCTGTTGAGGGGCATCTGGGTTCTTTCCAGCTTCTGGCTATTATAAATAAGGCTGCTATGAACATCGTGGAGCATGTGTCCTTCTTACCGGTTGGGACATCTTCTGGATATATGCCCAGGACACTTTGCCCCTGCTTAGAATTGGAAACAATCACCCATGGAAGGAGTTACAGAGACAAAGATTGGAGCTGAGACAAAAGGATGGACCATCTAGAGACTGCCATATCCAGGGATCCATCCCATAATTAGCCTCCAAACGATGACACCATTGCATACACTAGCAAGCGTTTGCTGAAAGGACCCTGATATAGCTGTCTCTTGTGAGACTAGGCCGGGGCCTAGCAAACCCAGAAGTGGATGCTCACAGTCAGCTATTGGATGGATCACAGGGCCCCCAATGGAGGAGCTAGAGAAAGTACCCAAGGAGCTAAAGAGATCTGCAACCCTGTAGGTGCAACAACATTATGAACTAACTAGTACCCCGGAACTCTTGACTCTAGCTGCATATGTATCAAAAAAGTGAGGCCCATTGGACATGCAAACTTTATATGCCCCAGTACAGGGGAACACAAGGGCCAAAAAATGGGAATGGGTGGGTAGGGAAGTAGAGGGGAGGGTATGGGGGACTTTTGGGATAGCATTGGAAATGTAATTGAGGAAAATATGTAATAAAAAATATATTTAAAAAAAGAAGAAAGAACAGGAGGAAAGGGGAGAGGTGGTAGAGGACAGGAGGAGGAGGAGGAGGGAGAGGAGGAGGAAGAGGAGGGAGAGGAGGAAGAGGAGGGAGAGGAGGAGGGAGAGGAGGAGGAGGGGGGACACACTAGGCTATTCATATGTTAGCTAGTTGTGTTTAACTATTTTATAATATCCACTTATTTCAAAATATCATGATGGATGTGATAAATATGGGCAACATTTAGTTTTCACTAAGAAGAAAGGAAAGGTTGAGAGACTTCTGCAACTACCATGAAGAGCTGGAGTCCAGAAGAGCAAAGAGAGCGTCTGGGGCTTTAGCAATGAGCCAGCCCCGTGATGACATCATCTCATCCACCATTAAAGTAGAAAACAAAGGGAGGACAGAAGAAGACCGGAGCACCAAAACCACCAGATCTCGCCTATGAACGTGCAAGAAACTTATTTTTCTGTCTTGCCGTGCTGCAACTTCTTGGATTTAACAGCAGTGCGAGAGATGGAAAGCAATCTCCATAGAGTCTCTCTCAGGAGAAATGACCTACTTCAGCTGACATTACTCCATGTCGCTGCCCTGAGCCGTGGGAATTACCTTGTCCGTGTATTTTCATTCAGAATGGATGCTTTAATATATTTCTTTAATCATCTGTTGCATCTGAGAACACTGTTTCATGCATATTAAAGACCCGTGCATGTAAAGGACGGGTGCTCTGACTAATAAACGCACTCAAGGCATGCCTCCCGTTCTTATTGCCTTTCTTAGCTGCAGGATAGATGCGTTTTATTTGGCAACTGATAATAATAATAACAGGGGTGGGGATAAGGACCACGGGAGTGCTTCTGTTAAACAAAAGGAAGTGTTTTATTTAGAAAATGGTGTTGGGGCTTGCGAAGATGGTCACCTTTTGGAGGACTTAGTCTGTACCCTCTTTCTAGACTGTGCCACCCCACCCCATCCCACTCGAGAACATCAAACTATAAATACTGGAAGCTTCTGTGTGCCCAGCGTGAGGCTGTGTGAAGATGTTAAGGTGCAGCTTCTCCGCAGCCGGCTTGCTACTCTGGTTTGGACATAGCATACTTTCAGGAAATAAGGTTGAAAGATATGAATCGCATGCTCCAGGGAAAGATTCGGAAAAGGAATCACAGAGGGATAGAGTTAAGTGGAGTTTAGTTAAGAGTGAAGTGTAGGAAGGCTGGACTGAAGACTTCTGGGGGGGGCGGGGGGCGAGGCGGGTTAAGGAAGGCAGAATTTGGTTTCCGGGTTTGATAAACGTTTACGGTTCCACTCACACCCATCCATGAGGTAGAGTCACAAAGATAAATGGCATGGTTCCTGCTATGAAGTTCAAGATGGAAGTGACTCTAAGGAAACTATTTTAATATGTGTGGTGGGTGCCAGGCTAAAGCAGGCACACTTCGTATCTTACCTGTGAGCCAAGGGAGGTCACGTGACTCCGCTGGGGCGAAGCCTGAGGAGAAAAAGTTTCTTGTAGTTGTTTTGTTTACCAGGAATCTTACAAGAGAAATGCTAAGACAAGAAGGAATCGCGTAGAATTTGATTGGAACTGACACTCTAGGTGATTGGAATCATTTGGTGAGGGAAAGAAGAAAGGAATACTGTATCGTCCTTCATAAAATGAACGATTACCACATTCATCGATTTAAACAAAAGTTTAAGGAGCTGGAGAAGTGACTAACTCACTTGCTTCTATTACATACTAGACCCGTGTATCAAATTATTACACCCTATCCTGTGGTTTTCCGTAATTAAGATAGCCATTAGTAAAAGGGGACTTTTTGAACGAGCGAGCATCTTCCTTTAGTTACAGCGAGTCTTGTGTGCTGGAAACAATGAGAGTGATGTATGAAGGCGCAGGCTGGAGCCAAGTCAGAGGCGCGCTGGTCCACCGTAGTAGGGGATTCTGACATCGATGGCGACAGGACATAGATATTCTACAGGATATGGAGGAAGGGATTGAAGAGAGTGTAGGTTTGTGAGGAGGGACTGGAAGGCAGCAGGGTGAGGAGAAGAAAGGGAAGTCACCCGGATTCTCTGTACCTTCTCAAGACATTGGTGCTGATCTGGAAGGCCATCAGAGTCCATGGTCCTGTTCTGGCATTCTTGTTGTGAGGCTCAGGTGATGCGAGTCTCCTGTGTATGATGCCATGTGGTCCGATGACCAAATCAGGTTGCAGGAACAGGGCCATCAAACCCACCAGCCCCAAGTTGGCCAGTAACACACAAGACCTAGAAAGTGAGTGCAATGCTTGACTATACTAGTTAAGGGCACACTTCCTCAGATAACTAACTTTGTCTGTTTTCCAGCGTGTTTAGTTTCCATTGCACCATTTAGCATTTGTGTGTGTGTGCTCAAACAAATCTGAACTCTATAAAGACTTTTTTTCTCAAAATTTGAACCTATTTAAAAACCTCAACAAATTGCATTTGCGTAGACCATGTTATAATTGTAAAACCAAACCAAACCAAAACAAAACAAACCAAAACAAAACAACAACAACAACAAACCCCAAACTTGTAGATATTGTCTTCCTTCATTGATTCAAATCTTATCGAAAAAAAAAATGGTGGACAATGGAACTACTTAGGAGAGACTGCATGAACGATTTCATTGGGGTCAGTAATGGTTTGAAGAGAAGTGTCCCCCATATTTTCTGATGTATGAAAACTTGCTACCCAACTGGTGGCACTTCTTGGAAGCTTTTAGGAGATGTGACCCTGAGGAGGAAGAACATCAACTACGAATTGAGGTTTCGAAGCCTTTCCCTATCTGCATTTCAGCCTCTTTCTTTGCTTTACAGTTGTGGTGCAGAATGGGAGTCCTCAGCTTCTGCCTCCTGCCACCATTTTTCACTCTGCCATCGTGGACTTTAATATTCTGGACCTGTGGGCCTAAGTGAGCTTCTCTAAGCTGCTTGGTCTCGGTGTTTAATCACAGCAATAGCAACATCACTAATGCATGCTCTCTTCACATGATTCTGAATAAAACCACACCATCTTGCCATGCAGTTTACTATGAAATTATCCCCTAAAGCTCTCTGTTAGAAACTTGCTTGGGATGGATGGCGTAACGGTTACACTGTAACTAATGTCAATTTCCCATATTACATCAGGATTGATTGGTGAAATGGAATATACTGGCATTTTGAGCTCTGGAGGATTCCAAGGATCAGAAAAGAAGTGCCTGCGTGGGAGTCCAGTGTGCTAGTACGTAGCCACTATCCCAGCACTCAAGAGGTAGAGGCAAGAGACTTGCTGCAAGTTCAACAGCCTGGGAGGCTTAGTGAGATCTTATCTCTAAAAACAAAAGGGTGACATTATCCTACTGGGTATCTGTATTCGCTGGGAGTGGGGTGTGGGGATGATGGAAGCAGCTCTTTATCAGGGCCACGAGACAGTCAGTAAGTAATAGCTTATTTTCAGGGTACCTTAAGTATCAATGGAAATTACACCATCTAAAATTGTATACAATAGAATATATAAGACCGACATTTTAAATATTTTTAGAGTATTTCAATAACAGTTATTAAGTGTACCTATTAATAAAGTTTAACAAAATATTTGAATATTTTGGAGAAGTAGATACAGTGCCACGAAACTGGGCGGAAAATTGGATGAGCTGTTTGGGAGGTTGTCCCATGGGTAAAGACATTACTTCACAACTGTGAGGACCAGAGTTCGGATTCCCAGCATCCACATAAAAACCTGGTGGGTGTGGCTGCTAGCCTTAATCTTTGGCTTGTGAAACAGAGCCTGGAGATTTTCCCAGGAGCAGGGTAGTGAGCTAGGCTAGCAGTGAGCTCTGATCTCGGCAAGAGAACCTGCTCCAGGACTGAAGCAGAGAAGAATCAAAGAAAATATCCAGCATCAATCTCTGGCTCCATAGGCCTGCATGCACACACATATGCACAGTACCTCCTCATGTACAGGCATGCAGGCATACACCACTCACACACATACACACACACACTATGAAAGGTAAGCCGTTGAGAATACATTTAGTAAATGGTATACCTGAAGTAAATGTAAGGAGTCAAAATATCCAAACTGCTCTAGACTGTTAAGAGCAATTGAACAAAAAGTTTTACTGTAGAACTATCTACAGACAAACACGTTATTAATACCTAAAGGTATAGACCAGTGGTTCCCCACCTTCCTAAAGCTGTGACCCGCTAATACAGTTCCTCACGCTGTGGTGACTCCCTAACATTATTTTATTACTACTTCATAACTGTCATTTTTCTACTGCTATGAATTGTAACATAAATATCTATTTTCTCATGGTCTTAGGCCACCTCTGTGAAAGAGTCACTTGACCCCTAAGGGGAGTCCCACAGGTTGAGAACTTTTGGGTGGTATAGATTTTTTTGGTGAGACGCTTGCCACTTGCCCAGTGTGCACAGGGGCTTGGGTTCAATCTCTAGCATTGCAAAACTGAAAAAAAATAAACAACTAAAAAGAAAATAAAAGTGCAGAAACAAGGGAATGACGACAGGCCTTAGAGCTTAGTACGCTCTCAGGGTGCCTTTGCTGCCTCTCTCACTAATCTCTGGATTCCTGTTCGCCATCAAACAACACGCTGTGCCATCTTGCTCATTACATCACTCTGCCAGGTGGCCACAATACAGTACCAGCAACTCTGTCTGAGCCAGCAGCCTTTTATTTTTCCACAGTTCTGGAAGGCATCAGCCTAAGATCAAGGAGCCAGCTTTGGGTACTGGCAAGGCCTCTCTCGAAGGTCCCTGTGTCGGTACTGTCTTTACAAGTTTGCTCCTCTGAGTAGAGGTGGAAAGAGCCCTTTGCTGCCCTTTATTCTCCTATATGGATACTGGCATCACTGCTTTAGAAGCTCACATCCTTTGATCACCTGCATATCCAGAAACAGACCACACTGGGGGTGGGGCATATAAATGTCAGAGGATGTGCATGGCACGTTCAGTCCAGAACACTCATCAGCATCAACTGTGAGCAGAGGTAATTCTGTGGCTCACCAATCACAGCTTTAGTTATTAAACCTTTCTAAGCCACCAGGGGAGTAGTTCTCAACTTTCCTAAAACTATGACCCTTTAATACAGTGGACACTTATGTTGTGGTGATCCCCCCAACCATACATTGCTACTTCATAGTTGTCATTGTGCTAGAGTTATGAATTTGATGTAGATATCTGATATGCAGGATATTTGATATGTTACCCCTAAGGGGGTGGCAATCCACAAGCTGAGAACCACCCCACCAAGGAGAATCGGCTCTAGTGTTAGATCTTCACATATATGTGACTTGTTTCATGGAGTTCTTATACAAGGCTTCAGTCTGAAAATGTAGGACCAGTGTGTACAACTGAGTAATGCTAAGATGCACCACCGGACCTGTGGAATGAAAGAAACGTTCATTCTACTACAGCAGCGGGCAAGAAGCCTCGCTGTCAGAATCCCAGACAGCAGGAGACAGTTTGGAAACAACAGGGCGAGAGTGGAGGAAAGCCTGTAGAGATGTTTCTTCAATGAGAACACGAGAGTTGGCCTAAAGAAGCTCACTGTTGATTAAGTTTTCAATACTTAGGGCTTGGAGGTGGAGAACTGTGGATTCGCAGGAGACAGCTTAGTGTAGAGAACAGAGGAGCCAGATTCTCTTCCAGGTCACTACTCTAAGATTACATTAAGAGTTTAGGCAAGACATAATTCTCCACGTCCTCATTCCTTCTTTGATAAAGCAAGATGAGCTCACCATGAGGCACTCTCCCCTAGCCGGCCTGATTCTGGGGACTGCACTACCTCTGTGAGAGAAGGCATATGCTACGTTTATTTCTCTAGAATAGTTCATAAACAACCCAGGAAAGCCATCCATCCCCTCTCAGATACCGGTGGGTCTATAAAGCCAAGCCTTACCCCCAAAATCATTAAATTCTGAGGTCCAATCTGGAAGCCACTATAATTTGAGAAATAGTAAGAAAGAAAAACATCACACAACACTCAGCCAATGCCCTTATTTCCCCCAATGCCATCACGTCGTTAGAAATCCTTTATTTAGAAGTCATTTAGCTCTAATTACCCTAATAATGGTTTGCGTAAAGCTAGAGTTCAAAGAATGGACTAAATCTAAGTTTATGTGTTTAAGACAGGATGTTTTCTTTACTAACTCAGAGTTTTATTTAGCAAATGCTGCTTTTAGCTTATTAGACAATTCAAAATGTGTACACGTATGTAATAAACACACTGGTGTGCTCACAAAACTATAGGGCAGGAACACATGGCCATCATTCATGTTTAAGAAAGGAGATTGTGTTTACGGACGAAATTCATCAAATTAAACACCTTACTCCAATTTATTTTTGAAGAATCCTTTCTCCACCCCCCCAGGGTTTCCCACAGTCTCCGCCAGTCATTATAAAGGGTGCTTTATTATTAAATTACTTTTCTTACTGCTGTGACCAAACACCTAAGAGTAACTTAAGAAAGGATTTGTTTTGGCTTGCAGTTTGAGGGTACAGTCCATCACAACAGGGATGCTGAACATCAGGAATGTGAGGTAGATGTCCACATCACAGCACAGGAAAGACAAATCCTGGTTCTCATCTGGCTTTCTCCTTTTGGGAATTCAGGACTATAGACTATGGGATGGTGCCACCAACCTTCAGGATGGGTCTACTCCTTTCAGTAAATTCTTTAATACCCTTAAGGATACCCTTAACGTCCGGGGATTTCTTTCTGTGGGGTTTCTAAATTGAATCAAGTTAACATTGAAGATTGGCCATCAAAAATCTACGTCTTGTCAACAGGACACTCAGACGTACTAATTTACATTCTAAGATTACACTCTTGGCCACTAAAGTTTCATTTTCACCCTATAATGTACAGACATATTTACTCCATCTCTAAAAGTCCGCACGGTCTAAAAAGTTCCAATAAAGTTTAAAAGTCCAAAGTCTCCAGATAATTTCCTAACTCCAATTCTCTGTAAATAAGAAACAATCAAACAACAACCAAAAAACAAAACAAAACAAACAAACAAACCACAAGTTACTTCCAATAGCCAGTGGCAAAAAATGAGTGACCATTCCCAATCCAAAAGGGAGGGATGAGGGGGATGCTAAGAAAAATACTACTGACACTGGGCAGTGGTGGTGCACGCCTTTAATCTCAGCACTTGGGAGGCAGAGGCAGGCAGATTTCTGAGTTCGAGACCAGCCTGGGTTCCAGGACAGCTAGAGCTATACAGAGAAACTCTCTCAGAAAAACCAAAAAACCAAAAAACCAAAACCAAAACCAAAACCAAAACCAAAACCAAAAAAAAAAAAAAAAAAAAACCTACTGAAGTGAGGCTAAAATCCAGCAAAAAAGATAGAAAACTCTACAAATCCATATCTGAAATTTGGGGCTCATGATGCATCATCTAGGCCATAGCTTTGGGAAGCTCCACCCTTCTAGTTTTTACATCTTTCATTCCTAAAAAAGAACCAGCCCTCACAGGCGATGCTGCCAGATTCTGCTGTCCTTTTAGGACAACAGTTGTTGCTACCTTTGTGTGCCTTTGAGGCCAGCCCTGGGAAAACTAGTCCCTGGGGAGGGGTTGGGGGGTGTCTTCTCAACAGTGACTCCCCTCTTTCAAGTGAATTTGCATTTTCACTGGTTGGAGCCTTTGATGGATGGATCTTTCCCTGAGGACATTTTTTTTTCTATTGTCCCAGCACAGAACACTAGGTTTCCCTTTAATGGGGGTGGGGATAATCTATTTAACAATTACAGCTGCCATTTCACCTTCTTGTCTGTAGCTTTTAACTTGTGTTGTGTATGAATTCGGAGAGCCCACAATAGCTACACCACAGCCTGGAAGACCCAAAACTGGGTCAAACTCTCAAGACAGCAGCAGGACACAGCCAGACTTCTCACCAAAATATCACACCAATGACCCAGTTCCCACTAGTGTTCCCTAAAACTTCATCAGACCCAGCTCTCTGTTGTTTGTTTCTCTTAGTCTCTCTCTCTCTCTCTCTCTCTCTCTCTCTCTCTCTCTCTCTCTCTCTCTCTCTCTCTCTCTCTCCTTCCCTCCCTCCCTCCCTCCCTCCCTCCCTCCCTCTCTCCCCACCCTGTTTGTTTGTTTGTTTGTTTGTTTTTCTAATAGAGTCTCTCTGTGTGGTGCAGACTGTCCCAGAACTTCCTATGTAAACAAGGCTGGCCTCCAACTCCAAGAGATCTGCTTGACTCCGTCTTCCAAATACTGCGATTAGAGGAGTACCTGGCTCATACCGAGTCTCCGTTACTTTTATCGTTTTGTGAGCAAACACCTGACAGAAACACCTTGAGGGAAAAAGAGTTTATTTTAGCTCCCAGTTGAAGGGGATACTTAATTATGGTGGGGAAGGCTCCGCAGGAGTGTGAGGCAGCTGGTCCTATCACTTCTGCAGTCAGTGGGTAGAGAGGTGACCTCTGCATTTCAGCTCTTGCTCATTGCTTTCATTTAACACAAGATCCGAGTCCACTGAATGGTGTCATGCACGTTCAGGGTGTGTCTTCTTTCTCTAGCTAAAACTTTCTGGAAATACTCTCATAGATACACCCAAGGGTAATTCTAAATCTAGTCAAGTTGACCATGAAGATTAGCCATCACAGTTGCTCACTTAATGATAAGCTGATCTAATCTGAAGAAAGAGCTTTTCTGATACCCTGGGGAACAAGCTTGAAATTCCTTGTCTTGGATTCCTCTGTAGAATTCAGTGTTCTGGTGATAACTCCGCCTGCCACTTCTCAAAGCTACTTTAATGTGACTTGGTACCACCATTCCTTTCTCTGCACATTTTTTTTTTTTTAGCTCAACCAACCATTTTAGAATTTAGCCAATTTTAAAGTTTTAGTGGTTTTTTTTTTTCATCCAGCATCTCTTCATCTGCTCCCTCTCCAAAGCAAGTCTGTATAATTCACTTGAATAATTAGCAATATGTGCTATTCCAGCCAAATCCGGCCACAGATTGAACTTTAATGAATGTCTAACCTCAGCAAATGATCTGGCTCAGTTTCCTACATGTGCGGTTGGTTAAAAGTGAAGGACTGGTTCAGAAAATATATTTTCACTGCAAATCCATCACCAGACATCTAATTAAAATGCTGAGTGAGTGCAGGCTAGTCACATCTGTGGGGCGAGTGAATCAGTTATTTGTCATATCTGTTGAATAATTGATACCCACAAACGCCTAACAGTGATTCACAAACCTCACGGAGGACCAGGGAAGCTTTGTAAACACAGATTCCTTAGCCATCCAGAGCTGTGGGTAAAGAACCTGTCTATATGAGGTCTGGGAATCTGTAAGTAATTCTTTAGGTGATGCTGAAGAGACCATTATTTTAGCATGTGTATGATGGTCAGTGGAAATTTTATAATTGAAAATAAAATTCTTATTAATATAGGAAAAATGTGTTTCTATATCCCAACAATGCCTGTGAAGAAATTCAAGTTAGTATGAAGTGCAACTTAGAGTAGCTTTTAAAGCCACAGTTGGGTCTAAATCTAATGACACGTACAGTGAGTGCACACATGATGAAAGCAAAGAAACGCGGATGAAATTGAAGAAGGCATGAATAGGTAGAGAGACAGACAATAGCAAGGAACAGAAAGTTAATTAGTGCCAAGGTCTACATTGTCCTTAACATTTCCACTCAATCCCAATCAAAATCATAGCAACATTTCTTCGTTTTATTTATTTTTTTTATAGAAATTGAAAAGGCAATTCTACAATATACAAAGAAACACAAACTCAAATATCCTGAAAAGGCCAGCAGAGCAGAACAAATGTGCAGGGTCTATCAGATCATTTTAAGACTTACAAAGCTACAGGATAGTACTGACTTACACGGTCAGAATGCACACAGAACACCGGTGGAGGCAGGGATAATCCATTGAGGACTTTAATGGAGAAAAGCACATCTCTCCAGCAAATGGTACTGAAACAGTTGAATGGGTACATGAGCATCAATGAAGGTTGAGCTATACTTCATGTTATATGGAATTATTAGCTATGCGAATATATAGTAGAACTCATTCTACTGACCAAAAGTAAGGCGAGTATGTCTTAGAACTCAACAGACCAAGCTCCACAAAAGAAGGTAAATTAGACTACATTAAAAAAAAAAAGGCTCCTGCTCTTGAAAAGGCATTAAGAAAATGAAGTCAGGGGCCAGAGATATAACTCAGTAGTAGACTCTTGCCTGAAAGTCATAGTGTACAGAGAGAGAAAGAGAGAGAGAGAGAGAGAGAGAGAGAGAGAGAGAGAGAGAGAAGAGAGAGAGAAGAGAGAAGAGAGGAACAGAGAGAGGAGAGAGAGAGGAAGAGAGAGAGAGAGAGAGAGAGAGAGAGAGAGAGAGAGAGAAGAGAGAGAGAAGAGAGAAGAGAGGAACAGAGAGAGGAGAGAGAGAGGAAGAGAGAGAGAAGAGAGAAGAGGGGAGAGAGAGGGGGAAGAGAGAGAAGGGAGAGAGGAAGAGAGAGAAAGGGAGGGAGGGAGGGAGAGAGAGAGAAGGGAGAGAGGAAGAGAGAGAAGAGAAAGAGAAGAGAGAGAGGAGAGATAGGAAGAGAGAGAAGAGAGAGAGAAGAGAGAGAGAGAGAGAAGAGAGAGAGAGAGAGAGGAGGGAGGGGGAAAGGAGAGGGAGAGAGAAGGGGATAGGGGTGGCGTTGAGGGAGAGACTGGGCTAGGCATGGACTTTTGAAATCTCAAAGTTGATCCCAACAACATACCTCATCCAACAAGACCACACCTGCAACAAAGCCAGACCTCTTCATCCTTCTCAAATAGTTCCATGAACTGGAGACCAAACAAGCTAATATATGAGCCTATGGAGGCCATTCTCACTCAAACCACTACAATAGGTATATCTGTCGTCACATATGCATGTAATAACGATGAAAACAGAACCATGGATTTGAAAGAGAACTGTAAGGGAGTATGGGGGGGGGTAAAGAAGAAGGAAGTTATTATATTATAATCTCAAGAAATACAAGTAATAAAAATGAGTAGGGAGAGAAAAATATGAAGTGAGCTCACTTACCAAACACTGAAAGATACACTCTGCTGATTTCGGGGCAATATATAAAATCAAATTATATCCTTGCATATGGCCTCCATGTGTCAAGCTGTTAAATTCTGTATGCGTGCCATATAAGCTTTTCTCCTTAGTAAGAGAGGAGGGAGGATCATCACCACAGTTTCGCATTTCGAGTAAACTCGGGACCTGAAAGAACCTTCTAGAACTGTCATCGTTCTGAGTCTGCAAGAAAAATATCCAGCAGAGCTTTAAGTCAAGTAAAACTTTTAAGTTGACGAAGACAAAAGAATCCTAAGCCCCGCTCCAATGGCTTCACTCTATGTGATGCTGGGAAGCCCTCAGCCAACTGCCTTTGGCTCACATTGGTGCCAGAACCTTGACCAGAAACGAAGGACCTGTGTGATGCCTATCATCAGGTATTGGGGTAAAATATTAGTGAATCTCCTGACTATCAACAAACATTTGTGTGGACATATGCAGTGACTACAAGATGTAAAGATTTATATACACTTAACACATTTAATCCCAAAATTCTCCATCTCCCTGCCGGATCTCAAAAAAAAAAAAAAATAAAAATAAAAATTAACAATCCCCCTTCAACTGTTAAGCAGCAGGGATTGTACTTAAATGTCTTGTGCCTCCAAGAACCTCTGCCTTGCTTAAATAAAAACGTAACAAAAACAAGGTACACATTGCATTTTCTCCCCCCATGAAGCTGCAGGAAATGCATCTCCAATCAAGCCATGCTGTGGACCGAAGAATGACCATAGAAAACACATTCAAGTTCTAACAGACATAGGACTGCCCAGGGAAAAGAGACTGACTACCACCAGTTCTCAATAGTATGAGTGCTTCTAGCAGGCTAGTGTTGTCTGTTTCCTACAGCCAACTTTATGAGATCCCCCACTGCACAAAGGAGCAATTGCCACGGACAAAACTTTCTACGGTTTGCTGTTTAGGAGTTCCCTAGCATTTTAAACTGCAGACTCAGCACACCGATGTCTGAGCTTGTTTGTGATACCATTCCTATTATATTTGACATCACTGATACCAAGCAGTTGGGTGCACATTTATCGTTATTTCACTGGAATAAATCATTGTAATATCAGTTTAATAAGATGTCTAAGACCACTATCCTGCAATACATAGACCAAGAACAGTGGCATATTGAGAAGAGTTTAATTTAAGATAAACTTAGGGAGACACAGGACCAGAATTTCTGTTCATGTGGAGATACAGTCAAAGTGAAAGAGAAATTCCATTTAAATTGATGGAAGCAGATAGTTCACTTTGGCAGGTAATATAAAAAGGGAGGTACCCATGTTAAAGTAGGAAGGACTGAGGGGTGTGGTCGGGAAGGGTGTGGTCAGACCAAAGCCCTTGGTTTTCTGAGACAAGCAGGTTTTATTGTATTAATACAATAGTGTTTTAAGGTACCAAAACTGTCGTTAGGAGCAACAAATAGGAAGGATTGCAAACGATGCTGTCATGAAGATCAGGGTGGCTGTCCCCAGCTTTGCTATAGTGCAAAGCTTACAAGCCTATCCATTCTCTGAGCCAACAATTAGTGAAAGAAGGATTTGCAGTTCTGGGACCATGGCAGTCTCAGTGGAGAGGGGGTTTGCACGTGCATGTTTTATAGCTAAGGCTGATTCCCATTAGGGTAGAAAATCAAGTGTATGATTCATAATAAGAGATTGCTGCCTTTGAAATCGCTTCCTCCCATAATTCAGGGCCACTTCATTATAATGGTAATTAGAAAGGAGAGAACCAGAAATGGCCATTTGAAGGGAAATTAGTGCTTAATTTCCAGGACTGTTTTGTTTCAACGGATTGCCACTCTGGTGAGATTTTACACTTAAATTGCAAACCTAAGAATGGCAGGGCTGGTACTTCTGATCTGTCTTCTAAATGGACAGCGTTCAAGGCAGCCTGCGACGATGCTGGCGTATCTGATGCAGTGCACATCGGGCAGTCACAGAGACTGTGACGGAAGGATTTGAAAGGGAGATTTCTGTGTAGTTATATAAATTGTCACTGCTGTCGTTAACCAAAGAGCAACTGTTTTAGTGTACACATTCAGTGTGGCTAAGAAGAAGAGAAAGTCTGGTGATAAGAAAAAGTCATATTCTATTAAAATACCCCCATGCCATCTTAAAGGATGCTTTCTCTGATAAAGAAAACAAGATCTAAGATGAAGAAATACCATAGGCTAGTTACTAGTTCGAGTCTTTGGTTTTATTATTTATTTTTTTAAAGCCATCTTTTAAAATGTTTTCTATTTCCCCTTGTTAGAAAACTCTACCTTATTGGAAATCAGTATACTCTCTGGCAACTGCACTGTGTTAGTCAGATATTCATTACTGAGACAAAAGAATCAGCTTCAGAGATTTTTTTTTTGGTGGGGGGCAGGGCTCATGGTTTTAGATGATTTGGTATCAAATCCAAGCCAGTATTTTTGACCCTTGCTTCGGGCTGGTGTCAGCATTGTGCCTTATGGAGAGATTATGTGGTGGAGGATGGCTAGCTTTCACAGAGGCCAGGAAATAAAAAAAAAACTGGGCAGAGAGAGCTCATGGGACAGTTGGTCTGTGGCTCAGAGTATCCCTTTCGAGGGTACACTCCAGCCAGCTATCTAGTCCCACCTTAAGATTCTGCCATTTTCCCTAATAGTATAACCGAGACCTAACAAGTGAGCTTTTGGAGGTGCAGAGACTTGAGGTCAAACCTTCCTTTAGCATTTTCTCCTTGGTCGTCCTTCAAATCTCAGGTCCCACGAAAGTGAAACTATAATCAGTGCACAGTTCAAAATGTCCTCAGTAATTTTATGAGGTCCCATTTGTCGATTCTCGATCTTACAGCACAAGCCATTGATGTTCTATTCAGGAATTTTCCCCCTGTGCCCATATCTTTGAGACTTTTCCCCACTTTCTCCTCTATAAGTTTCAGTGTCTCGGTTTTATGTGGAGTTCCTTGATCCACTTAGATTTGACCTTAGTACAAGGAGATAGGAATGGATTAACTCGCATTCTTCTACATGATAACTGCCAGTTGTGCCAGCACCATTTGTTGAAAATGCTGTCTTTTTCCCACTGGATGGTTTTAGCTCCCTTGTCAAAGATCAAGTGGCCATAGATGTGTGGGTTCATTTCTGGGTCTTCAATTCTATTCCATTGGTCTACTTGTCTGTTGCTATACCAGTACCATGCAGTTTTTATCACAATTGCTCTGGAGTACAGCTTTCGGACTCCAGAAAATCTAATAACCCCATTAAAAGATGAGGCTCAGAGCTAAACAAAGAATTCTCACCTGAGAAATACCAAATGGCTGAGAAGCACCTGAAAAAATGTTCAGCATCCTTAATCATCAGGGAAATGCAAATCAAAACAACCCTGAGATTTCACCTCACACCAGTCAGAATGGCTAAGATCAAAAATTCAGGTGACAGCAGATGCTGGCAAGAATGTGGAGAAAGAGGAACACTCCTCCATTGTTGGTGGGATTGCAAGCTTGTACAACCACTCTGGAAATCAGTCTGGCGGTTCCTCAGAAAATTGGACATAGTACTACCAGAGGATCCCACAATACCTCTCCTGGGCATATATCCAGAAGATGTTCCAACTGGTAAGAAGGTCACATGCTCCACTATGCTCATAGCAGCCTTATTTATAATAGCCAGAAGCTGGAAAGAACCCAGGTGTCCCTCAACAGAGGAATGGATACAGAAAATGTGGTACATTTACACAATGGAGTACTACTCAGATATTAAAAAGAATGAATTTATGAAATTTCTAGGCAAATGGATGGACCTGGAGGGTATCATCCTGAGTGAGGTAACACAATCACAAAGGAACTCACATGATATGTTCTCACTGATAAGTGGATATTAGCCCATAAACTTAGAATACCCAAGATACAAGATACAATTTGCAAAACACATGAAACTCAAGAAGAATAAAGATCAAAGTGTGGACACTTTGCCCCTTCTTAGAATTGGGAACAAAACACCCATGGAAGGAGTTACAGAGACAAAGTTTGGAGCTGAGAAGAAAGGATGGACCATCTAGAGACTGCCATACCCGGGGATCCATCCCATAATCAGCCTCCAAATGCTGACACCATTGCATACACCAGCAAGATTTTGCTGAAAGGACCCTGATATAGTTGTCTCTTGTGAGGCTATGCTGGGACCTGGCAAACACAGAAGTGGATGCTCACAGTCAGCTATTGGATGGAACACAGGGCCCCCAATGGAGGAGCTAGAGAAAGTACCCAAGGAGCTAAAGGGGTCTGCAACCCTATAGGTGGAACAACAATATGAACTAACCAGTACCCCCCGGAGCTCCTGTCTCTAGCTGAATATGTATCAGAAGATGGCCTAGTTTGCCATCATTGGGAAGAGAGGCCCCTTGTTCTTGCAAACTTTATATGCCTCAGTATGGGGAACACCAGGGCCAAGAAGTGGGAGTGGGTGGGTAGGGGAGTGCAGGGGGGGTGGGGTGGGGTGAGGAGGTGTGGGGGAGGGTCTGGGGGACTTTTGGGATAGCATTTGAAATGTAAATGAAGAAAATACCTAATTAAAAAAAATGTCCTCAGTGTTTCAGCACGACTGAAAATCCAATCTCAAATCTCTTTGGAGACTCCTGGCAAACTTAGATACAAAAGCATTTACATGTCCAAGACCCAATGACATGGGGTAAACATTTCCACTCTAAAAGAGAGGAACAGGGAAGTAATACTGAAGAACCAGACCAAAGCAAGACCAAGTAATTAACAGAGAACTTGTTGACTCAGAGGTGCATGAAGCACAGGCTGGCATGATCTGAGGATGCTAGGACTTGGACAGCCTCACCTTTTGTCTGTTCTCTGGAGTCCACTGGGATACTCTTTTGAACTTGCTCTGCTTGCATCTTGCAGATCCTCTCCCCCTAGCCCCCCCCCCCCCGCAGGTGTTCTAGAGTCCTTAGTAGGATTTCCATGGCAACAGTGGTATCATATACCATCCTCCCAAGAGCTATCTGCAGGGACTCTGATGCTCCCATACCACACCTGGTCTCCTAGCCTTTTTTTTTTCTTTTCTTTTCTTTTTTTTTTTATAATCTTGGTGACAGCCTCCACAGCTCATATATTTATATATATATTCTTTCCTTCCTTTCTTTTCCTTCCTTTTCTCTCCCCTCCTTCCTTCTTTCTTTCCACCGTTACTTTTCTTTTTCTTTCTCTCAATCTCACGGGTTTGAACTGAATAGATTCCTTAAGAAATGATCATTTATCTCAGGATACTTTTTCATGCATGGCCACTTGTATTTTTTAATTTACACATATCTTCTTTGACTACTCTCAACAACTTCTATTTTCTGGTAGAGACCTTACATTTATCTTTTGTAAATTTTCCAAATAATTTCATGGTGTCTTATTCTAATGTAAATAAAAGTTAAAATTCGATTTAAAACTCCCCAACTGCTGCTCTCTACAATATAATCTTTGTGCATGTTAACCTTGGGTTTAGGGTTTGCCAAGTCCACTTTTTAAACTTAATATATTATCTGATGTTTCACATGCATTTTTGTATGTTCATGGTTGTATCATTTGTCAATAAAATATTTTTGTTGTAATTTTATTTCCTTTTCTTGCTTTTTATATCATGGAATGAATAGCAGTAAAACATTAAATACTTCCCCCATTACAGAAATGCCCTTCATTCCTGAAATCAGAGAGAATGCTTCTAGCAATTGACAAAAAGCACCCTACTCAAGTAGGGTTGTTGTTTTTTTTTTTCCTGTAGATAATACTTTATTAGCTATATTGCTAATATGTATCATGAGTTGATATTGAATTCCATTCAGTAGTTTTAACACATAATTGAGGTTTCTTTTTTCTTTCTATTAATGTAGTCGACAGCACTGGTTTTCAAATGATGCAACAGCTGGATTCTTGAAGGATGAGGTATCACCCTGTTAGCATTCTCATGAATGTGGTTTGCATACTCTTAGGCTCTTCCTGCTGGGTTCATGTGTGCACTGAGCACTGGTCAGGAAATTCTCTTTCCCTGAGGAGGCTTCCCTCCCAGGATCATCCTGGCCTAAAGGGAGAAGTGGGACAGGTCTGCTGCTAGCAGTATTTGAGAATGTTTTCTTAAGAGTGATGGCTGTTTTTAAAGGTTCAGTGAAGTTCCTCTGAGGGACAGCTCTTAATTACAAGTAATTTATCCTTAAAAGAAGATGAAGAGCTAGTCAGATTTTCTGTTTTCCTGTATCTTCTAGGTAAAGTGTGTTAAAGTAGGAATTGGTTGGTCTCATCTACATTTTTAAATTTGTAAACAGAAAGTGCTTAACAGTGACATTTTATTTTAGTTCTTTGTAGGATTTTTAAGATCATCCCTTTTCACTTAAGATACTGGTCATTTTATCTAATTTGTTGATCAGCTAAGAGAATTTTAAAGCACAGTCTTTTCAAATACCCATTTTTCTATCTGTACTCTACATTTTAATTTACAATTTAACTTGCCCATTCTTTTTGCATACCCATTGTATATTAGGCTTTACTTATTGCATATCTTCTCTAAAATGGTGCTTAAAGTAACAATTACATATGTAAAATGCTGTTCTACGTGCCATTTTGCTTTTCACAATCACTTTGGGAAGAAGACATGCTAATTCTGCATTGCCTGATGAAAACGAGGCACATCATTTCCCCAGGGTTGTGAAGCTACGATTCAATCCAGTCTCCACATATAGGCAGTCTACACTTCGAAAGAGTCTTCAGTACAGTTTAGAGAAGGCAAATTTGCCTTGGCTTGGAACATTGATTATTGTCATGGAGGAAAACGTGTGGCCCTCAGAGCTGCTTGTTTAGCAGTTCCTAAGGCTTGGCTTTAATGTGCCCAGTCCTCTTCCTATGTCACCATTTACTTCCTAAGAGCCTTCCAAATTCTCTACCACGGGCTTCACTGTGGGTGCTGCAAAGAAGTGGCTTACCTTCTCAGTGGTTGACTGTTGAGGGTGACTTAAGCCTTTTCTGTGGTTTAGATCCCTGGGTTGTCACTGTTTTCAAATGTCAGTTAGGATGGGACTACGCATCTGAGGGGTCTCTTGCCACAGGGCTATAATAAAGCCATTTGACTTTACAGCCACTTCATTTTAATAGTCATACAGACTTGGGATGACAGACAAACCATAATACTGAAATTGTCTGCCTAGAAATGCATAGGATTGTGTAGTTTGAGTTTGGAATATCATAATTTTCATTTAATAAGACTATCATAAGAAGATAATTTAGTTTGATGAGAAGATATGCATATATCTATATATTACACATCTCATGTATAGATATTATTTACACATGCACATATATGTTATGTTTGTACTATATATATGCACACATATATGTGTGTATTTATATAAAATATACATAATATATAAAATGTTTTGTAACATATAATATATAAAATATATATTCCATATATGTATATGTGTGTATATACATATATACACACACACATATATATATATTCATACATACATAATGTTTATTCTCTTTAAATTTGTTGTGTTCACATGTGGGCTGGTACCCATGGAGGCCAACAGGCATCAGATTCCCTGGAGCTGGGTTTACAGGAATTTCTAAGCTGCTTTGGTTTGGGTGCTGGGAACCAAACTTAGGTTCTCTGCAACAGTGGCAAGAACCTCTCACCTCTAAGCCATCTCTCCAGCCCCAGAGTTGTTTTTAGTTTTAGTTGCCTCTTTGGCCTCATGGTAAATGAACCACATATGGCAGTTTATGCTAACTCCTATTTCATTACTGACAGCAATTCAGATTCATAATTTATTACGGTAACAATGTTTGCAGCTTTCAGGAGAGTCCCATGAAATCATTAAGTAGAACTCCAATCTGTCTCTTCCATCCCCATTTTTTTTGCCCCCTCTTCTATTATTCCTGCCCTCTTGTTAGGCTTAATCTCACTGGGCCCATTGCTAAGAAGATGCCTTTTGTCTTGGAGCTCTCTAACCAGATTTCTTCATCCCTTTTCTGACCTTGGAGCCCACACTCTCCATGATTATGCATTTGCCTGGTTATTTCCAGTGGTGTCTCCTGTCTTGACATCTTACCATGCTCAGTGCCTTCTGTTGGTAAATTGGTCCACTGACTCTGCCCTTTCTCCCAGTATTTTAAGCATCTCTGTGTGCTTCAGCAGCCAGCTGATTACTCAAGGTGTCTACCTGAAACACAAACCATCCCTGCACACACAGGTGGATCTAGCTGTTTGAGGACTGATAGGAGGAAGATATCTCTCATTACTGCTGTGTCTATCTCACAGGGCCTGACAAGGAGACAAATTCTTTCTGTTTCTTAATTGGTATGTGAATTGGTTGTCTACATGTCCCTGGAAAGAGTCTCACCCAGTTTAAGTGTGTCAGAGATGACAGCCTTAGGGTCTCTGTGAGAACAAGCAACTTGGCCTGTGTCAGTCATTACCTGTGCATAGTGGTGGGAAGTGGAAAGGGCTTCTGTAGAGAGGATTGCCAGATGCAGGCTCAAAAATTTCAGGTCCTGCATTAGTGATCTTTCTGTTGCTGTGCAGTTAGCATGAGCCAAAGCAACTTTCCGATGAAAAGGCCTCCAGAGAGAGGAGAGCCCATCACGGTGCCACAGAGGCCATGGCAGCAAATGGTAGGAAACTGAAAAGTCACATATTAACCTCAAACCAAGGAGCAGTGAGAACACCTGGAGGAGGGATGAGACTTCAAACCTTCACCTGCCCTGCCACCATGTTGACACACTTCCTCCTGCAAGGCTCCGCCTCCTAGAGGTTCCATAACCTCTCTAAACAGACCCACCATGTGGGGGACCAAGTTTTAAAATTCAAGAGCCTCAGAGAGACATTTTTCACTTAGACTACCTCAGCTTTTTTCTGTCACCTATTGTATGTGAGCCTTACACATGTGCTTATCAGCCTGAGACCCATAACTAATGTCTGAGAAATGCAACTGATTTCTCTGAGGTCTTATTCACTGGACTTTGTGCCGATGATTTACACCAGATGATTGTAGATCTGGGGACTCTCACAAGGTGTATGAATTTGTGTCAGAGCTTTATGATAAAGGAGCATTTTTTAAACTCTACCAATTAGAGATAAATATTAAAACAATCTTCCCTAGTTAGCTATAATGTGAACATCAACTTCTGTTTATTGTTAGGAGAGAATAGCTTATATTTCTATCACTTAATTTTTTTCTCTCCAATTTGAAGTCCTTATTTAAATCATAAACATTAAAAATACTGCTTACATTTAAATTCTACCAAATTACATTGGCAAATGAAACATCTCAGAAGTAAAGAGAACCAAAGACAGCAGCCAAGAAACTCTCTTATTTATAGGCATCACAACGGGAAACCTGAAAAACATGAGTATAAATCTTTTCGAGAGGAAGATTCAGATGTTCTAGTTCCAAAAATCACCAGGAGAAACTACGTCGGAGGGAGAGATAGGAAGAGGATGCTGAGCAAGAGTTAGAGAGCAGGGGAAGAGCGAGAGCTAGAATCAGACACAGGAGAAAGGAAACGAGTCAAGGAGGGAGAGGGGAGGGGAAAGTGAAAGGAGGAGGGATTTTAGCTCAGTTCCTGTTCCTGTGATAAATACTACCAGTGTGATAGTTCATATATGCTTGGCCCAGGGAGTGGCACTATTAGAAGGTGTAGTCTTGTTGGAGTAGGTGTGTCACTGTGGGTGTGGGCTTTAAGACCTTCATCTTACCTCCCTAGAAGTCAGTATTCTGATCACAGCCTTCAGATGAAGATGTAGAACTCTCAGCTCCTGCCTGGATGTTGCCATATTCCCCTGCCTTGATGATAATGGACTGAACCTCTGAACCTGTAAGCCAGCCCCAATTGTACTCCTTATAAGAGTTGCCTTGGTCATGGTGTCTGTTCACAGCAGTAACACCCTAACTAAGACAACCAGCCCCCTAAAGTGGAAAGGATTTACCTGGCTTACAGTGTCCTAATCATAGTCTACCACTGAAGGAAGCTGAGGCAAGGACTCAGTAGGGCAGGAACCTGGAAGGCAGGAACTGAAGCAGAGCCCATAGGGTAAAGGTGCTTTCTGGTTTGTTCGTGGCTTGCTCAGCCTGCTTTCTTATATAACCTAGGACTACCTGCCTAGGGGAAGCAGCACCCACTGTGAGCTGGGCCCTCCAACAGACATCATTCATCAAAATGCCCCCAGATATACTCCCAGGTCAATCTGATAGAGCCAATTCCTCAGTCAGTATTCTGTCTTGCTGGGAAATGGGAACACTAATTTGTGTCAAGTTGATGAGGATCAACCAGCACAGAGGGAGATAGGGAAAAATGGAGTGTAGGAGAGAGACTGGTAAAACTCAGAGTCGGGCGTGTCTATGTATCCCAGGACAAACCAAAACAGTACTTCAGAGAAAGAAGTCCTGGAGACACTGAGGGTGAGCTGCATGATCTGCCAGAGACACTGAGAAGAGAGGATGGAGAGAAGCTGCCAATAGTAAAGTGTGTAATATCAGGGAACACAACTAACTGGGGAGAAAATTCTGCCATTGGAAGCAGAATGATTAGAAGAACAATCCCAGGACTTTAAACTGATCCAAGAAACAAGGGTACAGGTTAAAACACTGGTAACATAAAACATGCTAAGAGAACAAATTAAAAAGTCCAAATGGAGATATAAGGTCTGAATGTATAACAGTGATGGTGTGGGAAGTTTTCTACATGAGGGATGGGTGCACAGCAGAAGTGCCAGAAACATCTGTCTGGGGAATGGGTGCAGAGCAGGCATCAGAAACATCTGTATGGGGGATGGGTGCACAGCAGGTGTTAGAAGCGCCTGCATTGGAATGACTGTACAGATGAAGAACAAAGTAGGCTGCAGGCCAGACTAAAGAGCATCAGCAAGGAGCATCAGGCTGGAAACTATGAAGGGCAGCTCAGGGTCAGAAGACAGGTCAAGTGAAGAGCAACTTGTTAAATATTCTTAAAACCTTTGTAAACAGACAAGTCCTTGGGGTCATAACAAATACACCCCAAAAAACCCAACAATGATAGGCATTTCTGAGTAGCAAGCTGATTAAGAAAATGGGTTAAGTCATAGGTCATGGGGATGCCGAGAGGTAGGATTTCAGTGTGTGGCTTTTCCTTCCCTCCCTCCTTCCCTCCGTCCCTCTGTCCCTCCGTCCGTCCGTCCGTCCGTCCATCTGTCCATCCCTCCCTCCCTTCCTCCCTCCCTCCCTCCCTCCCTCCCTCCCTCCCTCCCTCCCTCCCTCCCTCCCTCCCTCCTTCCTCCCTCCCTCCCTCCCTGATGCAGCCTTAGCTGGGTCCTATCCACTGCTTGCCTGGCTGCTGGGATGCACTGGTCCCTTCCTGCTTTGCCTGAATCCATCGATAACTCCTACCTGTTTAAGACCGACATCTCTATGCCACTGGGTTGTTTCCCGCGGCTCCATGGCAGGTGCTCACACATCCAAACGGTGCTGAGATTTTACAGGCTTGCGTTGCTCAGCACAGATATTGAGGCCGGCATGATGAACAGAATATAACTGGAAGCCAAAGATGATTATGTGCTCTCATGAACTTCTCTCATCACATACAAAAATAAATCTTGCACTTAGGATATAGATCAGCAATGGATTATTCCAGAGAGGATGAAAAATTCCTTTCCAAATAGTTAAATTTTTATGTGCTTATGTACTGCTGATACAGGAAGGAGGGCGAGCTTCGTCTCCTGCTTAATTCTTTTCAGTGAATTAGGAGAGAAAGAAGAAACCTTGGCTGTGATCTGTGATCATTGGACTTGAGTCTGGGGAGTCCGGTTATTATCCGCAATGGCCTACAATGCTTTAGAGACTGGGAGTATTACAGGATGAGATGGTTAATAAGATATTTCGTGACTGACATTCTTAAGAGCCCCCTAAGTGCTAAGACTATGTCTCCTATTCCTGTAATGTGTGGTTCACCCTGCAAGAGCAGCAAACCACTGAAGTATTTTCATGTCGCTACCACAAAAACTTATTTAAACTGACTTTCATGACATTAAAACAGTGAATCTCGACTGGGAGGGGATTAAGGGCTTAATCTTACTTTGGTAAAGGCTGGAAGAGTCATTTTCATGGAGACGTTATGAATATTAACGTCTCAACCATCTGTTATGATCAAAGAACCTTTTACCGCCACTAGATGCTAACGTCTTATTTTACTTTCAGCAGACTCTGAGAGAGCTTATATAGAATTGGGCCATGGAGAAATGGAGAAAAACAGGTGAGAATGACTCAAATAAGGTATTCAGACGCTGGGCACCATCTGAAGCTTGGACCTGTAACTCAGGTGGTCTGTGGTCCAGCAGCATCAATGCTGCACAGCAGTTTGTGGGGGTAGAATCTCAAGCTTAAATCCAACTCTCCTTAAGCCCTATAAATATGCCAACAAGGACCTTAGCAACAAGGTCCTGAGGCTGGGCTTAGGGCCCCAGGCCAGCAGTCCCATCTATAAGGGAGGCTGAAGTAAGAGAATCACAATTTCAATACTTTTTTGGGATAAACATGTTCGTGGTCATTTCTAAGCAACTTAGTACGACAACGGTTCAGAATACAAGGCTCACAAGTTGGGGAGAGACAGCTCAGCCAGTAAAATAAACCTATTGGTAGGTTTGGGAGGGTTGAAAGGCACTCCCATCACTTAGTAAAGTTTAGGGATTTAGAGGCTCCCTGCCAGGCATGGAGGATAATGACTAATCCAATCCTTAGTAGACAAGGTCTTCCTGAGAATTCTAACTTGTCTACATATTACTAACATGCTTGAAAGTTCTTAGAAAGATTTTGTTATTTTTCCATATTAAGTAGGGGGGGGAGGAATACAACATAGCAAAAGTCTCAAATTTTCAGTGTTTTTGGTTTAATGTTAATGTTCTTTGGTTACTCTTGTATGAGACAGTTATTGACTGTTTATATAAGACAAAGGTAAATATGGACACAGGTAAAGGAATAATCTGTATCCACATGCTTCAAACAAATACATCTATAATCTGTATGTATATGTTTTGAATGGTTCCAGCCTTTCTTACAAATTCTTCACTTAGTATTTTATCAGTTACGGCTATCTTGAAACATCATGGCAGAAATTTCTCTCCCACTCTGGAGGCTGATATCCAAGGTCTGCTAAGGGCATTCTTCTGGGCTTCAGTTTGCCAGTTTATTGCACCTCCAATGCAATAAACTGTGATGAAACAAGGGGAGGTTTTCTGAGGTCTTGTAACAAAGATACAATAGTCTCATTCGTGAGTGTTCTCTGTAGTTTAAACCCTTTCCAAAGGTTCCACCTCCTGGATCATTGCTCTGGAAGCCAGAATCCAATATGTTGAGAGGGGACAAACTTCTGTCATAGCACTCGTATTAAATGTGGGGACTTAAATATTCAGAGTGGAGAACAATGGACTGAAAAATACTTTGGAGTATAAAAACTGGCTCTGAAAACTCATTCAAGGCCCTGCAGCAGTGTGTGATCTAGAGCTACTCAGTACTAAGTTAGCCTTCACAGCTGTGAAAATATGAGCAAGCATAATCTCATCTACTTAGGTGACACATGACATTGACCAGACTGCCTTGAAGACAGCTGTTATACTAACCTGCCATGTTCAGGAGCATCAAGCATCCCAGCACAGCTTCCTCACTTGGAGAAGGATGGTATTTATGCTCAGTGATGTAGTTGAGAGAACATAAACTATCACATGTAATAGTCCCCGGCACCTGATACACACAGAAACCTCTACAATTGTATTTTTAATTCTGATTTCAGTGTTCGGAATAAAACAGTGTAACTGAAAGATGCTACAAAACCTGGCTCAAAATATACACTCAATATCATCTTAACAAGACTTGTTCGATTACTTCACTGTTATGCATAGAGATGGTGAAGTGTGTCTCCATCTGACGGGTGAGGAAGCAAAGCGATGTGATAGTGACAGGTGACAAGTGGCGACTTAAAACCAAGGCTGGGATGATGAGCAGGCAACAGGCCAAGGGAACAATCCAAGGAAAGTACGAGGGCAGAAGGATGCTTGGGTTCTCGAGGACTGGGGAAAGCTAATGAGCACAACTGCTTAGCATCTCAAGGCAGCACAATGAAACTGATTGGAAATGCTTCCCATATAGGATAAGGGAACTATAAAACAACCAGCAGAGTATCCGATGAAGGAAATCCAAGAACTCCTTACCGCAGGCTCGGCAGGACCCACACAGCAGAGAACAGCTTAAGTATCCATTAGGTATAATGGAGTCTTAAGAGTAACCATCACAAAATGTGACGGTCACTGTTAGCATAAACACTAAGGGATTTATTTAATCATATTGATTATAGCAAATAAGGAGTAACAGCTCTTATACACACATTCAGCTATGTGTGAATGTAACACACACACACAGTGAGCAGATGCATACAGCAATTATACAAATTCCTACTGAAAGGCACCAAACCTCAGAAGTTTAGACTCAAACCTACCCAAGTAGTATGGTCATGTTCTGAAGTAACAGGCTATGTCTATGTACCCCATATTCACCTGTAAAGTCCCACCTTCCCAGAGGCAGCATTAGGAGACGGAGTTAGGAGGGCGCGGTCCTCATAATGGGATTAGAACTCAATACCTGTGGACACAGCAAGAAAAGCCATCTAGAAAGCAGGAGGCCGCCCTTGCAGGTTTGTTAGCACCTTCAGTGTGGGGTTCCTAGCATCCAGAACTGTTGGAAAGAAAGCTATCTAGCTTGCTTTCTTTCTTTTTCTTTCTTTCTTTCTTTCTTTCTTTCTTTCTTTCTTTCTTTCTTTCTTTCTTTCTTTCTTTCTTTCTTTTTCTCTCTCCTCTCTCTCTCTCTCTCTCTCTCTCTCTCTCTCTCTCTCTCTCTCTCCCTCCCTCTCTCCCTCTCTCTCTCTCTCTCTCTTTCAGGATAGGGTTTCTCTGTGTAGCCTCAGTCCTGGAACTCACTCTGTAGACCAGGCTTGCCTCGAACTCAGAAATCCGCCTGCCTCTGCCTCCCGAGTGCTGGGATTAAAGGCGTGCACCACCACTGCCCAGCTAGACTGTGAGATTTCATTAGCATCTGAGAAGCAGTGCTGCTTAGGTTAAGAAATATACCTGTGTTTCTTAAACTATCCCACTTCATCTGAACCTTGAAATCAAATTTCACCCTTATACAAAGAGCTAGGATAATTCCATATAACTTAAGATGTTCACTTCAGTCCTCCAATTAAAAAACCCAAGGTAAAGCTGGCCACCGTGGCATTCTAAAACCCAGCGCATTTCCTTGAAGCGCTTCCTCCTGTGGAGAGATGAGGACGCTTTCACAATATTTTTACATTCTGAGTGAAAACCCAAGTTTTAAAGTGTATGTAAGTCTTCTTCCCACCTTGATTTTCTTCAATAACAAATTTTATTAGCACATTGTTTTTTTTAAAAAAATGACAGGATAATTTTATTTAAGTGAATGTTATTTTCTCAAAACTTTAAAAACCCAAGTTTTAAAGTATACATTAGCCCTTCATCCCATCTCCATTCTCCACCATAACAAATTCTATTAAAACACCATTTAAAAAAAAATCACAGGATAATTTTATTTATAAATGAATGGTATTTTCTCTACACTTCAAATCATCAGTTCACTCTTATAACAGAGAAGAATTTAAATAACACCAGCAAAACGGAATGGAGACACAGTGGCACTCACAGTACCGCACTGCAGGCTGGGAGGATTTCCAATCAGTCTTACAACACGGTCCATTTCCAGTGAAATGTTCAGAACATTGCTAGGAAGCACTTTCCTTCATACTGACTTTATTGCAACATGTCCTAGGTGTGGGCTCTTGATCATTTGGAGTTGATCAAAAGCCTGTATTCTGTAGAGGCAGATGCCAAGGAACCACCGGGTGTACAATCTGCTCATCTGACAGCAGCCTTCAGATCCTTTGGTTTGTATCACAAGCTTTTGGAAAGTGAATTGATTAATGGTTGTTCCCACAGAGCTTTATTTTAAATAGGAGAACGCAGTTCTACACAGTCTGTGCCAACGTCCTTGACTTTTTCATGTCCATAGCTTTCTTTATCATGTTGTACACCGATGGCAATCTTATTTTATCCATATTTTTGCTGTAAACATTGAGAAATATGCCAAGGACAACTAACAAGCCAGACCATATATACCTAAAAAAGAAATGAAAAAGTGGATATTAGCAATTAAGGCATAGAGTGGTTAGCCCATAATTACTTTAATCACATAAAAACTCGATATTAGAGGTCTAAATAATTGTATTAGAATCGTATGTTGGATAGAGACGGGAGGGGTTCATGAAGCCTGGTCCAGTTTGGTTCCCACTGTTTGGCTAACGACCATAACCAAAAGCAACTCAAGGAAGAATGGCTTTGTCTGGCTTACCCATCCCAAGTCCCTTTCTACAGAGGGAGGTTAAGGTAGGACAGAAGCAGAGACCATGGAGGAACATGGCTTACCCGTTTCATCTTTCTGGCCTGCATAGGTAGCTTTCGCATAGACCCCAGGAGCACCTGCCCAGGGATGGCACTGTGCACAGTGAGGTGAGTCCTCACATATTCGTCATAAGAAAACGCCCATAGGCTTGCCTACAGGCAAATCTGATGGAGACTTTCTTAATTTAGGTTCCCTCTTATAAGCAGACTCCTGACTGTGTCCAGTTGACATAAAATATAAACACCAAGAAGCCTCCCCCTAGCGACGGTACTAGCAGATGATGGATGCCAAGGGAGGGAGTATCAATTTTCTTCAGGGATGCAGCCCCAGGTTGGTCACATATGCTGTGTGTTACCCTACATCCACTCACAGACTAGCAGCACCAATTAGACTCAGTAGTTAATGAAAGATACAATAATTCAGTTGTGACAGAAACGTCAGGAGGGGAGGCCAGGAGCAGTTTAAAGAGGAGAGAGTAGGAGGTGGATTTGATTCAAAATTCATTGTCTACATGTACAGAAGAAGCCTTAAAAACTAGGTTGATTACATACAGGAAAAGTTTTACAAAGTGAGAGTAATTTAAACTTTGAGGTTATTGGCATATTCAAAGTCTAACACTTACCAAAAGACTTAAGACTATATTTAAAATACCAGCTTCCTGTCTATCAAAGGCTACACTGTATATTCAACCCAATACTCAACTGGTTGTCCCAGTAAAGTGGAACATAGATCACAAAAAAGGACACAGTCTGCAGGAAGCAAAGGCTCACTGTAATTTAATTACTAAAGTATGATAGCATATAAAGAAAGGTTATCTATAAACAACATACAACTTGTAATATATTGATGGGTATTTATTTTACAATTTTATTTAAAATTACCTATTTGTAAACTAGGTTTGTATTAATGACCTATAATATTCACATGAATTACTTTCAAACACATGATAGTAAAAAGACTGCTGAACACTTTCACAAAACCCACAACAAAATCATTAGGATACAATTTACAGAATATTTTTCTATCACTTATTGTTGTGCAAGAAAGCTATAAATAAAAATTTTACACTTTGTCTCTGTAACTGATGAAAGAACCCTGATATAGCTGTCTCTTGTGAAGCTATGCCGGGGCCTAGCAAACACAGAAGTGGATGCTCACAGTCAGCTAGTGGATGGATCACAGGGCCCCCAATGGAGGAGCTAGAGAAAGTACCCAAGGAGCTAAAGGGATCTGCAACCCTATAGGTGGAACAACAATATGAACTAACCAGAACTCCCGGAGCTCTTGACTCTAGCTGCATATGAATCAGAAGATGGCCTAGTCGGCCATCAGTGGAAAGAGAGGCTCATTGGACTTGCAAACTTTATATGCCCCAGTACAGGGGAACGACAGGGCCAAGAAGTGGGAGTGGGTGGGTGGGGGAGCGTGTGGGGGACTTTTGGGGTAGTATTGGAAATGTAAATGAAATAAATACCCAATTAAAAAAAAGAAAAAATAAAGAAAGAGAAAAAGAAAAATTGCACTAAAAAAAATTTGACACACATGAATTTTAAACATATCCTTTACATATATACAAGTGGGAAAGAACAGTCGCTTACTCAGCACATGTGTTACACTCGTGCTATCCTGAGAAATATGCACTCAGTCATTGTGCATGGCATACTCCACTCTCATCGGCACACTGACACGCCACAAACAGTTGGCCAGACTGGAACATATATCTTGCTCCCACTCTGTCACACTGGTGCGCACACCCCAGTAACAGTCAGTTACACTGGTGTGTACCCTTCACCCAGTCAGTCACTCTGTGTCCGTCATACACTCCCCTTTCATGCAGTCCCATGGTAAGGAGACCACATTTCCACTGGGCTTAGCTGGGTAACTAAAATATATAAAATGACATGCACAGATTCCTAAAATAGGAAAAAGCACTTAATAGATAAGAGACTGGGATGAAAAGAATTCTTTGTGGAGGACAACAGGCTAACACATGTTAACATAAATTTTACAAAGTAAAAGTTAGAAAAACACTGCTGTTTAAGGTGAAATATGAAGTCCAGTATCTAACTTTGAAACCCTTATACATAAAGTACTTACTGAAAAGTGAACGGCTTAGCAAAGAACAGGAAGGACAGGACAATAGTCATTGCTTTCCTTCCTGTTGTCACTGTAGGGAAAAGAGTTAGATGCATCTTACTGTCATGGTAATATTTGGAACTCATTTCTGTACAAATATTTATAGGTCTGTGTCTGCCAGAATCACTAAGATCCCAGAAACAACACAACCAACTTCATACAGAGGTAAAGGTCTGGAGCCATGGCACTGATCAAATCCAATGTCTAAGTACAACTGTCATAACTGTTCATCAGCTGCCACAGCACACTGGAGCCATAATGAGAGGCTTTCAGTGTAAGAAAGTATTGGGTAGAGCAAGGGTTATCTGAAGTGGAAACTTCTAGTTTCATTGGAAAGCGAGTTAGGTCAAACAATAGTTTGCTGGGGCACTCATGTGAAAGGATGTCTTGCTAGAGCAAACACGTGAGAGACTGTTTTCCTGAAGCAGACACAGGTGGAAGGACCCTTGATGAGGGAGTACAGATATAACCCCGCAGACAGTGGGAGATGAGCACTGAGCTTGGTTTTCTTTGTCCCGCCTCTCTTCACTAAGGACACACATGTATTGGTTTGCCTTCCATAGCATTGTTGAGCTCAAACTGTGATAACGCTACCATTGGGAGAAACTCGCCCAAGAACTGCTCATAAGGTTCTTGTGGCAGCTTGCCGCTGCTGCAGCCCACCTCAGGCAGGTTGGCGAGCCTGGTGGTTTCTTAAGAATTGAACTATAGCTGCCTGGTGTCTGCTTACTTAAAGGACTGGACTGTACAGGCCGGTTCATACCAGTGTTGGCGTGCTGAACAGACTGCTCTGCAGCTGCTGGATCTTATTTGGTGTTTCTTACAGGACTGCACTGCTGCCCAAGATGACTGAGCTCACCCCCAGGAACTACTGAGCAGGTCCAGTTCCCTCATCCTACTAACTTCTCTCTTCCACTACCTCCGCTGGGTGATGGGCTAGAGGAGAGGCTGATCCTTATTAAAAATAGGTTGCAAAAATTCTGTCTACAGTTATCCTCCTAACATAGTGTAAGGTTCATCAGTATTGGGCATTGTTTGTTTTTGAGACAGGTCCTGCCATGTCTTGTTCATCCTGCTCCAGCCTCCAACCCACTGGATTCAAGGCATGCACTGCATGCACAATGGCTTACTTAGGCCTGGAGACCTCTGTGGCTGGGACAGTAGTTCCGACAGTCCTCGTGTCTACACATATGTATTAACACCGCTTCCCACTCTGGGTATTCCTCATCAGCCTCTGCTGAAGGCCCGAGACTGTCCGACTAAGCGCAAGCAGAAAAGGGGGCACAGAGTTCTCCTTGTTGGCATTCTGCCCTCACACTGCTGCTCTCTGTCCCAGATCTTGTCTCAGAGTCCTGTTCCTGGCACTTGACATTCAAGCGTGAGTGGTGAGTGACTCAAGACCTTGCTTTGGGAACACATGTCAAGGCCCAAGCATCAATGGCTGGTTTTTAGGGCATCTATTTTAGCTGGGCATGTGTTCCTGTCTTCCCTAACTTAGGTGTGGTTGTGTGACAGGCTGTGGCGGAGGAAAATGTGGGTAGATGTGTTATTTCTAGAGGACCATACGTCTTGTAAATTCTCAGCCTCCAGGCAGCCGCCTTGCAAGAAGCCGATGGTAGGGAGGGTACTGAGGACCAACCATGGTGAAGGCAGCAGCTGGGGAGCCAGGGCTTTGCTGGAGTCCTGACTCTAGCAGGCTGTCACGTGAGCCACTTAACCTCTCACACTCACATTATCTGAGTTTATAGTGCCTGCTGGTTGGGACTCACTCAAAATGGTGTCTAGTACACAGGAAGGGCTCCATGTTAGCTGTTACTAGTCCTTCCTTTGCCTTTTGACAGTAAAAACTTTCTGCCTCTATCATGGACAGGTGTGCATTAAGAGCTCTGGAAAATGATGCAGTGGCCACTGGCTCCCCTCACTCAGCCCCCCATTTCTCCAAATATCTCAAAGGCAACCTTCAGTCCTCTACAGTGTGGACATGGACACACTCATCACTGCTGAAGAAAGACACAGATCTGGGGGTGGTGTCAGGAAACATCCACGTCAAAGGCTTGAAAAATGTAAAATGCATCCGCCATACTTTAAGTGTAAGGAAGACTGGAATTTCAGTGATCAATTAAAAGTATATGAAAGTAGTATTTCCCTTAAGGGGTTTCATTCCATTATAGTTTTACAGAATTTTTTTTCTAGTGTACTTAATGTTTTTCATGAAAATGTATATACATGACATAAAAATGAAGCCTTCAGGGCCAGGGATGCAGCTCAGTGGCAGAATGTGTGCCCAGCATGCTGAGGGCCCAGGGTTTTCCCCAGTAATGCAGAAATGGGGAGAAAGATGAAGTCTTCAAAACAGGAAATCAAGACCAAAACCCATTTCCTTTAGAACTCCACACAAGCTACTGGAGTTTAAGCTGGAGACAAGCACTATTTCTAGGGACCAGATCCTGCTCTTCCATTCACAAAACAGTATCAGAAGCAATGTTAACTTTTACTTCAATGGAAACATTTACTTCACAGTCTAAGCCAGTCTCCTACCTGTTACAGCCAGAAGAGCACCAAAGATTTTAATGAGGGCCAGAACAAAGGAGATTCCAAAGTATCCAGTGAGGGAAAACAGGAAGGCATAGCCATAAGTCCGAACAGGGTTCTGCAAGGAAAGATGGCCTGTTAGAAAAGTACAATGCAAACCCTGAGGTATCACACACAGTCAAGCACAGATTTTAATCAGCCTCCTGAGTGGCAATAAGTCACTGCACAATGCAGTCAAGCAAACAATATTTAGTTTGTATTTAATGGGAAAATATTGACGATATGAGAAATCCTTGACTGGTACATTACAAATTTCTTAAAAATTAACTTACAGGGTAGAGAATGAATAAAAAATTAAATATCAATCATTTCTGAGAATCTGTAATGTTGTATTCAAAGGGTTACCAATTTATATCAACAGTAGCCATTTTTGAACTAGGCAAAAAAACAGGACAGAGAAAATTATTAAATGTAAGATGTTTATTTTTTAAAATGCAAGGAGTGCTTACCTTTGAACAAAATGCCACTGCAGGGCCCAATCCACTAGTGCATGACAGTCCCAGCAAAATGTACACAAACCCGATTGAGTAGGAATACAAAACCTGGCAGAGGCACAAGCAGGAAAATGACTACCACACTGAAACGGGAAATGCAGGGGTATGCACACACAGCATAGTTAACCTACTCAAAATCCGTGCTACGAATAAAACATTTCTACAGCAACATTATTATCACTGCCCTATGGCTTAAGTTTCTAGAAATAATGGCTGATTCTAGTGGCCCATGAACCAATATCTAAATGCATATATAGCATTACATAATGAAAAATCCATGGCATATGAACCCTTCCATATACTCTTACATTTTACTTATTGAAGCAGATTTTATCATTCTAAAAGCATAAACACAACAAAATCCTTAAAGCCACTTATAAGATATGAAAAAATACCCTGAACATTGGAGGGTGTAAAAGATATGAGAATCATCACTGTAATTTCCCCAGCCACTCTCACTCCAGCTTCTTAGCCTCCTCACCGAGCGGTGTGTCAAACACCGTGTAACTGATATGCCTGCTACAGGTCAGCTATGCTACCCCACATGTGTGGACTTCTCACGAGTAAAACTTTGACTTTCAAATGAACACACTGAAGCTTCAGATTGTAACCGCCCCAAAGGAGAGCCAGAAGTATCCTAGGATAGGAACCAAGACTTCAGTTTAAAGCCTGTGGACCTCTTGGCTACCTTGAGTTTCCAGGTGACCTGCCTGGTCTTACTTGTGAGGCCATCTTTACCCCAGCCATGAGGATTAGTGACAGTGATCACGAAAATGCCTACCAAAGCTCAGGTTCCTGTTCTGGAGATGTCACTTATGATGCCCCAGACAGCAACAGGAAACAGAGCTGCTTTAATGTAGTGTGTTCCATCTGAACAGCAAAGCAAGTGTGCTCTTGCTGTCTGTCTCTCTCTCTCTGTGTCTGTCTCTCTCTGTGTGTCCGTCTCTCTCTGTCTCTCTCTGTCTCTCTCTCACACACACACACACAGACACACACACACAAACCAACACACACAAACACATTTTCCTATATAAAGACAAAAGCAGAAGATGTTTTTATCTTTAGAATACTGTAAAGTCCAGCAGACATCTAAAGGACGCAGTTTAGAAGCCTGGGGAAACAGCTTAGGGATTAAGAGTGTGGACTGCGAGGTCAGGTTGTTAGTGTTCACGTTGGGCGGCCCACACTCCAACTCTAAGGGGAGCTGACCTCTGCTGGTATCTACCTTCACGCACTAGCATGCACACACACACACACACACACACACACACACACACACACACACACACACACACTTGCTCCCTCTAATATTATACAGTTAAAAATAAAAATATTTTTAAAAGACATGTGAATAGAAGGAAAGACCTTGGTCTTATACTGAATTACGTACAGATGTCATGTCCCTAAATTAACTTAGAAGTCAATGTCCCACCAATCACAATCTCAGTGGAATCTCTAGTTTATGGGAGGCTTCTAGTAACTCATCCTAATGATGGGGAATGAATGAAGCTGCTCATGTTTCTGTGGGTGGAGGCAGATATCAAGGTTAGAGAATTCAGTTCAGACGCTTCTGTGAGGATGTGAGATCTTTTTTTAAAAGGCATCTAAAACAAGTGGGAAGGGTGGGATGTGTAATATACAGAATTGGGTTTTAGCAGAAACTGTAATAAAAATTGGAAAATATAAAACTAGTAAGTAACATAGATGAAAAATTTAAAATCTTGAGTTGGAAAAGGCTTTGACATGTAGCCAGAAACCATCAATAAGAATTATAAACTTCCACACTGAGTATAACCCAAAGAGGAACACAAACAGAAGAAAAACAATGTCACAGAGGTTTTTGTAAACAGATAAAAGATTACAGAAATTAATGAGAAAAATATTGATTAGTTATACAATGAGCTCCTAGCAGTGACAGGCTTTTTTCTGACCTTCCACAGTATTCTTAGCGTTATGTTCACATCAGTGATCAAGTAGATTAAAATGCACATTAAGTCTTTGGCACTGTAGCTATTTCATAAAAGCAGCAGTGCGCCTTACAGACTCGCGGAAGTGCTGGGGTCCTCACCATCTCCGAGTTGGAAGCATTGTGCAGTTTCATAGCTTTCTCCTGAACGTTCCCAATGACAGCATCTGCACACAGCGCCAGGGAGATGAGCATCACACCTTCAAGGAATAAGAGAACGATCCTCTTTAAACACACGGACGGGAAGCAAGGTCGACCAGAAATCTAACTGGGCTAAAAAAAATCAAAAGCATGCTGTCACTCCCATTTGGCTGGAATGCTGCCTACTCTGATCTGTAGCTTGCTTTGGTAGGCACACAGTGATGATAGTAACATAAAAAAGACGGACACTACCAAACTGATTAATACTGCCATCAGGACCACACTCATCACAGTTCTCCTTTTAGCAAGGATGGTGTGATGGAAGAACAAGTATAGGAGAAACTCTTCGATCTACTGGGACTGGGAGCTGCACAAAAGATCAGAAGGGGAAAAAAGAAACACCAAATATTTAGAGGAAAATCTCTCTCTCACACACACACACACACACACACACACACACACACACACACACACACACAGTGTCTTTCTAAAACATTCAATTTAAAAGGAACACACAGGCATTTGCCAAGGTCACTTCTGGGGCATGGCTCCTGCCTGGAACTCTACACTGTCTCCTCTAGAAGTCGTTCTCATGTTCCCTGACCCACGCTTTCCAGGGAGCGCAGTTGACAAGTGCAGCTACAGCTCAGGATCTGCCCTCGATTCCGCAGGTGTCTCAGCTGCATCTAATGCAACAGTGACTTTGTTAGCCTGCCAGTCAAACTGTCCCAGTAGCTGGTCACATAAGCAAGCGTCCCTTTCTTTCATGTCCCTGAGGAGAATGTGAACAGTATTAAGTTATCACGCACTGAATAGCATAGTTTGGGTGATAGCACTCACTCCTAGGAAGCAGCACGCAGGTGTGCATGAGAACGAACAACCTGGTCATCCCTGAGCCTGGCATAGGAAGGAAAGGGAGTCACAGTTCTCTCTGTGGGTTTCATGGGCCTCACAGGCTGAATGTGTAAGCCAGTGGCTCTCACCTTCCTAAAGCTGTGACCCTTTAATACAAGTTCTCATTCGTAGTGACCCCCAAGCATACAATTATTTTCATTTCTACTTCCTAAGTGTAATTTTGATGTTATGAATGGCAATGCAAATCTCTGACATGCAAGGTATCTGCGACGTGACTCCTGTGGAAGGGCCATTCAATCCCCAAAAGGTCAGCTGTGAACCGCTGCTCTAAAAACAGAGGGCACCAGTGCCCACCACTTTCTTTCATGAAGTGTGCTGGGTTGTATTTCTCCCAAATGTAGCCATGGAACTCAGGACCCAGAAGCTCTCTGTGCCTGAAGTACACCTTCCTTGGCTGTCCCGTCCGCCCCTCTGCTGCCCTCTCACTGCTGTGTGTGTGTTTGTGTTTTCTCAGCCCTGAGGTGATGCCACATAAAGTCAAGACAAAATCGACTGACCCTTGGTGCTCTTTGCCCGAAGAGTGGGCCTGATTTGTTCTGGAGAGTTCTGATATCTGTTGATACAATCTCTTCTTTCAAACCAAGACCATCGTTCTTAATTACTAAAGAGCACAGCAAATGGACTATTGAAAGGGAGTGAGTACACAGAGTGGGTAAGGTTTGTCTTAATCTTTTGGAGAGTGCTTTTCTGACTCTATTGACTTGGAACAGCACACCCTGCCACACCCAGATGTTATCATTCTATAGCCAAGTGTTGCTTTAAACACTTCCTAGTTTCCAGAGAATCATTTTCCATCTAGTCACACTCAACCTTATGCACACACACACACACACACACACACTGTAGAGTCAGGAGCATAAATGGGTCACCAAGAAGTAGTGAATACTGTACAGCAGAGTCCAAAACATAGAGAGGTTGATTTCACTGTTTTTCGTAAAGGTTAAATTTAAACAGGACTAGGATACAGTTTATACACAGAACGAGTACGCAGTTATCAGTCACCTCAAGCACACCGTTAGCCTGGTCACAGGTTAGGAGAGTGTGTTATTTACAAGCTTCAAACAGCATGAAAAATGGTTTCCACACCTTCTGCCATCTCCTCCTCTCCGCCCACCAGCTCCGTAGGAGGCAGTGTTCTCTCCATGCTACAGAAGGAGATTAATAAAGGGACTGCAAGCCACCCAGAAATTCTTGGTTATATTTTTACTAAATTTAATTTCACTCACTGCAAATTCGTGCCTTTTCTAACTTTGTTTTTCAACTAGAAGAGCCGATGGTGTCTGTTTCAGGCAACCTCTTGAAATGAAAGTCTGTGATGTAAAAATAAAGATTTCTTGAAAATTCTTGACTCTTGATGGCGAGAGGTGTGACTGTGAGAACTCTCTGTATATGCAGGGAGGTTCCGATGAAAGATGAGACCCCAAGCCCCCAGGACTGTGGCTGCTAGAGGGCTGCCCCCAGGCCCAACTCATTCTATTTAAACTTGGAGCACAGGCTGGTAACTAAGGCTAGGAAGACTGACTGATAACTGGTCTGATTGGTGAAAACAAGTGTGGCTCTAATGTAACCGGTATTTTCATTATGGAGATAATTAGCTTACACAGTGAGCTTGCTGGTATTCCAATACTGCCTTTCTGCTTGGTCTCTTGTGTTTTTTTGTTTTTGTTTTTCTGATGTGGAAACTTTAAGTGTAATTTTAGTCAAGATAAATGATGGTATGACACTGTGTTCTTAGTAAAACTTAGTAAGTATTCTGTACATGCAATAAATGTCCCACATACCCACAAACAACTTATCTGAATGATTATTAAAATAAAGACAAGATTCTAGTATTTATTTTTATCCCTGGACATATTGAAAGACTTATTTGGCTTTTGAAAAATATAAATTTTAATTGACAAAAGTTAGTATAGCACACCTTGGAGGAAACTTAAATCACACACAAATAATTCTAATTTATATCATCGTGATTTCCCCACAACTTCTGTATGCAGGTACAGGTCAGCACACACATGCCGACTCTCATGTCTGGCAGCTATTGATGTACCTGGAACCGCTAGTCACGCACCTCCACGTCACAGCGCTAGAGCTGTGATACTTTTACTATCATTGGAAAGTCCGAGTGAGAGCCTTGTTAAGTGTGGGACGCACGGACATTATAACATCATTTAGAGTCCTCAAGAAATCTTACAAATTCTTATTCAAAATAAAATTCAACTTAGGGATACAAATCCATTCCTCACCTGTCAGATTAAAGTTTGGTACAATTGTGCTGTCAGCGAGGGTAAACCAGATCAGGCCAAGGCTCATGCACACTGCGGCAGACACATCTGCAAGGTTGTACCGCTTTCCTATGTGAGACAAGAGGAAGATGGGCTCATTATGCAAATAGTTGCCTGGCCTGCCGTCCACTCACAGTGCCTCACCAAGCAGAATATGGATCGTTGTGCTGTTCATGCCTAATGCCCAAAGCATAAGGAACACTCAGATAGAGCGTACAACAATCCTAGGAGGTTTTAGTTTCAACCAGGCACTGCGTGTTCTTGTAAGACAGAAATGGGATCCTATTTTAGTTATTATGACAGGAAAACAAGAATCAAAACCACTCACATGCACCGACCGCTTATTCAGAGTATATGGCCTGAGAATGCACCTGAGGGGATTTTGTTGTGACATCGTCAGGGCACTCACACAGACTGAGATGGACGTGATGTCATTGGGCAAATTTATCTCAGGGGAGTACTTTCATAATCCCAGTCTACTGGTGAACAGGTTTCCTTATACAGTGCATGACTGCAATTTGGGAAGACTGGAAAAAATAAAGGATACCCCTCAATTTTAACTATTGATAGAAATGAGTATATCTTTTATTTATTAAAAGGCTGTGTATGTTCTTGCAGTTTGTAAGCTTAAGTCTACTGAGGGAAGAAAGTAATGGGTCTGGCTATTTTAAACACTGTTTCAGCTTATAAATACCAATGTGAAGACCATTAGACAGGGGAGAATTTACTCATTTTCCTTTGCCTCTCTTTACAAAATGACACGTATTCTAACCTTTGGTAAAGATTCTAAGGAAATGTATGTGCCTAGTCAGAAGTTTTAGTAGAGACTGAGGTATTTGTTCCATATGAACAAACCACTATCTTTAATGTCCAGGGAGGTGGCTGGTACATTTCCACTGTAAAAGGTGGTCTCTGGGAAGGCATCTTGATGCACAAACTGAGAGCAGGCTGCCTAAGCCCTTCAGTGATGGGAACAGCTTCAAGACAGGGACCAGGCAACAACTTGGCCCAACGCTTGCTGCTCTAACTGCCTCCTCTTTCTATCCAGCTTGACCCAGATGGGTTCTAAGTCATCAGAGAGCTGGTACAGTCAGTCAGGGAAGAAGTGGGTCCATTCAGACATGCCTCACTATGCAAATATAGCACTGTGTGGATGCACTAAATTCCAAGATAAAAAAAAAAAACAAAATGCTGGCTATTCTCTCTTACATCCAAATTATGAACCTCAAATCAATATTCAGAGAAATATCAATGTTTTTATGACACCATATTTTTACCAGATATTGTACTATTACAATATCTAGAATGCTCAAGAACTCAGCTGTGGACATTTAATTGTTTTTCCTAATGCCAGATGCCACAACATTGTTGTGTGCTTCAAACAGTATAAAATGCATTATTACTGTACCTTGAATAAAAACTCCTCCTAGCATAACAGGAATCAGTTTGCAGCACTTGAAGATGACTTGGGTTGGATAATTCAGGTAGCCCAAGGAAGTGTTTGATAAGCCCATAGTACCCACAGTTAGAAAAGCTATTATCATGTAGGTTTTTCCTGGTATTCTGGAAGAGACAATTTTTAAAACCTTCATTGTGGGACCCAGTTTCATAGTACTTTAAAGATGATGGCTTACAATGCGCTTCCCTGATCTCTGGCTAATGTTTCTGGAAGTATACGTTTAAAATGTCATTCTTTTCAAGTTGTAACACTGCTTATTTGTCATGATATTGATAAAAATCACGATAAACTTTTATTGAATCATCACTGAGGAATCTCAACCATGTGTTGTAATAGTAAGATATTTCCTGAGATTCTAACTCATGGATAAATGTTGATCAAAGATTTTGTTTTTATAGTAGCTCTAGGTATAGATAAAAACTATCTTGATTCAATTCATAAAAACAAAGATGATTTAAAACATATAGGCCTCTACAGTGGTGAAAGTCACCAGTCACTACTGTTGTAAACTAACGTTTAAACTGCTGCTGTTTCCTAACTCTTCCATCCAGCATTAGGAAAACCCTGACCACCAGGAAAGTCAGAGGCCTTCTCAAGGACAAGGTCCTGGCCTGACAGCTCCATGCACGAGGCTGCTCCAGTGTCTTACAAATCACTCTTCTATTTTCCGCATTACAGTAATCAGCTTCAGATAAAGTTTCTGATGCTGTTTTTGTAACCTCTACTTTTTTTAGCGTTGGCTCTACCAGGGTTTCCTGAAGGAGAATCTGAATTTGCCATCTTTAGAACTTTAAGTCATTGGTATGGGCATATGCTCACTCTGAATACTTATTAATAGTTTAAAATAATAATCTGGCATACTGGTGTGGTGAACATAAAAAAGAATTATTCACGTAATTTGCTTATGCTGTGAGGTAACCTATATTTAGGCATTTACACTGGCATTTAAATCAAACACAAAGTCATACTTCCTCCATTTTTTCTCTTCCTCCTTTTTTGAGACAGGTTCTCTAACCCAGGTTGGCCTCAAATTCCTTATGTAAGAGGAGAACCTTCGCTTCTTCTGATGGACTGCCTGTGCTCCGGGATACCAGGTGTATGCCCCGCAGCCTGGCTTTTATGGTGCCAGTGACTGAACCCAGAGCTTTAAGCATGGCAAGCAAAAACTGCACCCAGTGAGCCAGACCCAAACGCTACTCATCTTTATATGGGTACACACACACTAAAATAGTGTATTAGAAAAATTCAAGTGAAACATATTATTTACCCTTTGAACTTTGACTTTTTCACATTTAAGTACTCCTGCAGGAGTAAACATTAAAAATCCAGTGCAAAGAATTGGCCCACCCATAGGGTAACCTTCGGTTTCTACAACTGTATTTCCTCAGACCCTGGAGTCTGGCCAATTGCTGTCCTTATCAGCAAAGGAGGAAACATCACTCTCCCAGCTAAGGATAAAAACCAGAAAACAAAACAAAACAAAACAAAACAAAAAAAACCCATACATTTCCTCCAAGATAAACTGTGAACAATGGTGGTCAGAAAGCAAAAATTCCAGTCAGCAATCTTATGAGGAAAGGTTACAAAAGTAGACTACAGGTAGAAAGGGGTTGCCTAAGGCTCAGGGGCTCAGGCAGAAGCTCTAAGCCCCAGATGAACTTGCTACATGACCTTATAAAACTGTCAGCCCTGCTCCAGGTGATGAGGAAAGGCAATGGCTAAAAAGTTATTTGGTAAGCAATGGCAGCACCATGTCTCAAACACGGGGAGCTGTGATGCTCCTCCTAAAACACTCAGGCAGGCGCAGAGCTCAGAGACTCCACAGGCCTTGACAGAGCTGAGGAGAGGCAGTGGGCAAACCCACGATCCTTACATTTTAGATCCTGTTCTCTGCTAATGTCTCATTCATGACCTTACAGACCTAGGAAGAGGAAACAAGCAAGCAGAGTGTGGGTCAAAGGCTAAAGAGCAACAGGCAAGGAAGTGCAGAAACAAGGACACCAAAGACAAGGAGCCCTGAGGCTGAGAGAGAGGCTGTAAAGCACCTCTGCTTTACAAGAGACAAGACAAGACAACAGGCCTCTGAAGAAACAGCCTCAGTTCACAACCGTATTGGCTTCAAGTCTAGAAATGTATCCCACAAAGTCTGTCTATGTTCAAGTCAAATGCAAGTTATTCTATTTTCAGATACTTTATGGTCACATGGCTAGAAAGCTGAGGTAAATCTAGCCCTCACCATATCTCATCTGGCTGGCTTTATAGGGAGGCACTTCCTTCTCACCCTCAGCAGGCAGGAGCCGTCTTTCCAAGAGCTAATGCATCATCAGCCCCTCACTAGTAGTTCTGGGAATTCTATTTATTTCCTTTCTAGTCTATCACCGAGTGTTATCTTGGAGTTTTAGAGCATGAAAGCAGTACAGATATTCTCGCACTTGAGGACCTAACTACAGCTGCTGTAACAATTTACCAGCAATACAATTTGGGAAATAAAATCTATAAAGAAATTTGTTAGATTCTTCCAGTAAGAATCTTGAATAAATGCTAAAATTAAATAGTTACCTAAGTATATACTTCAAAACAATTACATGTAGGAAATTAAAAAAGCTACGATGTTTTTAAGGCACTAAACATTTATAGAAAAGATGGGATGTCAGTACTGTCTTTATTATCTTTTAACTGTCCCACAGACACATGAATATACGCATCCTAGACTCGATGAAAGGATGAACACGCTTCATTACCTCCCAGATTGCATGCCCACATTCCTAACCACCTTCTGTTTATGGTCACAGGATTACTGTTCTTTGTTTTATATGCCATTAAAGATAAACCAAAGTAGTTTTTCAAATCTATATGATTACTGATTGAAAATATTTTCAAATAAGAGTTCTGGATTTAACAAAAAGAAATGTGTCTCTTTAGTATTTAGGAATACAGGTCTCTAAACCAAGACAAGAATGTGGGAAATGGGCTTGTAGGGAGAAGGGATGCTCATAGGGATGGGAGGGAAAAGAGGGAGGGACACACACACACACACACACACACACACACGTGCCAAAGGACAAACAGCAGTGAAAAGGATAGAAATCTTGGACTTTCAGTCCTAGCTGCCAGCTCTTCCTGACTTGGTGAAGAAACAGCAGTATAAAAAAGTTTCTATTTCAACATAGTGGGTATACCAAGCATGAGGCCAAGCCAAACAGCTCTGACTACTGTTGGGAGTTGGGGTGGTAGAGGAGCCTCATCCAAAAGGAAGTCAGTCCTGGTGAAGATGCAGGCAGCTCTATCCTGGAGACAGGCCAGGAAAAAAACTCTGATTCAGTGGTGGGTTTTGATGAGATTGGTGTTTCAGGCAGACAGGTCAGTGTTGGAGAGGAATCCCACCCAGAGGGCAGGGGCTTGGCACTGCCCTGAGGAAGCCCACTATTCAAACCTTATCTATATGGGGTGGCCTTAAAACAGGGAACAAGTAAGAGAGCCTGCTGTGGGAGCCGAGAACCCTGCTGCTTGACATTCACAGCTGTATTCCTCCAAGAGGGAGATCAACACTCAAGAGGGCTGCAAAGGATAAACAGATTGCTTTGTCTGCACAGATCTCAAAGCTCTGTGTGTGCCGCACTCCCAGCACACACAAGAGATGACTCCTTCCAAGCAGAATTTCAGTGACACCAAGAGGCTCTAGGTAAGGAGTCACAGGGGGTGAGGGTCTGACTACTCCACAAACTACAGGGATTCTGCTACAAAGACAAGATCTAAACTGAACATAGGCACTTGTTCACCACCACACAAACCACAGCAAAGACAAAAGGCCACAAGGCCACCTGCCTTTGCCGACAAGAAACCGCAGGACCTACAGAGAGGTGGCTATGGCTGCATCCTTCTGACCCCCAAGCTTTTCTTTCTTGGGAACACTTAGTAGTATTTTTATTTTACTGTATTTAAAATAGTTACATGTTTTTCTTTCTTACACTCATCTAATTCTATTTAGCCATTTTTCATTACTAAGCAAGCATTTCTATTTTCTTTTTCTCTTTATACTTCCTATGTTTTTCTTCCAATCCTTTTAGCAACACTTTACCCTTATTTTAGGAAACAAATAAACCTATCCTTTTTAAAAAGTCTCTTTCCTAACATTTATCTAATTTTGCTTTTGAAGTTTCTCATTATTGGAAAATCTTTTGTTTATTGGTTTTGAAATCTTTTGCCTTTTTCTCTTTTGTTCTGTAACCCTCTCCTCCTCTTGCCTTTCCTCTATTTACCCTTGCTTCTTTCTATTGTCCTTCCTTTTCATCTCATTCATTCACTATTTCCACATTTAGCACAATCCTTCCTAACACGACAGCAATCCGCCACTGGGTTTTGCCATTTTCTGTTTTATGTCCTTGGTGAAGTGTGAGCTGTACTGATTTTAAGTGTGTTCTATCCTCTGTGATGCGGTTTGCTTGTTCCCCTTTCTGAGTGGAACTAGGTAGGGACGGAGCCTTCAAGAAAAGGCTGCTCAATAAGATGATAGGAGTGAAGGAATAGTCAAACCAAGAGACGTGTTAAACTGCTTCAAAGAAAACACACACACACACACGCACAGAGACAGAGACAGAGACAGAGGGAGAGAAAGAGTGAGCACACAGTGTGATTTCAAAAGACCCCAACTCAATTATTGAATTCAATGATATTACTGAAATGGTAAAGTGTCAGATGAGACTTCAAGAGTGTATTAGTCAAAATAATAAGTGACCTTAAAGAATATGCAAACAAGCTGTAGGATTAAAAAGCAGGACTTGGAATGAAGTCAGAAATGTAAAAAAAAATTGAAAAAAGTGTGCATGTGTGTGTGTGTGAGAGAGAGAGACTGACTCTCAGTAATATGGATGAAAAATATGGGTAAGGGGGAAAATCAATAAGGAAATTGAGGTTTTGAAAAAAAGAAACTTAGAAATAAACTCAACGAATCAAATAAAGAAACAGTGGAAAGCAATCCACTTTTTGGCAATCCAATTGCCAAGAAATCTGACCAAGAGGAAGAAAGAGTTTCAGGGCTGGAGAGCACAAAAGACAAACCCTGCATTCCAATACCCATAAAGAAAACAATAAAGGGTTTTTACCTTAAAGCCCAAGAACTCTGCAATCCAACCTAAGAACCGTGGGTAGAAACTTAGGTAAGAATGGCAGGCATGCAGCCCATAAAACCTTAGCAGAAAATTTCACAGATCTAGAGAATGAAATGGACATCAAAACACAAAAGCTCATGCAGAATGCCAGACAGACATGAGCGGATAACAATGTCTCCATGGCACAGAATGCCAAGCAGACAAGAGTGGATAACAATGTGTCCATGGCACAGAATGCCAAACAGACATGAGCAGATAACAATGTGTCCATGGCACATAACAGCCAGGACAACAGGAATACAAAGAAACAAGGTTAAAAGCCATGAGAGGAACCCATCAGCTTACCTACAGAGACATAACCATCAGAGGAACATCAGCCTCTCATCCGTCACTTCAGTTGGGAAATCATGGAACGAGAGAGCTCAAGTGTGCTGACCCAGTTGCTATACTCAGCAGTATTATCTTTCAAAACTGATAAAGAAATACGAATATTTGAAGATAAGCACAAATTAAGGCAGTTCATGACCACCAACTTAGCATTACAGAAGATAGTTAAAGGAATATTATACACAGAGGAAGATGCAAAAACACTCTCAATCATGAGAGAATAAGGGAGTAAGACTTTCACAGAGTAGCAAACAAAGGTGAGCTCAGAAGGAATCCATCATGTCTGATGCAATACACCAGAAAACCCCTGGCAGGAGGGAAAAGAACAAGAGTCTAAGCAACAGAATTATAGTGGTTAGTACACAGTTTCTAGGAACAGATGACCTCAAACTAATGTATCCAAGAAGCATCTCTCTAGAGGATACCCACACTGAGAGTCAAAAGATGGAAGTCAGCATGCCAAACAAATGGAAACCAAATACAAGGCATAGTATTTTGATAGCTGATAACCTGAAATTAAATTAGAACAAACAAAAAGAAGGTCAGCATATTGTAATAAAGGGAACAACTGAAGAGCAGCTGCAACTACTGTGAATAAACATGCAGCAAACACTGTGGCTCATGACTTCATACAGACATGAACAGGCATTTACAAGTCACATGGGTGTAAGTGCAACATAGTGGGAGATTCTATTGTCAGTTTTCATCTCTACACAAGTCATTCAAATTAAAAATCTACAAGGAAACTTTAAGCTATACCACTGCTCAAATGGATTTAGCAGATATATTAGCTTTATTTCAGAGATGAAGCCGGCTCAGTAGACACAAATTAATGTAATATACCATATAAATAACCTTAAGAACAGAAATCACAAGATTATTTCAAAAGATGTAGAAAATAGAAAAGATCATGGACAAAATTCAATAGTCCTTCCTGATTAAAACCCTTTAAGATGATAAGAACAGAAGACCCATCAACAAAACCAAGGCTCTATATGACAAACGTATGGCCAATGTTATACTCAAAGTTCTCAAAATCTTAGCTAGAGGGCCAGCAAGATGGCTGAGTGGATAAAGTCACCTGCTGCAAGGGCTGACAACACAAAGAAGAGAAGTCAAACCATCCTCATTTGTATAAAACATGATCCTAGATTTAAAGAACTTAAAGACTCCACCAGATGATTCTTCATATGAATTTTATAAACCCAAACCAACTATGCTAAGGAAGAAATGAAGAAAATCCTACTTAACAACTGTTTAGAAAAAACAAACGAAAACAACAAAAAGAAACAACTAGCCTAGGAATAAATGTAATAACCCAAGGAGTTCCTGAAAGACTGCTCCAACGATACTTGTAGACACCAAAGAAAGACACTGAAGGTGACACTGGATTGGCAAAATTAATGAGAAAATAAGTGCATTATTAAAACTGATCTACAGATTCAACATGGTCCTATTATAATTCAAATGCATTTTTTTACACAATTAGTTAAGATAATCCTAAAAATCATTCATCGGTGTAACAGACCTCAAAGCACTCCTTCTAACAGAAAATACAATGCAGAAGGCATCACAGTAAGTTGTATTATAAGGCCTTATTGATAAAAAGGGATGACAGTAGATCCCCAACCAGATATAGAACACAGAACAGGAGAGATGAAAAGAAACACACAACTACACCAACTCATTTTTGACAAAGGTGTCAAACACACAATGGGAAAAAGACAACCCCTTGCAACAAATGGTGCTAGGAAACTGGATAAGCTAAGGCCTCGGTGACCCTGAAAGTGATAGTAGGCACTTTGCCTGATTCCCGGGCACCAGGCCCGTTACTAGCTGCAACTCTCCATAGATTTGTGGACATCAGTTATGTAAGGGGAACACCCTAAACCCCTCCAGAAGTAGAGGACATGTCCTGTGGTCACTAGGCTCAAAGCAGATCTCCATTTTAATGAGGTACTTAAAGGCCTGGAGGGCTTAGCCAATATTTTAGCTTTCCTTCTCAGACACTATTCCCTGTAAAAGGTATTTACCCTCAGGCCCGCCCTGAGAAGTGGGGTATGGTTTTACTCACATCCACTTTCTGCCATGGCAATAAATGTCTTAAAAGCATGGACTGCCTCTTTTCATCAGGATCCGCGGTGGGGAGTCACAGAGAAGGCCTTCACCTACAGAGTCACAATCCTGTAGAAGGCCTCTCTGTGCTTCCAGCCATGGCAGCCACCAAGCCAAGCTCAAGCCTACTGCAGACAAGCCAAAGATTCTCCCTATGGGACTAGCTGGAGCTCCCCCGTGCCCCCATGCCCGGGGTCACATCCAGCCTATGGGCCCTCACTCCATTCTCAGCTCTTCTGCGGCATCTAGCCGGGGTGTCTGAGAGTCTGAGAACCAGACAGCCCCAGCCTCCTTGCAGCCCTGGGACCCCAGAGCCAGCTCCAGTGGTCCTGCACCTCAGATTGCGCTTCCCCACCCCCGAGCGTTGTCCAGGGGCTGCCCTACAGCCAGACACCCGCCCAGCGACAGCGTGGGGTAAGCGTGCTCAAAACTCTCAAGTCTTGCCTCCCTGAGCAGCTGAGCCGGGGCAGACTTGGACCCCTTAACCATACACTCACAGTGCATACAAATGAATTAAAAGTAGATCGAAGACCTAAGACCTGGTGCTTATATTAATATAAGAACTGTTAAGGGAAAGCACTTCAAGATACAAGTGTGGGCAGTGACATTAGCCATGCAGGACAGACTCTCACGAGCAGATAAACTGTATCACATAAAATTAAAAACCTTTTTGCCCAGCAAAGACAACAGCCACCAGAGTAAAGAGACAGCCTACAGAGAAAGAGAGGAGAGGGGTGGGGGGGGGGGGCGGAATCTGTGTTAACTATGTACCAGATAGGGGATTAATACTGAGAACACATTACTCTTTCCTCCCCCTCAGTTAAGCACCATAAACCCTAAGCACCGTGAGACAAATCACACAGTCAGGAAGTGGGCTAAGACACTGCATACACGATCCTCAAGACAATGCAAATGGCCAGGAGATATCTGAAAACAGGTCACTATCCTTAGCCATCAAAGAAATGAAAATTCAATCTGCTCTGAGAGTCACCCTCAACCCAGTCAGAATGGGAAAGAAAACACAGGGCACTAAGTGCTGGAGAAGATGCGGGGAAAGAGGAATGTTTATACACTGTTGATGGGAATATGAACTGGGGCCACCACGATGGTAATCAGTAAAGGGTTTTCTAAAAACAGAAAACCTAAGAATAATATCCCACCCAGCTCTGCCGCTCCTAATGTACTCAAAGGATGCCATGCTACACAAGTCCTTGGTCTCCATGTCATGTGCACACCCATGTCATCCTGGCTAACCTCACAGCCAGCTAGGAGAGCTAGCCTAGACACCGACCACCCTACAAGACCAGAAAACAAGTCAGGTGTGTCTACAGAGTGACATCTGCTAGAATGGATGGAGCTAGAATTCATGTAGGGGACTCACGAGGACACAGCCATATGCTCTCCCCCACACAGGTACCTGAGTTGATGTACAGGGGAAGGGGGCACCTGAGAGTAGACAGGGACAATGAGGATGGAGGAAGAGATCTTAGGTGGGGCGAGGAGGACACTGACAGGGTCATCAAACACCCGTGACAGAAAGGAAGGAGAGGAAGGGAGGGAGGGGCAAGAGCGGGACAGGAAGATGTGGGACGCAGTGGGGGATGGGATGGACGAGAACAACACATGAGGACACATGTACATGAGAAAGCCAGAATGAAACCCTTACTATTAGCTAATTAAAAAATGAAAAGAAGAACACAGATTTCAATGACTAGGCACTTCACCACAATGTCAGCAGGACACAGCCCATAAAACATTACCTTCACACTTCAAAAACTACTGGAAAACTCAGTCCTGGCTTTCATTAACCACTGTGATGCTAGGACATTTTAAACCTTTCACTAAGCATACACCTTCTTTGGTCAAGTTATGACAATCTGGATCTGAGCACTGTGTCTGAGGGAGTGTGCTCAACCATGAATTGACCTGAGCGCTAATGTGACACTGCACTTCAAACTTTTTATCCAGTGCACAAAATAAACAGATTTATGATTTTAAGTCAGTAGTAGTTGATAGTGATAAAGACTCTGGATTAGATGTTAGCAGAAAACAGAGTTCATGCACGTTTAGCAAGCTGACTTAGTTTTTCCAGATTCAACTGATGAGAGTACTGCTCACTCCCCAGAGTGCCAAGCCCACCGCATACCTTCTCCTTCTGTCCTGAGTGAGCTGCAGCTCGATTAGGCCAAATACGGAGTAAAAGGCAAACTGCACTAAGGTAAGGTACCAGCCATAAGGCTTAAAGCCTTCCACTGAAAAGATCAGCTCCTGTTGAAGACAATGCGTTTGTTAGGTCTGAGGCCGAGAGGACTTCCAATCAATTATTAGAAGCTCAATTTAAAAGAAACTAAGCCATACTCCCAACTCCCACCAAATCACAAGGCTTCATAAGATAGCACGTGCATAAAAAACAACAGAGAAGTAACTACAACGTAACATTTCCTCATGCCTCTACATTAAAAAGTGTTTTTAAATAAAAATAAATGTTTAAAATAAATAAAAAAAAATAAATAAAACAAAATTAAAGTTCCCTCAAACAAAACTGGGCCAATTCAAGAACCCACAGGAAAGCTCATTTCCCTAAAGCCAGGGATCTACGCGCTGCTTTTCTATAGGAACACGGCTCACACTTTAGCATTTTCAAAATTATGTATCAGATTTTATAAAAATCTTCCTTGCATAGGAGATGTTTAATTTCCCTAAACAATGTGTGTGCATTTCTTTCTTTCCTTTCCTTTTCTTTTTTGAGGCAGGGGCTCATGTACGCAGGCTAACCTCAAACTCACTACTTAACCTACAATGGTCCTGACCTTCTGATCTGCCTGCCTCTATGTCCACAGCATTAAGATTCTAAGTGTGCGCCACCATTCTGTTTATGAAGAGTTGAGAAATGAGCTCAGGGCTTAGTGAACACTAGGCAAACACTCTATGAAAAGAGCTAAATTCCCAGCTCTTAAATACAATATCATATTGTGAAAAAACATGCATGTTAGTTACTAATTGGCCATTTGACCAAGTCAATAAGCAGTCATTAACCAATGCCTAACTCATTGTCTTTTTAAAAATCAATGTGTGTGTGTGCGTATGTGTGTGTGAGAGAGAGAGAGAGAGAGACAGACACAGACACAGAGACAGATACACACACACACACACACACACACACACACACACAGAGACGGAGAGAGGTGGCTCAGAGGTTAAAAGTGCCTGCTGCTCCTGCAGCTGTCCAGGTGCACTTCCTATCACCTATGCAGCTCAAAACCTCCTTTCATCCCAATTCCAGAGCATGCAAGGCCCTCCTCTGGGTTCCTAGGGCAACAAACACAACTGTGGTACACTTACATATACGCAAGTAAAATACTCAGACACATAAAGTAAATGAATACGTTTTTAAAGATATGAACACACAGCTACAATTATGCATGTTTCCTTAAATATTTACAAGTTTACTTTCCTAATTTTAACTTCATAAAATTTCTTTCCTACTTAAGATATTTAATTTGCAGATTCTGATCTTTCCTCTTAGGAGGCTGTTGTTCTGTAAACATCTCAAGCCAAGGGTCACCCGGTAGCTCGTAAATAACCATATCACGGTGAAGTACTCAAAACCAACATGCACATTAAGTGCTAAAATTGCGAACATTTCCATTAACAAATGACTACTTTTTACCTGTAAGTATCCATAAATTAGGTAAAATACAAAAACTCCAGCCACACAGATGAGAAACTGTGTGAGCTTGCTAAACTTGCTGAGGTTCACGCCCAGCACCACGACGTCCTCAACTGACTTGATGTGCGGCGACATGGCCTGCGTTTTGGAGGGCACAGAGATGGAGACATACTTCCTGGAGTTGTTGAACTTGAGGTCCATTGTTTCTGCTCTGCCACATTCAAGGCCTGCAACCTGGTCTCTGCTCTTTTCCAATGCTTCGTCCTGTCTTTCCTCTGCTGGCTGGGCCTAGAGAAGGGAATAGCAGTTATGGTAAGAAGATTCAAACAATAATCCAAAGCACACTTTAAAATTTACGGATTTAAAATTTACTTTCTGGTATCTACTGTTACCACCCACACCCCAGCTCCCAAACAAACGAATACAAGACCCCATTCCATACACTCATGCAGCACTGGACAGCATCACATTCATCTCCATAGCAACCAAAACTGGGACTAGCATATGTGGTAGCATGCCTATATCATCTAGTATATATCTAATTCTAATAAAATGTAACATACTTTTAAATTATAGCCAACCTTGTAAGAGAATAAAGAGTGATGTTTAAGGGCTGACTTACAGTATATTTGCTATTGAAGTTTTAAAATAAAGTGTGAGATTCAGCAACAACATTCCTTAGGCTGAAAGAAAAAAAAATGTGCATAGCCCAGGCTGGTGAGAGAGTGACAGTCCTCCTGTCTTAGTGTCTTGAGCACTATGATTAAAAGCACGAGCCATCATCATGACTAAGAAGTCTTACCCTATGAAGGAATTTATTCTACTATAACACCTTTGGAATGTAAAAGACAGAAAATGTGTCACTTTTTTTGTCACACACACAAAAAAAATTGTGAAGGCACCACCGATGACTGTCAGTTCTCTCTGCATTTATATAAGTGGAAAAATAATGACTTCTATGTAAACACTAAGGGAAGTGCGGAATCATAGAGCACACACTGGAAGGAAGGACTCACTGCTGGCATTTCAGGAGCACAAATCTGAGGGGAGGAGAGAACAATTTTGGCAGGAGGCTTCACTTAAAAAATATAAAAGAAACTGTCATGTGATAGTTTGAAGTGACAAGAACTAGAGCCACCTCTTGGTGGTTGCTTCTAGTTAGCTGAGCTGCTGACATTAAGGAGAACTCATTAGTCATACCAATGGGGGCAAGGTTCTGTGTACAATCAAACTAGTAATATATAAACACCAAAACATTTATCTGTGGGACACATGCCCTATGTCTGAACTTTATAAATACTTTTATTTCCTATGTCTTTTTATTCTTTATTCTGCCTTCCCTTGCTGTGTCTCAATCATTTGTATTTCTGTAACTGTTTTTATATGTCATATTGTAGGACATCCCTGAAGTAGAATTTTCATGATAAGCTATGTTTTAAATTGCCCACCTCCCATTGTCCTGTGTTTCAATACTGAGGGGGGGAAATGCTCTGGGCTGCTTTCTACGTCCACCTCGACAGAGCACAGGTTCTGAGCTGCTCTTCCCTGAGTTCTTTCAATGAAAGGCCTACATTACTCATCTGCTCCTGAGTACAGCAGATTTCCAAAAGCCCCCTGCTCATGCTATCCCTTCTGTTTGATGTCTTCTTTCTTTGGGTCAGATTTAAGTTCAGTGTCGACACCCCCTCTCTGCTGTGACATCAAGCATTAATGCCTCTGGTTAGAAGAAGACACAGCCAAGAGCAAACCTTACTAGTTGCTGCTCCTTGGTATCTGACATATATTTTTTATCCATACCAGAGAACAAATAAACTGGCACACCTATGACAGCCACTCTCAAAGTCCAGCTCACAGCACCAGTCGCTCGGACACGGTTTTGAAAGGACCATGATGTTGGCAAACTTGTTTAGCAAGAATGAGAATGCACAGTAGATACGAACAGGGAGGAGAATGAGATACTGATGCTCCAGGTAGGCAAACGCACACACAGAGCGAGCCTCATAAAATCCCTTCCCCACTTTTACTGGCATCGGAGTATTGATCCAGAAGGCAACTCTTTCCTAACGTTGCTCTCTTCTGAGATGTTTAGAGTTAAATAAAATGCCAACTTAACTACAGCCAACAGTGGAAGAAAGCACCCCATGACTTGGAACTTTGAGGTCTGAGCTATGGAACCACCTGAGGAAGCTTGGGCAAAGTAATCTCTCCGAGTCTCGGGTTCTGTATCTCTACTGGGCAAAGTAAAATGTAAGGATTAAAGAATCTTTGCGGAATCTGTGAGACAAAAGAGCACAGCACACAGTATGGCATCCCAAGTGTGGTAGTTTTTATTATCCAGCTTTTCAGAAACACTGCTGAAGAGGACTGGTGTGCTTTAGCTGACTCATCCTCCTGACATGGAGTAGGACACCGGGATCTGGATTTCCCACCTAGCCTTCACTACAAATGTCCCTTCCGTCATCCACTATTAGAAAAAGAGATTCTCTTGTGCTCTGTTAAACATGTGACCAACATTACTCCACTCCACTCTCCTCCACTTTAACTCTCCTACACACTTCCTGGAAGCCTTATGAGACGCAGCTCTAGGCTGCATGTGTAGGTAAAGACCTTCAGCACTACCCTCTTTAAAGCCCTCTTGGCTTAAAGCTCAACAGAACACTCAGCTCTCCTGAGTTCTCTCCCAAGAGCACTTGTGCTAACAAGGAAATGGAGCCACTGTCACTGCTAACATGACATCTCATTACCACCAAACCTGCCCTGTAAAAGTCTGGCATTCAGTGTGCAGCTTTACACTACACTCCTGATCAGAGTATCGCTGGTCAGAAAGCAAGGTTGAGGAAGGCCTCTGCTACTCTCAAACTCTGATCTCCGATGCTTGCAGTCTCACTTCTGTTTCTATTGTTAATAATTGATATTGTTATCTAAAGAATCAGAGCCAGGACTGCAGAGATGGCGTGGTGGTTAAGAATGTTTATTCCTCTTGCAGAAGACCGAAGTTTAGTTCCCAGCACTGGTGTTAGAAGGTTTGCAATTGACTATAACTCTACCCTCAGATTCCCATCAGAACCCTCTCATGCATATATCCACAAGTACATTCATGTACACACACACACACACACAAATAATGCAAATAAATCTTATACAAACGAACAAACAAACAGGGACAAAGTCCTTATGGTACAGGGAGGGAAAGCCTGAACTACATAGAGAATTTAACACAAGGCTGGGCTACAGAGATCTTGTCTCCAAACAAACAAACAAATGCTCAAGAACAGGATTAAAAGTTTTCAAATCAAATAGCCAACATCTTGCTTTGCTTTAGAAATTCACAATACCCTCTGAAACTAGAACAGAAAGAAGTTGTGGAAGTGGACTGCTGCCTTGGGTTTCTTCTTAAAGCTCAACAGACACTTGGCACATTGCAGGGAGACATAACCGCTAAAATGGAGGTCAAAGAAGTGCTTAGAGTAAACACACACTGTGTGTGCACACACACAATCAGAAACAGGTGATGTTGCCTTCAATGACACACTGAAATAAAAGCTTATTTCTTTATACAAGTCTGTGTGTCTATGCCACAGATGGCAATCGAGGGTCAGAAGACAACTCCTGGGAACTGGTTCTCTGTCATTTCACCTTATTGGTTCTGAGCTTGGCCACAGGCTTGGCCTCAGGTGCTCTTACCTGTCTCGCCAGCTTGCTGGCCTCACCTTATCTCTTAACCTAGTCTTTTTTTAATGTGAAGGAGGAAAGCTTTCTATTACAAAGCTGGAATGCGAAGAAAACTTATCATGTGCACAGCATGGAAAAGTCCCAGCTTCGCCAGAAATTTGCAATGCTCTAGTAACAACCATGTCTTCACAACTGGGTTCGAGGTGTGGGATAAGATTAAAGAGCAGAAAAACAAGATTGTGATTTCTCCCATACCTTATCACACAAAAGGGTGAGAGACTGGTGATTTCGGAAACTCTATTCCCCTCAAGGGCTAACATTAGAATTTAAAGTAGACTTTAAGCAGAAGTAATGCTATCTAAAATATTTTTCAAACGTTGTCAGTGTCTTTCCCCTCCAAGTCTCAAACTATCTCAACTCACTTGTAAGAGAAACGTTTAACTAAAATTCGGGATTCTGATAATCTACTGTAGAAGTAACTCAGATGTAATTCATTCAAACACAAAAAAAACAACCAAACAAAAAAACTCAAAACAAACAACTCGTGATAGAAACTAACAAAATCTTTCAGTGTTTTTCCCAAAGAAGAGAAAAGGAAGGAGGAAAGAAGGAAGACACGAAAAGATAGGCAGACAAGGTAGGAAGAAAGAAAGGAGAAGAGAATTCAGCTGTAAAGCCCGAAAGAACGTACAGGGATTTCAGCTGACATAAACTTAGCAGCCCAGCAAGAACAGCCAACTCGCTGCAAGGCAAACAGGCACCGGGTAACGGAGAGAGCGGACACAGACCCGGAAATGACTCTGAACTGCAAAAACAAGCCAAGGGAATCCGAGAGACCAAGTCTCTGAGCACAGAGAGCAGGGTATAGGAGGGGTCCGGCTGGAGGTTCTCAGGCCAGCAGGGAAGGATGCTCTTCCCGGAAGCGCGCGCCCCGACCACCCCGACGGCGGCTGCGTCCACCTTCTCTGTCGACACGGTGTGGGCGCCCACCTGAGTCCTGCCTGACAACGCCTGGCCGCGCAGCAAGACCCCCCACCTCCCAGCTCCGCCGCTGTCACCTCCTCCGTCTCCGCCTCCGGGTCTGCTCCCGCGACGGCCGCCTCGGCCGCCACCTCCCCGGAAGGTCTTCACACGCTGGACCCTGCGCGCCACTTCCGCCTAGGCGTCTTTGTGCGCGTGCGCCGGCGCGCGGCCCCGCCCCTTCGCCTTCCCCACCCCCTCGGCTGTTTCTACCTCTCTACCCTGCTCCTGCGTGCTCTGAGCATGGGTCCTGTCCATCTCGTGGCTTCTACGACCCAGTTGACTTCACATCTGCGATCGTGAGCCGGGGCGTGTGAAGGAGGCCAAGGTTTAGAATGCTTGAGCCGGATCTCAGCAGCCTGAGGTTCCCTTTCCCCAGCCTCCGCCTTTTGATTCAAAGGGATGAAGTTGCTTCTCAACTACTTTCCTGTCCCAGTTCTCCGGACTCACTCCTGCCCTTCTGGCCAAGGTGGACTGAAGAAACAGGAAGCCTGCGTCACATGCCCTTACAGTGATGATGGTTTGTAATTGGCCAGAAATGAACCAGGATTGTGTTGACATGCCAACTCACTACTTGAAACGTAAATCCCTGGCTTGGAGTCTGACAAATGTTATAAAATCTCTGATATTTGATCACCAAATATCATAAACTATTCCACATTGAGAACTACACTTACAGTTACTGAGATACAATGAAGAAAATGCCAAGATGGGCTTGGCGATAAGGATTATTACGATTACCATAACCGAAATAGTATTCAAGTGTCTGCTTTGAAAAGGGGTGAATAGTGTCAACAGAAACGTTACAATACGATCAGTTGTGTGTAAGTTTTAAAATTTCACAAGAATTATGCAGAAAGGGAAGCATTTATGCCTTAGGAGTGAAGCTTTGAAGTGGTGAGGGAAAAGGTTCAGCTAGACATTTTAAAAATACCAGCCTTGCTAAGCCAGTTTTGTATGAAAGTTGAAACCTAAAAAAAGGGGGGAGGAAAGAAAAAAAATCCTAAAGAGAATAACAAAGCCCATTTAGACTTTTAGAGATGTCATTCTATGGCTAAACAATAGCAAATAGTAGCAGTAAAACAACTGTTAGCCAAGAAGGAACATTATTTATCAAACACCTGTTGAATGTGCATATGTGTAGGGTCATATGCATAATTTATAAGTAGCTTATATGGACTTCCAGCCCTTAAGGAGTTATAGGACATAGGTGAGAAGGTAAATGGTAATATAAATCTGGAATACAAGAGGGGTTAAGGTCCACCCACTCTTGCCTAGGCAATCGCAGTAGCCTAGCTAGCTTCTATTATCTTTTACTTCCTTGCAGCCTAATTCTGCCCAAGAGCAGGATCTGATGCTGTTTTGCTCATAATGCTTTAATGGCTTTTACCATCTCACTGAAACCTAAAACCCTCTCCGTGGTTTGCAACTTGTTCTTGATGGGTCATATCCAGACAGCATTTTAGAGTTCATCTAACCCCCATCAGGCACGACATGCCTCACTTTGCTTTGCTTTTCCTATTCTTTTGGTGTGGCACATTGCCCTCAGATATGTCCACTGGGAATGAAAACGAAGCATTTACCAACTGTTACCATGGAATTAGGGATGAGGTGAGTGAGAGAGTTGCAGGTAAGAGCAGCCCTGTTTGCCAATAGGAGCAAGGGAGACTGCAGTTATGGCCAGCCACAAAGCTAGAGCAGAAACAGGGTTACCATTGCCTGTGGACTCATGAGAAATGCATATTCTTAATGTGAAGACGCAAGTGCAGTCTCAGCATGTTGATCGCTTTGACTAACCACAGAACAAACAGAAGAACCAAGGAACTATTCCCACAAAAGATAACCTCATGCCCAAACTCCTTCCTTGAGAGGGAAACAGATCCCTTGACTCTTGATGAAGAACATTGTGTTTCAGTTAAGTGGCCATCTCCCAAAGCACTTGAAGCCATTTGCACAAGGACTTACTCCGTGGAAAGTAAATTACCAAGTCACCAAGGGCCATTGCGCATAAATGCTGAGTGGATACTGATGTTGAAGACTCAAAATGGAGGCCTAGTGGTGAAAGGCATGCTGGCCATAATCTATCTCACAAGGACATCCCCGAAGTCTGTAAAGTCCTTCAGAGAATGAGTATTTAACAACAGACAAGGTCTTCTCTGATCTGTGCTGTTGATGCTAGGAAGGGGCTGATGGAAGCTCTTGAAAAAAAAAATCTACCTTTTAGGGTCCAACGTGGGAAATTAGAGACTAATTGCACATACAAGGAAACTGAGATTTCATTACTAGACAGACTTGAAAAATGTTCAGAAGGTGTTCTCTTCTCCTGTCAACTTTTTGACCAACCTGCGCAGATTTTGACTGATGGACCTGGGATCCGAGGTCCTGAAAGGATGGGGCAGACTATGGTGTAATGCTGCAGACAATCTTATATACCAGTTTCAGTGCACAAAAGCACATGAGTGTAACCAAAGAAAGCAATAATCCAAGTAAGGTTTGTTTCAGTTCAGAAAAACATGTAAATCAATGCCAGTAAGCACATACTAAATATTAACAGAGCAGCCCTTTCTCAGGACAGAGAGCAATTGAGACACAATTCCCTGGCATGTATTATAGATTATATCTGGGAAAGCATGAAAGCAAGGCAGAAGCCATATCCAGATTCAGGGTACACTGACCAGCTTGGGTTCTATAGCTATGATCTGACATCCAACAAGAATAAACATGTCTTAAAAATCGAATGTAAATGTTTGTCACAGGAGGCACCAAACTGTGTTCAGTAACAATCCAGGGGTCAAAGTTCACCTGCTGTAAAAGGCTTTCTGCCTTTTTTCCCCTGGAACTTCTTTCACAGTTCCCGAAGGCATTGTTCGCCTTTGGTCAATCTTTTACCAAGTCCCCAAAATAAGACTCTGAGATCAGATGCTAATTGCACTTCAGAATTTCAGAGGTAGCATTACTACCAAAGACTTGAAAAATATAGGGGATGTTGCCATGAGTTGTTTGGTCCTCTGCAGTAGTCAGGCATACCGCGATGTGCAGTTGCTGGGCTCTAGTCAACCTATCCAGGTAACTCCAACGGTAGCTACTGTCAAATACGTGAGTTTTTATGAAAATGCATGTTTTTATGTGATTATTGGTCTGGCAGATGCCCCATTGGTGAGGTAGAACAAGACCAGTTGGCTCCTTCATGAAAATAACTGGAGTATGATCCAGTCCTGCAGGAATCCTGCCTGACATAAAGGGTTGCAGCTCACCTTGTTTCTCTGTAGTCTCAACATGCTAATTAGATCTAGAGAAGAGGCAAGACCTATGTGCCTAGGTATATGTGATGTATATGTGAAGTAGGGTGGGCAAGAAAACCCACCTTGGAGTTTGGAGTCTGCCAGTATTGTGGACATCTGATGTGGAGAGTGCTTGTGACATATTCTTACTTTGGTTTATCTCAACCAATGACTTGAAACAGAAGTGTGCAGGCTAACAGAAGGTAGATAAGGGCGAGACCAATAGGAAGAAAGATATTCCAGATCTCATTACAGAGGCTGTTGCCCTTTGAAGTGGGTGCAATTTTATCAGGGCTGAAATCTCAAATGGATTTCCCATAAAGATCAGTAGTTTGCCTTAAAGGAAATTGTTAGCACTCTCGAAATGAAGTTGCTCTGTTCACAGTTCCTCTGCTTGTGCTCCAATCTGATAGACTTACACACTTATCTGACAGATCGCCACTGACCACAGAAAACATTCATGGTAAGAAGATGACACAATGGGGCATATATGACTGAGGGATGCACTGGCTCTGCCATACAGTAACACCTGAAGGTTATTGGTCTTCATGAGCATCCTCTTAGAGCACCAGCAATGCTCCCTTCACCATGAACAAAGATCTCAGCATGATGGAGATGCTGTTGTCTGAGATACCTGGAGAGCCAGAAGCATGTACTCTCTAGTAGCTAGAATAGTCACAGCCTGAGATTCAAAACTTAGAAAAGGAATGGCCCTTCTCATGCATTGTGAGTTCCAGCAACTCAACAATAACAGAATTTGTGTTGCCTCTTTCTCTAGATTGGAAGTTCTGGACTCTGGAGAAGAACAGTTCTACCAGAGAAACAGAAACATATCAGGCTGCCCACAAAGCCCCTCGCCTGGATAGGTTAGAGGTCTCCAGACCCTCCAGCTCTCAAGCATATATTCCACCCTATGAGCATCCTGCCTGGACAAGTCCCTGCTGCATGTTCTGCTGAACCCTGCTCACCTCTGCTGGCCAGGTTAGAGTTCTTCATTCTTCTCCTGCACAAGTGCAGTGCCCTCCACCCCCCATCCCCCAACACACAGGTTAAAAGACCGTGGTCCGTCCTCCTCCTGTGCAAACTTTTGGCACTCAGCACTTGTCCTGACTGGATAGGTTGAAGTTTCCCAACCCTCCTCTCTACTATGCATTTCTGCTTCTCAATATACTAATTCTGGACAAGCATGTTGGAGGTTTCAGGGTATCCAGCACCAACCACCATTTCCTACACCCCAGTTAGGGAAACACCTCTTTTTCCTCCAGTGCACATCCCTACCACTGTGTGCACTCCCCACTGAGCAAGTGAAGAGACAAAACCCACCCATACTTGACACACATTGCACCACACTCTTCAACCCCCCTGGCTCATCGTTAGAGGAAACATGATCCCGGCCTCTACAAATGCTTCTCCAACACTTAATGAGCCTCAGTCCTTGAGGTTAGAAGATGCACAGCACCAGTGCACTCACTGCAGTGATTGTGGCTTATGAGTTCATAGGCCCTGTCTCCCAAGTAATCCAGAAGATCAGCTACAGCTGCTCCATCCACAAATCAACACAAGGCTCTCCAGCCATGCTTAGTCAAGCCAAGACCTTCAGTGCAAGGGAAATGCTAAGCGCCTTAACAAAAGCTCACTCACTGAAAGCATATAGACACACTTGTGTATGTACATGTGTATGCATGTATATGTGTGTTTATGTGTATGTATATGCATATGTATACATATGTTTATGTATATGTGCATATGTGTGAATGTTTGTTTATGCATATGTATGTATATGTGTTTATGTATATCTATGTGTGTGTATATATATGTGTGTTTATGTGCATGTATGCATGTGTATGTATAACTATATATGAGTTTATGTATATGTATGTATATGTGTATATTTGTCTCTCCACGTTGTGATTACTTTCATATGCTTTAGGTCTTAGTGACAACACAAGCCAGTGTGTATGTTAGAAATGCTATGGATGGTGTGTACTCATTAGGCACTTAGGTTCTGTGATACTGCATGAAAATATTACTTCATGTGCCTTCTTATAACATCAGTCTGTTGGATTCCTCTAGGGAAAAGAAAGGCTGTTAGGACCAACATAGCTTGGAGTAAACAGGAATGGCAGCATCGGGTGTGCTCCCCTCACCCCGCTGTAACAAAGGCGATGGTCTTCTTCTGATTCATGCTTGTCATGCTCAGACTTTTGTGCAACAGTTAATGGGGCGATTATCAGAGCAAGTCCGCCATCACTGCCAAAATGACCAATGATTTACATTTTCATGAAATCTCTAGTCAGAACATAACATATGGTGTTATTCTGGATGAAATTTTCAAAGGAATGAAAATGTAAAGACAATGATATTAAATATAAACAAACAGGATCTGTACATGTATAGTTAGGTGCCTTGGTTTGTCTCTTATGGAAGAGAACAATTTAAGGACTGAATTACACGACATCATTTCGTTGAGACCACATCTCCTTGTGGTCAACGAAGAAGCTGTAAATTACACTGAAGGCCAAGAGGGTGCCACAGCCATGCTCTATCTACTGATGAGAATTTAAGTTCAGTTTATAGTTTACTACCTTCTTTGTTTACCTTGATATTTATAGTTGTAAAATTACATTATAAAATACATTCACATAATTCAAAGCATAAGTGGTAAAAATTTAATCACACACTTAACTCTTTGAATTTTCCTAACCTCGTGGCAGCTGATGGAACTTGGAGTTTCCGGTTCTTCCCGCAATAGCCCAGGAACGAGAAACAGCCACCAAGGTTTCCACTTTTTAAAAACTTGAGGTGGTCATACAGTATATGACCTTCTGCATCTTTATCTAAAGTTACATTTTTGAGATTGTTTTTATGTTATAGGTGAAAAATCTGTTTAGATTGTACAGCATGCAATAAGTTCTTTCTTTGAAAAAGAAAACCGTTTTATTGACTCTTTGTGAGTTTCACATCGTGCACCCCAGTCCCACTCATCTCCCTGGCCCTTTATATCTGCTCTCTGCCTTTGCAACCTCCCCCTAAAGGATAACAAACAAACAAACAAAAAACAAAATGAAGAAGACAAAACAAAGCATAGAAAACATCTCATCTTGGAAGCTATAGTGTATTCCACAGTATGCCCCTTTGCCCACACATTTTTACTTGCAAATGTTCATTGCAATGAGTCCTTGGTCTGATTTGAGACCTCTAGCTTCTGCTACACCATCACTATTGGACCCTCGCTGGGACTCTGCTCTGTGTCATGGCGATCCTGCAGCTTTGGATGAGCAGGTCTGGTCCTTTCACATGCTCCAGCAGTTCATAGATGATATAGATTTGGGGGTAGGCCAACTCAAAGCCCTAGATCTGAGTCTGCATGGTAGCTCAGCCTGGTGGCTCTCTGGTATCCCCACCAACAGGGTGGACTTTCCCCACTGCCCGGCTAGCTCACCCAATGCTGTCACCAGTAGGGGGCAGTGTCAGCTCTCCAGAGGCTCACCTGCACTCACATGCCACCAGAGCCTGCTCCATTGTGATGCCCAGTTGAGGCACAAGGGCCACTTCCCCAAGTGCTGCAGTCAGTGAGGAGCTAGGCCAGCTCTCAGGGTCATGCCCTCTGAGCCAGCTCACCTCCCCACTTCCACCCCTGTAAACTAGGGCCAACTCTACTGTGCTGCCAAGTTGAGGAGGTACAGGGGCAGCTAGTTCTCCAGAGTGCTGTAGCCAGTGAGGTGTGGGGCCAGGTCCTTGGACATCTACATGGTCCCAGGAAGCTTCCCAGACCAGGGATGTGTACATGATCTCTGTTGGTAATATGAGCCACAGACATTGACTCTGACCCCTTGCCCTGCATGACCATGGACCCAGGCATGGCCCTCAGCAGCACAGGCTAGGGCTTCACCATGGTCTCAGTTGGCAGGGCTGGCTACACATAATAGGCTATTCCTCTCCAGCCTTGAGTCTTCTGTTCCCTCTCTCTTCATAATGCTCAAACTGTTCTGTTTCTCTTTCTCTCTTATCTATTCACCACATACTTGCATATTGCAGTGGTTCCCACTGTGGGTGGGCCTCATAGCTGTCAGGTCTCTGGGTAACCTGCTCTGCCTTTGCCTCTAGGTATCTACAGGCTGCCCATGTATATGGCGGTGTAAGGTTCCATGATTCGCTGAAGAATGATACCGCAGACTCAAATTGTATGCAGAAACAAATTGCATTTTATTCTGTAGAAGTCCAGCATGCTGGGGTCTACCATCTACCAAGATGGAGGAGCCCCAGTAAGTTCACGGGCCCAATTTAAAACACATTAGGGAAATTATAGGGAGAGATTTTGACTTCTTTCTTAATCCATTGGCTCTATCTCTAGGGACATTCTAGAACCATTACTGAGGTGTGGCAGGCTAGAAACTGTTGCTGGGGAAGTCTAGAAACTGTTGCTGACCCCTTGCCTCAAGCCAAGTGGCAAGGCAGCTTCTGACTGCAGAGAAGTTTCTGACTGGCTCCCTAGGCCTGGGTTTTTTTCTGTACCTGATTTGCCTGGACAAGTTCTTGTTCTTGAAAGCATAGATTTAGGACTGCCAATTTAAAGCTTGTCATGAAGTCAGTCTGTCTCATTGGCAGGTGGGCCTCTGGGCATCTTTCCCTGCCTGCTCAGAATGGCATAGTGGTAGATGGCTCTCTGAATGTCATTGTCTTTCCTTGTCATGTTGTGTGGTGGCCGGCAAATAAGTTCAACACACACACACACACACACACACACACACACACACACACACACATTCACACACACACACACATTTGAATACTATTTAGAGCTGTTCTTACATTTATAGTTTCATATATATTTTGGTCTAAATGGCCATTATGCATTTAATTGTGACATTCAGTTTTATCAACTGTTCCTTGGAAACAGGTGTTGGAGAAAGAACCAAAGGACACATGTGTCCAGCCACTGTACTGTATTGTCCTCTAATAATTAAGAAAATATGTTTATGTGACTATAAAGGTAGAGCTACACCTAAACTGAGTTATGAAATTGTTCTTCTGGGTGGACGGTAGCTTTCCCAAGTGAAATGGGCTGTGTCATGAGGTCATAGCCAGGTAAGAGTGAAAATCCTCTAGGATGCTACTGTACGTGGGGCCTGGACTTTGGATCGCAATTGGAGATCCCCTCAGAGCTCCTGGCCTTAAGATGCTCTTGTTCAGACCACTGCTCTTTATATAGCCATGCCAAGCTGTTAAAGGCACCTGATAGCTATGAGTCTCTCTGGTACTCCTTTCCCAATAGACAAGAATACTTTCACGGGCCCACAGCAGCTTCCACTGGGGCCAATGTGAGTGGTAATAGATATTTTATGTGGCATTTCCACACAGGTGTTTTGTTACAGCAATAGAAAAGCTAGTGCATTGTTCTACGTGATCATTATATTTATCATTGGTAGTAGGAAGGACGTCATCAATAACATTTATTCTCTCAAGTTTTCATTCATTTTCTTCAGTTATGATCTTCAGTTTCTCTCCAAGTTCTGCAATCCTGCAAATTTGGAATTCTAGTCTCTTATACTTTATCATGGCTTCTTTCTAGTTTTTTTTTTTAAAGATTTATTTATTTATTATATGTAAGTACACTGTAGCTGTCTTCAGACACTCCAGAAGAGGGCGCCAGATCTCGTTACGGATGGTTGTGAGCCACCATGTGGTTGCTGGGATTTGAACTCTGGACCTTTGGAAGAGCAGTCGGGTGCTCTTACCCACTGAGCCATCTCACTAGCCCTTCTTTCTAGTTTTAATACAAGTGTATAAATACTCGATTCAAACAGCTTACACTTAAGTATCTATTTTTACATTTTTTATTAGTTATTTACATTTCAAATGCTATCCCAAAAGTTCCTTATACCTTCCTCCTGCCCTGCTCCCCTACCCACTCACTCCCACTTCTTGGCCCTGGCATTCCCCTGTACTGGGGCATATAAAGTTTGCAAGACCAAGGGGCCTCTCTTCCCAATGATGGCCCACTAGGCAATCTTCTGCTACATATGCAGCTAGAGACACGAGCTCTGGGGTTCTGGTTAGTTCGTATTGTTGTTCCACCTGTAGGGTTGCAGACCCCTTCAGCTCCTTGGGTACTTTCTCTAGCTCCTCCACTGGGGGCCTTGTGTTCCATCCTATAGATGACTGTGAGCATCCACTTCTGTATTTGCCAGGCACTGGCATAGCCTCACTTGAGACAGCTATATCAGGGTCCTTTCAGCAAAATCTTGCTGGCATATGTAATAGTGTCTGGGTTTGGTGGCTGATTATGGGATGGATCCCCGGGTATGGCAGTCTCTGGATGGTCCATCCTTTTGTCTTAGCTCCAAATTTTGTCTCTGTAACTCCTTCCATGGGTGTTTTCTTTCCTATTCTAAGGAGGAATGAAGTATCCACACTTTGGTCTTCGTTCTTCTTGATTTTCTTGTGTTTTGCAAATTGTATCTTGAGTATTCTAAGTTTCTGGGCTTTTTATTATATGTAGTGCATAAAATCTGTGTGGCTCGCCAAAGGTGAGCAGACAATAAAGCCCTGACCTGCCCCGTTCTTGTCAGTTTCCTGCGCTTTTACACCTTACGACAGCGTGCTGCAGATGCTACAATTGATGAGGCAGTGTGATGAATTGTTATTGGTTCAAACCTATAGTTTACATTAGGGGAATGCACTTGATGCTCTGTATTATGGGTCTGGAGAAATATACAGTGATGTGAACCCACCAGGAGAGTATGTGCTGAACAACCTCCTTGCCCTACGTTCCCTCTGTCTTCTCCTTCTCTAACTTTCTTTGCCTGTGAGCTCAAGGCAGTAACTGAACTTTTAACTAACTATAGACAGTTTTACTTTTTTTCCCCCCTTAGGTGATCATGTCATTAAAATCATGCAATCTAGAGCTTAGTTTGATTATTTGGGTTTTTTTTCCGTCTTCTTAGAAATGCTCATCTAAACTTCCCAGTCCTTTATGCCTTGTACTTTGGAGTAAGCATAAAAGCTCACACATGCTTACCACTCTACCACTGAGCATCTCTCAGCCCTCGCCTTTATTTTTGATTCAAGAGAAGGCTTCACTAAAGTTGCCCAGGCTGACCTTGAACTACTGTATATGAGGCTGGACTTAAACTTGTGATTAATACTCATCCCCTGAGCAGCTGGGGTTGCAATTCTATGCTGCCAGGCCTGTGCCTTATTTGTTTTTACAATTGTATAATATTCTAGTGCATATTTGTATCCTAGTTTGTCTATTCACCCATGAAGAATGCTACTACTAGATTTTAAGGAATAATTTCCTCTTACTTAACTCTAGAAGGTTGATTCAATGCATGAATAAAAAGTAAATGTTAGTTGGTTTACTTCCAGAAAGATTGTAAGATGTGCTTCATAGTGAGGGATTTATTCGAAGCTTCTTGAGCCCCAAGTCTGGTACCTATATTGAAGGAACCTGAGGCATTTAGATCTTAAAATAAATATAGTTTTTATAATCACAGAAATAAACATTTTTTCTAAAATTTTCCGCATAAACAAATTCTCTTAAGCCACAAGTAGAAATACATCTTTTCTTTTGGCTTTTAATTTTCTTTCTATTCTACCTCACTCAAACATTAGCTGTTTTAAACACACATTTTGTTAAGCTGTCTCTTTTGTAGGGGTTTCCTCCTAGGATGAAACTTTCCATCTTGGATGGAAGCTTCTTAAAGACATGGCCATGGAAAGGAAAGTGAAACACCAGGGTGTTTTATGACAGGTAGTTTACAAGGATGTGAAAAGAACAGTGTTCTAGGGGGAGGTGTTCCCTCCATCCCTCAGGGGAGTTTTAAGACTGGAAGTGAACAACTCAAAATAGCTTTTGGAAGTCCTTGAAACAGACCAGATTCACTAAGGCTCCTCTCCTCAAGAGTACATAAGCAGAAAAGATGGGTGCAAGCCACTCTGATATGAGCCAGGTAGGCCGGAAAAGACAGAGACCAGGAGAATTGTCTAGAAGAAGGAAAGACCAGCTGTGCTTCCTGGAAGAGGCCAGGCCATCTGAGTTGACTAGAAAGGCCAATCTCCAGCCTGCTGAGATGGGTACTTTTCAACTTGTTGAGCTGCTTACAAGTCGTGCAGTGAGCTCCAGGTTCCCAGCTTTTGTGAGCTGTCACCCATGCTGGGGTGGACTTTGGTGACGCAGCTGCCTTTGAGTCATTTCTGGTCCCTGAGTCACCCCTCACCTACATTCCTGTAAGTAACCTGAATAAAACTCCCTGGCTCTCCAAATTGGACATTAGTGACATCTATACTTTTGTCTATTGTGGGCTCCCTATCTGGGTGAGTAGATTGTGTGTGTGTGTAGATTGTGTGTGTGTGTTGTGTTATGTCTCCCCAGGAAAAGTTGCCTAGAGTGTCAGATCAGTGTTTCACAACCTTCCTAATGCTGCCACCTTTTAATACAGTTCCTCGTGTTGTGATGACCCCCAAACCATGAAATCATTTTTGTTGCTCCTTCATAACTGTAATTCTGCTTTGTTATGATGTTATGAATTGTAATTAAACATCGGATATGTGGGATATCTGGTGTGTGACACCTTTGAAGAGGACATTGGGTTGTAACCCACAGGTTGAGAACCACTGGTCTAACCACTGGTCAGCCATTCTCTGGATCTGAGATTTTTTTCTTGTGTTGCAGGCAGGTTAGTTATAGCTTACTTATCTTTAAACATTTTGAATGACAAGATGATTGCTCTGGGAAGTGAACTGGCTTCTTTTTCAGATCGCTCTAGTCATTACAAGTCTCCATCTTTTATTCAACTAAGCTCTGTTTTCCCATAATTTTTACTCATCTGCTCTAATTCAGTCACATGAATTATAAAGTATAAACTTAATCTTTTCCCTCACAGTAGCCCCTTAAATATTTTAAAGAGAACTGTAATGTCACTTTGCACATTAAGCTTATTAACTACCTTATCATCTTCGACATTTTCCTCTGAGTGGCTTTACTTTGTAGCTCTTTAAAAACATTTTGTGAATGCATACCTTACAGCTTTCTCCACTCATTCTCTTGTTCATTCACAAACTCTCTCTCTCTCTCTCTCTCTCTCTCTCTCTCTCTGTGTGTGTGTGTGTGTGTGTGTATATATACACATGTTTAGAGAGGGGAAGACCAGGAGTCATGTGTGGAAGTCATGAGTTCCAATTTGTATTTGTTCAATCTGAGAGGTCTGAATGACTTCTAAATTGGCATATCATAGGTGGCAGGCTGACATTCCTGTATGGACCGAGAAGAGATAAGAATGTAAGTAATCATGGACTGGGATGCAGCTCACCTTATAGAATGCTTGCCTTGCATGTGTAAAGCTCAGGGTTCCATCTTATATGCATTGGTTGTATGCCTTTATCCCAGAACTCACAGAACTTCAGCTATACAAAGAGCTTGCAGCCAGCCTGGTGTATATGAAGTTCTCTTTTAGTTTCTTGTTGTGTTAGTATGTAGGTTCAGCAAAAGATGGGTTTTGAATCTATTTAATTGATAACTTGACCATGGGAGTGGATAATAACAACAGAGGGAAGCCGACAGCAGGGTTTAAACAGCTTCAGTAATTGGCAGCTGGGGAGGGGAGGGCAAGGAACAGGAAGGAAAACCAGGCAGGGTGGAGGGTAGGAGGAAGCAGCTAGCCAGGGATCGATTGTCTAGGAAGCAGCAGGTGGGTGGGTAATTGTGTCCTGTCTGCCAAAAGTTAAACAAAATGAAGACATAAAAGTGACCTTTGGATTTAGCGCAGATGTTTCTGGGGGTAGAAAGAACCGGTTCCTCTCGAGTGGGGGTATTGGGGGAAGAAGTGGAGCCAGCTAGTGAGAACAACTCAGAACAGTTGCCTGAAGGAGAGAGCAGGGCTGAATGGAGAGGGACGGTCGGGGAGAAGGCAGGTAAGGTATGAGTGCCCAGAAGATAGGTGGGCTAATGGCAATACTCCCACACAGAAAGAATGACTGATCTTGTAGACAAGTAAGGGACAGCTGAAAGAGATAAAATCTGCCCCCCCCAAATGCACAGCATCATTTTATGTGTAATTTTAAGATGAGTGCTTAGTATAGAAACATATTGATGAGGAGGTTATTCAAGTTGGTATTGAATGTTTCTGTTCATTAACAGTGTGTGTGTGTGTGTGTGTGTGCTCCAACGTGCATGTATGTGAGTACAGGTGTATGCATGTCACAGCTCTCCTGTTGCAGTCACAGGGCAACCTCAGGTGCCAGTCCTTATCCCTCCCCTCTTATGAGACAGGGTCTCTAGTTCACCATGGGCTTACACCAGGCTCACTGGCCTGGAGCTCCCTGTGAGCCTCCAGCCTTGGCCTTCCATCTTCTTGTGCTCCAGGAAGACTGCCCTACAATACCACACCCACCTCCATCTTTACCTTTCTGGGTTTTTTTTTCCACTTTTAGTTGTATTTTCATTATTTAAAACATTTTAAATTTAAATATCTTTTGATCATATTCTTCCTTTCCCCCAAGTCCTTCCAAACCCTTCCTCCTCCCTACCCACTGAACTTTAAATACTTTCCCAAAAAGCAAAAAACCAACACAACAACAAAAAATCCCAAACCAAGAAAATAAAATAATATCATATCCCAAAAGAACAAAAAATAAAAGCACCAAAGTATAACCAAATAAAAGTATTCACACATGCCACACACACACACACACACACACACACACACACACACACACACATGAAAATCAGAAGTAAAACACAAAACAAAAACAAAAAGCGAAACCTATGGAGTTAATTCGATATTGATAAACTGCTCCTGAACACGAGGCCTGCCCTGTAGTGGTTGATATCCCCAGTGTCACTCTATTGGAGAAAACTGATTCTTCCCTCTCCCAGCAGGTACAAATGACAGTTCAGTTGCTAATCTTTACCCTGGTGGCTAGGCATTCATTCATTCATTCATTCATTTTTTTTAAAGCATAACAAAATAATACACAACAAGATAAAACAAAAGCTACCATATCAGGCTGGACAATACGAACCAACAGAAGAAGAATTGCTCAAGAGAAGGCACACGAATCAGAGGCTCACCTTTCATGCACCCAGGAATCCCATAAAAACACTAAACTTGAAGCCATAATACAGATGAAGAAGACCTGGTGCAGACCCGTGCAGGGCCTGTGCTTGTTGCTTCAGTCTCTGTGTGTTCATGTGAGTGTTGTCTAAGTTGATTGAGAGAGGCTTGTTTTCTTGGTGTCCTCCATCCTGACTGGCTCTGACACTCATTCTGCCTCTTTTAATAGGGTTTCCTGAGCTCGAGGGAGTTGTTGGAGATATTTCATTTAGGGCTGAGTGTTCTGCATAATGTCTGACTGTAGATGGGTATAGACAAAGGGACTAGAGGGACAGATGGATCTTATTAGGAAAGGGAAATGGAAAGGATAGTTGGATGGATGGATGGATGGATGGATGGAGAACTGGAATAGGATAGTCATGTGAGGAAGGGGTAGAGGAAGGCTTGTGGGAGGATAGGGTGAGCAACAGCTAAAACTGAAAGGCATTTTCGGGTTAGTTGTAAGGTTAATGCAGTAGGAACTTCCTAAAATATACATATAGGAAGGCAGTCAAAACAAAATCACGAAATAATGGGGATGGCAGAGTCCCAACTGGACATCTCTTGTCACTAAACAGAGCTTCCGTTCCCAGGGTTTGGTTGCAACTAGTCGAGTTGTTGGGTGAAGAGATTCCATGGAAATTCCTAAGCAACCCAGCTGTTGCCAAGACTGTAGGTTGCTCTCCGCAAACTGACAGCGAGGCTTCTATTGCTGAAGATGACACCTACACAACTCATTGACGATGGAGATGTTGTACTGGTGCCTACATAGAGCCTTCACCCATACCCAGGGTCGCTGGTATAGGAAGGTACTCTGCACACTATCGAAAGAGAAATGCAAACACCAAGCCATCCACAAATCCTTTATCTACAGTGGTATTGTCTTCTTAGGGTTTTATTGCTGTGAGGAGACACCATGACCAAGGCAACATTTATAAAGGAAAACATTTAACTGGGGCTGGCTTACAGTGTCAGAGTTTTAGTCCATTGTCATCATGACAAGAAGCATGGCAGTGTGCAGGAAAACATGGTGCTGGAGAAGGAGGTAAGAATTCTACATCTTGATCCGCAGTCAGGAGAAAGAGATACTGTGCCCCATAGCTTGGACACATATGACCTCAAAGCCCACCTCTACAGTGACATACTTTCTCCAACAAGGCCACACCTAATCCAACAAAGCCACAGCTTTTAATGACACTCCCTATAGCTAAGCCTTCAAACACATGAGTCTTTTGGAGCCATTCCTATTCAAACCACTGCAGGTGTCCTGCCTTCAAGAGATGCTAGGCACAATGGTGGCCTGTGGGAGTAACCAATAATTCATTTGATTTAAGGCCCACACCATGAGATGGAACCCAGACCCAACACTGCTTGGGTGACCAAAAACCTGAGACTAGATAGATGATAGGCCACGGGAATGAAGGCAAATCCAAATGCTACAATTCTCAAAACAAAACAAAACATGACTCTTAATGACGTTATGCTAAACTCACAGATGAGTGCCTTGCTCAGCTATCATCCAAGAAGGTTCCTCCTGCAGCACATGAGAAAAAAAATCCAGGGATCCAAACCCAGGTCCTCACCCTCCTGTAGCAAACACATTACCCAAAGAGCAGCTCTCAGGTCCTGCATTAATTAACTATTGCTTGATGAGGAAACACTACAAAATGCCTAAGTGCCCACGCTCCTACAGAAATACTGTAGGGTGGGATTCACATTAGCTGTGTGGCTTGAGGAATGAGCTGTGCTGCAGCTCCCTAGTTAATAAGTAGCACAGCCTTTATAGGATCTTCATCTAAGGCAACCGCCTTCATCTGCAGGACTTGGTCACATCAGGGGCTGCTGTGTGGTAGATGATTTGTATGCCAAGCACCTGGCTCCTAGTAGATGGCTGGGTTTGGTTTTCTTAAATAACTTAGGCTACAGGTGCTGCCTTCAGAAAAATATCATTGACTTAATCTTTATTCCGATTTTTTACATTCTCTTTGGAATGCAGTGAATAAGACTTTTTAACAAGTGCCATATTGAGGTCTAACCTCAAGTGAGAATACGAAAGACCTGAACCTTAGTAGAATAAGCATTTGAAATTGACTGCTTTCTGCTTGCTAGAAACTCTTGCTCTGAAATAAAAACATATTAAAATATGGTGGCCAAACAACCATCAAGGATGTGAAGGATGTGTAGGGGGTATAGCCTAGCTGCTAAACAGAGTAATGCAGAGTGAGGTGGAGGGCCGATGAGTCTGGTCCACATCTCCTGAGTGTTCGCCCCTGACAAGGACTGGCTCTGCGGGAGCCTACGGAAATGGTGTCTGCAGGAGTTAGTGCTCAGTGAGCATACAACATGGAGCTAGAAAAAGTCACATCCCATCCTGACGTGCATCCCTGTAACAGATGAAAGCAGGTAATGGGGTTATGACAGGTAGAGGGTGGGATCCATTCGTTGACAGCGCCCAGACATCGGGGGTGCCCCTTTGCTCGGTGTGTGTGGTGCTCTGGCAAGGTCGGCATTATGGAGCGATTTTTCCTTTACTGCCATTTCCAGATCATCCCCTTTCTTTCACACACAAGGTTAATTCACTTCTTGATCACATTATTTCCTCGCCGCTCTTTGACAATATAAAAATTCTGAGTGGACAGCTCAATCCCTCTTCCATCTCAGATTTGATTGTTATGGTATTGCCTGGCGTCCCTCAGAGGCCTCCAGCAGCCTTTGCCGCTCTTTATGACACTTAAATGGCTCGGCTACAATTTCTCCATCTATTCACGAAACGCTGTTAATAACTCATTTCCAAAGAGGCCCTTCTTTATGTCCTGGCATTAAGGAATTTTTATTAGGTGCCAGGGTAGGTGATCCACGGCCCCAGTAACCAAAGAGTTAATTAATCTGTTGAAATTTATTACCTTTTATACTGCACTCAGTGTGACAGTCCCTAAGAGAAACAGACACTGTATTTACAGCCTGGGCTGAAATATTCAGTAATATAGTCTGCATACTGACCTCCTCCATCAGCGCTGCCTTCTGCTGGAACATCCATTAATCACAGAAGACGAATTTGTGTAATCCATCTCCTTTCTTATTCTGAGATTCCAATAAATATTGAAATAATAATTTATTGATTACCTTGCAATATAAATGTGCGGTAAAAAGCACCCCAGACATTTGCATGGTAATGCATTTTTTGGGAAGTTCTGCACTTTCTGTGGGAATGCAGGAACGGAGCAGGAAGGGTTGGGATGGGTTTCTCAGCACGTGAAACAGATTTCTCACTGTGTGGCAAGAAATGAGGAGGCAACCACAAGCTGTGTCTTCTGGCAGGCACATTCACCGCTGTTAAAAGTTAGAAACTCTTTAGCTCCATAACATTGTAGAGCACTCACAATTTTTTTTTTTTGTGCTATCATTTTACGAGCAAAGCCGACCTGAACTTAGTGCCAGCAGAGAAGAGGATATCTGTGTGTCTTCTGTGAGCACTGGTGATCCCCGCTGGGATCACTCAGAATACTCTTTAGGCTGAGACGCGTGTTTTCTAAGACCATGCTTTGGAGTGGTCCTAGGGCCATGGGTCCTAATGGAAATTTACTCACACATTTTCGTGAGTTCTTATTTCTCACGAGGGTGTTAGTTTCAGCACTTTTCTAGGATCCTACTAGTATCTGCATCAGGTCTGTGTTGATTCAAAATATTGGAGCGGAGTGTGGCTGTATAAAGATTCACAGAGCTCTGAGACGCTCCAGCCTGTCCTACACTCTTATTGGTAAAGACCTCAAAGTCTAGATGTGTTTGTAGCTGGGTATTTTCAGCATGCTTCTTCAGGGCTGGGTCAGAGAAAGCTGAATGGCAGGCATGTCTGAGTCTGCACTGCTTTATCTATGTGCCACTGTCCCCACCCCGGCACTTCCTGGCTTGACACACGCTCAGCTCTCCAGTCCAATTCAATCAGCCAGAGTTAATGTAACCCATTTCTGGTCTCCATCATAATTTATCTCAGTTTGGTGCGGCACTTTATGGCCAGGATAACTCACGGAACAGATGAATTCTAATGTGTGGGGTTGGTTTTCCTGTGCTTTCCTGATAAGGTTAACCAGACAGGGAGATGTAATAGCTTGGGAGACCTTGCTTTGATATACGACAGCTGATCGCTCCAGAATGATAACGAAAATGCAGGAGGAAAAAGCTTCTGAGATTCCAAGACGAGAAATTAGAAAAACAAAAAAACAAAACAAAACAAAAAAACCCCAAAACCCCCCAAAACCACACCTTTGTTAGAGTATAATGATATTATAATTCTGACAGTTAAATAGTTTGACCACAATTTTTTTCTTAAAAAAGACAAACTAACTTGACAATTTTGTAAAAAAACAATTAATTAAAAAGCCAACAGGACTAATGGGAAAATGTAATTTTAGGTACCCTGAAAGTGTTTATGATATGGATTTCAAAAGAAATATTTTCTTCAATGATTCAGCAGTGAATTGCAGCAATGAGCTCGTGTGCTTCTTCAATGACACTTCATTTTGACAAATGTTCAAGTCAGTGTCTAAAAAGACAAAACCCAATGAGGTGACTCTGAACGTTCCTCTGCTGTAACACGAGTTCTTTAGGCACATATCTTATTCTTCAAAGATGGACAAAGCACAGTTTAAGCTTCGTTTGATTTTTCTGGATTTGCATGATTTTAGCTGTGGACACAGGGAATTATGGGGCCACAGCGGAGAGCCATCCTGCTCAGCGATGAGGGTTTGCTGAGATGTCGAACGAGCCCATGCTGGCTGTCATTGCGGTGAACATTAAGGGCTGCTCCTTTCTCTGCCCACATAAAGTTATGTTCCTTCTCAAGTTCTCCCTGGTGTTTGGCTAATTGGACTATTCACTTAAAGTATACTACGTTTTATTACTTTCTCTTCCGTGGTATTTTACATTTTGGAAGGTCTGATTTGAATTCCTCTTCCACAGTAGCATAATTTCACAGTGGCACAACCTTGAGAATCCATTACATTTGGCCTTTAAAACATTGCTTTGTTTTTTTTTTCCCCACACAGCAGTGAAAAGCTGTGGCATTTTCCAACACCTGTGTCGCCTCTTTCCCTCTGTATAGTAATGTGGCTTTCTCTTCCTTTGATTTACATCAGAGCAACAGTATTTACTTCCTAAGAAGTCATTATCTGCAAAGTTTTAGACTAGGTACTGGATATATGAAGTCGAGGGTATGTGTTCATCTCTCAAAGCCGTTCAAACATCAAAGCCCGCTACTTTAGACATAAATATAATAAACAATGGGCTGGCAAGATGGCTCAGCAGGAAAAGGAGCTTGCAAAGAAGCCCGAGGAGCAGAGTTCAATCCCTGGAACTCATATGGTGGAAAGAAGGACCCCAGTCCTGAAAATTGTTCTCTGATATTCATACACACTCACACATGCACATACATGCATGTGCACACAGCTCTCTCTCACACACAGTAAATAAATGTAAAATCACAAACAAATGATTTTTAACGATTTTTCAGCTATATCCCACTGAGCCCTTAATCTGGGAAACTGGAACCCGGGATGTTTGGAAGGCTAGCCACTTATTGAGAATCCATCCCTTGGGTAGGGTTTCTATTAATACCTGAGATGAACAACATTATTCCCACAATATACCCAGGGATTCCCGTTTCCAGGAAACCCTTCAGCTACCAAGAGCCACAGCACGACTGAGCTATTACCTGTCAGGAATCCAAGTCTGTGGCTCTTGGTACCTTGAAGGAAGATAGCATTATTATATAAGCATAATGACTCAGGATGGTTGTGTAAAAACCAGGGTTTTCATGCAAACACACTCTGGCTTTCATATTCAGATTGCCTTTTCTGTTCTTGGCCCCATCTTTGCTTATTTTTTTTAGCTGTAGAATTAATTTTGTATGTAAAAGAACTCATGAAAATTCACGATCCATGTAGAAAGTAATAACTTTAAAAAGCCTCCATAAACCTACTACCTGGGCTAACATAAAGTATTGCATTGGACTAATTCCTGCTAAAACAGTCTTGGGGTTAGTAATTCCCCCTAACGCTCTCTTCTTCTCGGTGATAATGGGCTTACGGCTTGATGACCGCTTTCTCTTGATTTTCTTAATTACGCAAGTGACATATGAACTAGCTTTACCTGTTGCATTTTTTTCCTATAACTTATTTTGTTCAATGTTACATTTTGGGAATTCATTTATGTAAGAAGATATAGTTTATTTTCACTGCTTTGTAATATGTTCTATTAGGAGCAACATAGCTCATTATTTTTTCCATTGTAGTACAATGATGTTGCATTCATTTCAGAATTTTCAATTTGGGGCAATGCTGCTGTTGCAGGGTATTTGATCATCACATTGCAAACTCCAAGACTGTGAAGTGGAAAAATCTATTTCTTGTTGTGGTGTGTCTCAGCCCCAGCACACACGTTCAATCCAAGAGCTTTTCGTTTAGTGTAAACAGGTTGTTGTGAGGCTCATCCTTAACACACACACACATGCACACACACACGCACACACACACACACAGACACTCAGAGCTTTCTGTAAACAGGATTAAATAAAGTCAATGATAGGTCAAGAAACAGAGCAAGCAACCAGTTGGCAGTGGGTGAACATAAGGAAGTAGAAAGGGGGACATTGGGCTGAAGGGTATTTAAGACAGCCTGGAGGAGGAAAGGGTTTTTCCTCTGGGACACTGGCGGAGCAGGAAGGTCAGCTGAGTGCTTTCTATGCCTTGTTGAGCTAGCAGGCTTTTACCACAATGTCTGGCTCCTGAATTTTCATTGGTAAAACCAGGCATTTGGGAACTTTTTTTTTTTTTTTTAAACAGCATGCCCAGGTATATACTCTCACGCCCTCTGCAGGAGTTCTTCAACTGTACACTTAGACTGAAACCAGGAGTCAGAGAGTAAACCCATGTGTCATTAGATATTCCAGTTAGTTTTATCACTGCTGATACAATACATATTTATTCGACTCACAGTTCCAGACTCACGGCATGTCATTGTAAACTATTTCCTATTCTGCTCTTTCTATTCTGTTTTTATTTTAATTAATCATTCCATTTGTTTACATCTCAAATGATATCCCACTTCCCAGTTACCCTCTCCACCAACACCCCCCCCACCCCCCACCCCCCTTTCCATGATATCCCACTTCCCACTTACCCCTCCTCTGGGTATTTTGTTTCCTGAGTCTACTTATTATTATTATTTTTTTTCGAGACAGGGTTTCTCTCTATAGCTCTGGCTGTCCGGAACTCACTCTGTAGACCAGGCTGGCCTCGAACTCAGAAATCTGCCTGTCTCTGCCTCCTAAGTTCTGGGATTAAAGGCATCCACTACTGGGATATGAGTCTACTTATGAGAATTTCAATATTTAGACTTATTGTTTTGTAAGATGAGCCTGTGAACTCAAGACTCTTAGCAAGATGGTGCCTACTATGGGGGGTGGGAAGGACATTTTTCAAATGAATCATGACATCACTTGTGACTTGAGAGAAGGCTAGATCTTCCCTTTACGGATTCAGTACTTGGAACACAGATTCTGACCTCCACAATTCTAAGAGAAAAAAACAACCAACCAACCAACCAAACAACCAAACAACCAAACAACCTCCTGTTGTGTTCAGCCCCATGGCTGTGATGCTATCTTGTATCATCCACTAGATGACAATACAGTTATGTCTTATCACTAAATTGAATTGAATAACACAGTATGAATTTGGCATTGATGTTCACAAGTAAGCTTGCCTGATATTTTCATGATTTTTAGTGTGTATCTAACGTCGTCAATGCTGTATTAGACAGTAAAATAAATTATAGGGTGGCATCAAATTGTTCATAATTTTACTATATATCCAGTCCTTGAGTTTCCCAAATTATGCCCACTAACAAAAGGATTTATGTGTCTCTGTGTCTGTCTGTATGTAAGGGGAAAGGAGGGTGCCTGTGAAAGCCAGGAGGGTGCCTGTGAAAGCCAGGAAGGGTGTCTGACACCTTGGAGTTACAAGCAATCGTTAGCCATGTGGTTTGGGGTGCTGGGAACTAACCTGGCTCTTCAGGGAAATCATTGAGGATTGATCGTAGCTACTAAGCAATCGCCTTAGCTCCAAGTTTTATTCAGGGTTTAGTGCTTTATCTAAAAACCTGTCCTTTATCGTCATGACTCTTGCCAATGGCTTGATAACCAGCTTTTTTTTTTTTTTTGCCAAGAACTCTCTTTTCTTGTTCATCTGCTCTGTATGAACCACGCTTGTTCTTTGCATCATAGCTGGTCTCCCTTCTACAGTCCGACATTGCATACTGTGCTCGTTTTCATGCTGTAGTGTTTCATACCAGAACTGCTTCATACATGTTATTGTTTTAATAACGATACTGCATATTTTTTGTATTTGTAATATATGGGTTGGTTCTAAATCTTATCTTCATGGGCTGGATATCAGAGATTTAACAGCACGGACATCGCTTATGGAGGACTGGATTTCAAACCCTACCACCCACATCAGGTGACTCACAACTTCTTGCAACTCCAGCTGCAGGGGGTGTGAAGTCTTCTGGATTCCACAAGCGACTGTATTCATGTCTACCCCCACCCTCCCCACAAGCAACTGTATTCATGTATAGCTCCCCCCACCAGGAGATTTAAAACAATATAATTTTCTTTTGAATCATCCCTTTGGTTTCTTAGAGGATTTTAAGCTTCACCAATGTGTATTGTTTCCTTAGTTAGCTTTACCCTATGTGTTGAGGTAATTCCATTTGTATAAAAACATTTTCAATGTGGTTTAAACATTCTAACAGGTTTTGGTGGGCAATCGCGGCCTGAGATGTGTTTCTCAGTCATGGCGTCGTCTGCAGGCTCTTGTAATTTCATCTACACACTCACTGATGTTTAGTTGTGCAAGTCGTGTTAAAACCTCCCGTGATGGGTACAGCTTACAACATTTTAACTTGATATGCTTAGACTATGTGCTATTTGGCTTCATTCAGAGGCAGATTTTCTACAGCTTTCTAGTGAATGGAGATTTCTCCCAGTTTTGAAGCAGTCTCTGTCTCTATGGTGTATTTAGCACCAAGAAGGCATGAAAGACTTATTACTCACAAAGGGGTCTATTTAGAGTAAATAGGTGTTCTCAGTGTGGCCTGAAGAGCAAAGAGGGGGTAATAATCTGAGTTTCCTCCTGGGACACAGAGAAGGACAGTAAAGGTTTTCCTACCAGTTTGTCCATATGCGAGGCACAAAGAGTAGTGGGAACAGGAAATCTAAAAATCTACCACCAACTAACCAGGGGGCTGCAGAGAGATGGCTTAGCAGTAGGAGCTCCTACTGCTCTTGCAGAGGACCCAAATTCAGTACCTAGAACCCGTCCATGTCAGTTGACAACCACCTGTACCTTCAGCTCCAAGGGATCTGATGTCCTCTTCTGACTTTACAGGTATCTATACCCATGTTAAACACACACCACACATGCTTATACACGCATACCACACCACACATACCAACACACCACACACACCATATACATACATCCCACACGTACACCACACACACACACACACACACACACACACACACACACACACACACACACACACGCTGGAACGTTTACTGCAGAGACAATGTATGAATGTCTATATTCTATGTGATTGAGTTTCCTGGTAAAACAGAAGCCGAATGGCTCAGATAAAATGTTGGCAGAAATTATGGTGAGAAAATGACCAAACTTACTGAACTATCTATACATGTTTAAGAAAATGAAAAACCCCAGAAAGATAAACATAAAGAAAATCAGCTAATCTAATTTGTGAAAACCGAAACTACAGAAAGAAGCCCTTTCATAGTACAAATACTTCGTGAAGGGTTTGCCAGTCACAGTATAAATTAAGGTCCATCCAGGATAAGGAACAACCGTCAGAATCACTCAGGTCTGAAGAGAGAGGATCCAAAGATGGCAGGCAAATGCTGAAGGCCACCCTCAGGTGCCGCAGACCCTCTGGGTCCCTGTGTCTGCGTGGAACAGGGTCTCTCGACGTGGGTGGGCAAACAGACACACACAGGAGAGTTCGTGTGTAGAACCTGAATGTAATTTTACAATTCGAGCTTCAGACTTTTTATACAGAAGACAATAAAGAAGTTGGGTGACATACCCGCAAGGTACAAATGAGGTAACCGGATGCTTAATGATTCTTACACAGAACAGAGGAATGAAAACGCAAAGATCAGAAGGAACTGGGCAATAAAATAACTGAGACAAAGTCAGCCCTATCTAAGGTCAGCTATAGTCTTAGAAGCCAGGTGTGAGAACTTTTCACTCCTAGGTCAAGGGCTTTCACACCCAAGTCATGGTTCTAACTAGGGAGTTCCGTTCTAGCTAACTATCTCATGAATAATGCAATACTCTAAAACCACAGCCCGATCTGCTTCCTAAACCATAGTAAATTCCTGTAAATAGGTGTAACTCAGGTATAATTCTAAGCATCTATTCTGGTTTCCCCTATGGTCAGAAACTTCTTTCTTCCTAGGTGATGGTAGATTCCTGTGAAGGGCAGTGACCTAACTTTTACTCAAAGAGATAGTGTAATACCAGGGGCAGTACTGAATTCCAAACCCAAGGTCTTGCTAAGGACGAACTAGGACTGTTGGAACACTGGTGGACGGCTTTAGCTATGTCAGAATTCAATCTTAAAAGACACTTATGATAGGAAAATATTGAAAGAGAGCACGTGGATCCATACATTAGACTAACACGGGAATGGAATGCGGGAATGAAAAATTACTGTATGGGTAGGGAATGCTAGACTCCAGGAGGAGAGCTTCCTTGAAGCTCTTTTGCCTCATGAGTGACTTTTAAGCCTTTTGGCTTGTCCAGTTGACTCGACCAGAGAGCGTAGCACTCAGGCTGAAGAAAAGACGCAAGGATGGCAAGGTTGAAAGATAAGGTCTTTCAAAGAATGCATGATAATTTAAGCCCCTTGAGTACAATGTTTGAACATAATTTAATTTTTTTTAAATATTAAGAAAATTTCAAAGGACAGATCAGTGTTCCATCTATGAAAAACAGAGAACTCACTGAATTGAGCTGAACTGATATTAATACATTGAATCATACTTTTTCATATTGAATTATTTCACTTCTATATTTTCAAATCATAAATCCTAATGGCATCTTAAGAGAAAGGTAATGATTATAAATTATAAATGACTGGACACTTAGCACACATACCCCATACACTGTGTAAACATCACAGGGAACAGAGCTCTACTACTACTGCATAATAATGCTCTGGAATCCCAAGTCAATGTTCTAAAGAAACCTGCAGAATCTATTGCTACTTCATCTGGAACGCTGTCATTGAACTCTCTGTCTTCCTACCTCCACTTCTGTAATGCTGGGGAACAGGCAGGTGCCACCAGGCCTGGCTTTGCAGGCTTTGATGGATGCTGCTTGTTAGCATGGGGATTGACTTAAAAAACAACAACAACAACAACAACAACAACAACAAAAAAACCCAAACCTTTGGAGACTATGATTTTCATTAGAAGAAATGCACAAGATATCTAAGCAAACCAACTATAAAGAGGAAGGGAAACGTTCTGCCTCAAAGATCTGCGGCACACGACCTACTGGAATATGGGTATGGAGCAAAGATGCTCACCTCATGGTAGCCAGGAAGGGAAAGAGAGAGACAATTTTCCCACATACCACTCCCCATGTCAAGTCCCACCTTCATCTCTGCTTCCATCTTGGCTCTACTTTGCTTCCTCCAACTTCAGTGGAATCACAGGCCCAAGGGAACTTTAAATTATAGCATGGTGGTTATTTCTATCCTTCATCTCAGGCTGCCTCTTCTTCCTCCCAATTTCTGTCCCCTTTGTTATGATTCTGTTACTTCTTTTATTCCTTAATCCAGGTAAAAAGAGACTACCTCTTTCTGAGCCATTTCAGACCCTCTTCTGTGTGGTTTTCCTATTTTTAGCAAGACTTGTCTGCTCTGTTGAGACTTAATATATCTGCCTATGTGTTCCTTTGGAGAGGTGTCCAGAATGAGCTGTTGAGCATAAAGTTTTGTGGGACTACATGTTGTTATTGATTTAGTAGAAAATAAAATGTTTGGAAGATGTATAACTCTATGATTAAAAGCCAAAAACATAAGTCTCAATAGCATTAACTTTTGGCTATGGAAAAGAGTTCATGCATAGCTTGGTGTGTAGATTAGGAGACAGAGCACATTGGTACTTAAAACTGAAACTAATGATAAAATGTCAGCTGGTTAAGGATGTGTTTCAGCCTGCAGAATATGAGTTACCATTGGTCCCTCGTGTCCTTTTCTACTCTTCACTGACCTTGTGTCATGAATACTCCCTGGGTTGTGATTGTCATAACCTGAGAGATTTCAAATATCTGTTTCCCAAGATGTCTCTCTTTCCACCATGATCTATCTGTTTTCATTTTATTTGGAGTTAAATTGTAATTCCTATTTTCTACATGGTGATTAAATATTGACATTTTAAGGCACTCTTTACGTATTTATTGCCTTTGAACAGGTTAGTGTTTTTGTTCACCATATCCTCAATGAAGTATTTCAGGATGGCCAAACAGTCCAGTTACTCTAATGTCACAGTGTTGTGACTCTAAGAGGAACTTGTGATGAATTCAAAAGGTGGAAAGTTCACTCAGAAAGGAAAGGATGATTTAAACATGAAGAAGACTTAGCTTTGCCTCATAGCAACTCGCCTTACTGCTAACGTGTGACATGCTGTCTGTTTGTAAAGTGAGAAGGACTGTATGTCAGTTCCATAAAATCCACATGAAACTAAACAGGCAAAAATATGTTACAAATAAAACATTTTTTTTGCTGAGCAGGGATCAGAAGGCAGGACTTTAAAGACAAATTGAGAATGAGCTGAAGGCTGGAGAGATGGCTCAGTGGTTAAGAACACTTACTGCTCTCACATGGGATAAAAGTTTGGTTCCCAGCATACATGTGGTGGTGATTCATTGGCCTATGGATAAATCAAATATAGTATATCAATATAATGATATAAGGGAATATTACCTATCAATGAAAAGAAATGAAGAACTGATAACATGCTCTAAGTGATGACTTATGAGCCTTAGAGTCTGTCCTGTCTAGTTTATTGCCAACTTGACAAAAGTTAAAGATAGTTGGCAAGGGGAATTCTTCAAGGAACTCTCTAAGATTTGCCTGTAGGCAAGGAGTTGAATATTTTCATTAATGATTGATGTGAGAGGGTTACTCGATTGGCTGGTGCCATCTCTGGGCAGCCAGTGGTCCTGGATGCTGGAAGAAAGCAGATTGAGCAAGTCATGGGGAGCAAGCCAGTAAGCAGCATTATTACCACAGCTCTGCATCAGGTTCCTGCCCTGAGTTCCTGTTCTTAATTCCCTATGTGTGACCTGAGAGTTATCAGCTGGGGTAAACTTTCTTGCTTTTGACCACTGGGCTGGCTAGTTTTATATCAACTTGACACAAGGTAGAGTCATCTGAGAAGAGGGAACCTCAACTGAGAAAATGTCTCCATAAGACCAGGCCATAGGCAAGCCTGCAGGGCATTTTTTTTTTAAATTAGTGATTAATGAAAGAGGGTTTAGCCCATTGTGGATGGTACCATCCCTGGGCTGTTGGTCCTTAGTGCTGACATAAAAAAGCATGCTAAGCAAGCAATGAGGAGCAAGCCAGTCAGCAGCACTCCTCCATGGCCTCTGAGTCAGCTCCTGCCTCCAGGTTCCTGCCTGCTCAAGTTACTACCCTTACTGTTTTTGATAATGAACTGGTAGATGGAATTGTGACTGAACTAAACCATTTCCTCCTCCAACTTGCTTTTGGCCGTGATGTTTGATCACAGCGATAGTAACCTAAGACAGCCACGATGCTTTCACATCAATAGAAACCCTATGACAGAGGTGTTTGCTTAACAGAACACACCAGACACCTCTGTGGGAGCTTGTGCTATGTGATTCCCCTGTATGAAATAGTCAGCAAAAACATGTCCGTAGTGACAGAAGGCACGGTGTTAGTGATTTCCAGGGAAGGGAGAAGAGCAAGTGATGCGTGAGCAGTAATAGATGCAGGTTTTCTCTGCGGGGTGACATGTGGGCTTGGGGATTAGATGGTGAGGATGGTTGCATATCTTGTGAGTGATAATGAGCCCTGAAGCTGGCTGGGGCAGTGCACACCAGAGTCTCAGTATTTGAGAGAGGTCAAGGTCATCCTTGGACACAAAGTGAGTGTCACAGTCTCAAGGTCAATGCAAAGTCTTCTTGTCTCATAAAAGCCAGAATAGATAAAGATCAGCTAATTACGCACTTCAGTTGGTAATTTCTGTGGTATATAAATTACATCTTAAAAATAAATATTTAAGTTGAAAGTGGTAGCACATGCCTTTAATCCTAGCACTCTGGAGGAAGGGGCAGGTACATCTCTGAGTTTGAGGCCAATCTGGTATACAGAATAATTTTCAGGGCAGCCAGAGAAACAAACAAAACAAACAAACAAGAAAACAAACACCAAAAAACCAAACCAGAAAACAATAAATATTTTAAAAAAACAACTGGTCCAATTCAAATGTCTCAGCCACAACCCTTTTAGTATCAATGAAAGCCAACATGTTTTGCAAATATTTCAGGTGTCAAGTAATTTTTTTTTCAACTCTATTTTTGGCACACAGAGGTGATAACATCTAAGAAGTCTTGGTCGTGGTATGAAGACTCATTCATTGTGTGTGTGTGTATGTGTGTGTGTATGTGTGTGTATGTGTGTGTATGTATATATATATTATTTAAGAATTTATATGCATATTTATGTATATGTGTGTGTGTATGTATAATATAAACAGAATATTGTGTGTGCCTGTGCAAACATGTTTCAGAAACAGTGCTAATACCAACAATGATATTGTTGTAAGGACAATATGAACCTGGTCTCTGACACAGCTTCATAAGGATTGAACGGGGGAGAGGGGATATTTCCAAATAAGACCGACTGGCTTGAGGTTTTACTTGTCACAGTTACTGTTGGATATTCGTAGCTTAGGGTGTGTGGGAAACACGAGGAGGCCAATCCCCAGTAGGTGTGAAATAAGAAAAGAACTTTCTGAAGCAAAAACAGACACAAAAGAGCAAATGCTGCCCTCGTAAGAAAACTCAATAGCAAACACATAGCAGAGATGCACAAAAGCAAGCAAGCAGAGGAGGGGTCCAAAGAGGAAAATCAGTGAATGTTGATCACAAATATGAACCCCTTTTAAGATATAGAAATTCAACTTGATCAGGCCAAAGCAAGCAAACAGACAACCAAACTCCCTAGCCACTGCAAGGTGAGCAGCCACTTTCAACCAGCATTTGTCCCCTGTGCACTGTGTTGCACAGGTCTAAAGCAGCAGGGACTTGTGAGAGAGGGCACGGGCCTCTGAATTGTGAGCTAACCCTCTCTCCTTAATGGCTAACTGGTCACATTACATCCTCAGTCAGGAAGCAGAGCATGAACAGGAAGTGAGGGCAGACTCTACAACTTCCAGATCTTTCTCCCCTTCACATTCAAACCACAGCAGTGTCTGCCTCTAATCTGAGGAGCGACAACACTTCACAAGGTCAGTCCCTCTTTATGGTCAAGCCTCAAGTTTCTGGTCCCTACACTCTGCTCTCCCATCCTCCAGCTGGCTTGTACATTGGCTCATAGTCTTGTAGTTCAGGGAAGGCTATACTCTGCCCAGCAGTGCTTCAGCTGCTCCTCTCCACATGGACAGTCGTGATGGCCAGTGGTCTGTTGCTGCAGCCCAGCGACCGACTGGGGCATCATGGGAAGATGGAGTGCATCCATTTTTGGAATGCATTCTATGACTAAGATCATATTCCAGCTGTTTTCTATTCCTGTGCAAATGTGGGGCTTTTAAATTTTTTGTTTTTTCTTTTCTGCAATGATTTAAAATTTCATTTCTTGCCCTTCCTTCATTGATTCTTATCATCCAGGATGTTTTGATCTTCAGCCCTTTTCCCTCTCCAAAGTCATCATTCCTCAGTCTTGTACCTGCTGACACCCCTCCCTCCATGCCACATAAAAGCCTGTAGGAAGTAGAATGTAAAACTCCCCTCTCTTCACCCAGCATATTCTAGCTGAGTTTATGGATTCAGCTGTTTTGGAACCCCACCACAATATGGCAGCTAAAGTGATAGAACACCTGATTAAAGCAGTGTGAGTGAATGGATTATTTAGTGGAGAGAGCCAGTGTAGCTACCAGGTCAAAAAAGATGGCGCCCAGTTCTTGTTGGAGGTGAGTTAACAAGATGAGTTCCTTTGGTCTCTTCCCCTGCCATCTCCTTTGGTCTCATCCTTATTCGCTCTACATCATCGTTACAGGATAGTTGCTGCGGCTCTGGATGTGGTAATTTCATTCCAGGCAAAGGAGAGGTAAGTGATGAGCTATCCCCTTGGTGTACATGTATGCTAGTGTCATCTCTTAGAGGGTAAGGTGTGTTTTATACCTGAAAGCAAGGGGAAGAGGAAAAAATACAAGGAGGGAGAAGGAGGGAGAAAGTTAAGATGGAAGAAGTAGAAGCCAAAAGACCATTATGGTGGTTGTTCAACTGGCGTTTTAAAGTTGACAATTCTTCAACTTTAATGTGTACATAGGTCATGTTATCATAGAGATCATGAATTAGGAAGTCTAAAGTAGTCTATAAACAGTTCTATGTGATGATAATGGTGCTGGGTATTGGACCACTTTGAGTCTGCTAAGGAGTTTTTAAAAAATTCAATGTGGGGTATGTGTGAGTGTGTGTGTGTACAGTGTGTGTGTGTGTGTGTGTGTGTCTATCTCTGTGTGTCTGTGTATCTGTGTATCTGTCTATCTGTGTGTCTTTGCATGTGACTATCTGTGTGTGTGTGTATGTCTGTGTCTGTGTGTCTGTGTGTGTCTCATGTGATGGTATGCATACAGACATCAGAAGACAGCTTACAGGAAACTATTCTCTGCTTCCACCAGGGATGCTAGGGAGCTTGGGACTGAACTCATGCCATTCAAATCACAGGGCAAGTGCTTTACCCAGTGAGCCATCTAAGCATCCCCAGTTCACTGAAAACTGAACTTCTTCCTAACACAAACTGAGCTTTACAAAACATCTCAATGTGGTTTTCAAACCTCTCAGTGGTCAATACAATGTCTTACTTCACGTAGGTTTTGCCTTCTAAAGGCCTGCGGGGTTTAAACTGATTTCCTTATAACTTATTGACTTACGGGGGTGATTGTACTTCACCCTGCTTCATTGGAAACCACTAGTGTGTCTTTTCTTCAGTGTGCTCATACAATGTCCCTACATAGTCACCTTCTGCATGGTGTCCCTCTGATCGAGTCGCTACTCTGGTCAGGGTGTCTCCAAGAGTCCATGAGAGTCCATGTTCACAGCATTAATCTCCATTTTATTTCTCCTGTAGGCTCTCACTGCAAAGTGGTCAACCTATGTTAGATGAAAGGCATGCACACCACCACTTGTTCCTTCTTTGGTGGATTTCATCTTGTGCCTTCATGGTTCAAGGGAACCTCACATGGGCCAGACCACAGAGGCCAGATTATTCTCTATGAAGGGCATTTCCCTGTCTCCTATCAGGACAAATACTCTGATATTGATTCCAATGCTTAAGTCAGACAGGAAAACATTGCCCACCCTGGTACCCCAACCTCACAAATGGTTCTAATATATCCTTTGCTCATGGAAAGTAAAGAGCAAATACGTTTCATATTTCATCTCAGGGTGGGGACACATGACTCTCTCCAAGGGAACCCCTCAGGTCCCAGCAGACCTCACTTCTTGGATGCTTTAGACATTTATTATCCACATGTCCAAGCTCCAATTAGCAAGCAATGTACTGTTGTGTTTTACAGAATGAAAGTGGTTGAGGCTGAGCTAGGAATGATTGAGTGAGCCCAGCATTGTACAACCCTGGGTGTGCCTTCCACTTCTGAGCACAGTGGGTCGAGACAGAGATGGTGATGTCCCTCCATTTTACATGGTCCCCTCTCATCTAATGGCAGCTTATTTTGGCTTAATTTGCCTGAAAGTCTTTAGAAAAACAAGCAGGCTCATGTTATTTGGAGAACGTAAACAAATTTAGAAGAGGCCACACTGCCCTGTATGTATTTGATTTCTTTTTTGTGTATAGTTGACCCTGGCGCTTATCCATTCTATTGATTTGAATCACTCACTTTCTCTGACTCCTTGGGAACCTTCTATTCAATGTCTAAAAATTAATAGGGAACAGAAGGATTCAGTCTAGTTGTTCTTTACTTTCAGATATTCCCCAGTCAACAAATTTTTCATAATTCTTATCAGTATTTCAAAACAAATACACACATCTAGAAACATAGGTTTAGCAGCATTTATTATCTTAAACTTCATTCCTTTGAATGAGGTAGAGTACTTTTTACCTATAAAGATGCTTGTTGTGCCTGCAGACTTATGATAATATAAATTAGGCAAAGATTGTTGGATGAGAGTTTTATTTTCTTTTTTTATGAATGTCTCTTTTCTCTTGATATTGTGAGAATATAATTTTGAATTCTTAGTTTTTGAGCCCTGTGGACAAATATAGACAGACAATGAGGAGATTGAAATTCTTTAAATTATCCCAATTAAGTGAAATGTTTTGAGCCTCTGCACATAATGACTCCTTCACCGTTCTTGCAGGACCACGAGGAGGAATTGACTCCATTTAGACCTTGAAATAAAATATATGTATAGCTTTTATCTGTATAATTTCTTACTCTTCTCTGTAGAGCCACCAATGCCTAGTCGACTCTGTATGAATAATCTTAGTTGACAATCAAAATACATTAGCCCCCAAGTGACCCCAGAGCAACGAAGTCCACCTTTTCTCATCTGAAGGCCATTTGGCAAACAGAAGGGAAATCTCATTTCTATGTTTTGGAGGCTCTTTCCAGTGAGAATTGCCCTAGGAGAAGATTCCTGTATCTTAGACCCATGCCGTCTGTATTTTGCTGAGAGAATGTATAGTAAATTTTCATTGTTTCAGACCTGACTTCAAAGGCTGCCTGGGCAGACAGTCCTGCTCAAACTAGTAAGCTCAAAATGCTCTCCACCTTTGGCCAGAAGGGGGAAGCAGCCGACTGTATCTGAGGCTTGGTGCAGGGTTTCTAGCAAAAACTTGGCACCTCAGATTAATTAGGATTCACCAAGTTAAGGGTTGAAGCACTACACAGCAATCCCACGTCACTTTGTAAGACTATACGTGTGGCAGTTAGATATGTGGCATGTTGTTCATTTACCCTTTGAAATGATGTGGTTTCTCTCGGGCTCTGACTGTGTGAAACTCAATGCTGATGGCCTCTGCCTTGAATTGGTGCTTTATTGGTGGATCTGGAGATCAACAAGAAAGCAACCACATAGCCAGCCATGTTGTTCTGGCTGGTTATGTTTGCTTTGACATAAGGAAATGGTTTTTAATTAATTGGTGGCTACATCCGAGCCCATAGCAACAACCACTGCTCTATTTTGACCTCAATGTGTACTTAAACTAAAAGTATGTGCTAAATTGCTTTACCTCACTCAGAATGTAGTGACTCTCTCTATAGCTCTCTTATTATTTGTTCTAATGGATTTAGCAATACTTAAGGTTTGCAAAAAAATGATTTTCCCTCAACAAATTTGTGCTTCAAAGGCCAAGTGAAGTTGAACACTGGAGACTTTTTCCCTGGGAAATTCTATTGAAAGAGGGGAGAAAAAAAAAAAAAAACACCAGTGTCTGCTATTAAGCATAAAGGTTGGTGTATCATTAGATTGATAATGTGCCATTTTTATTTTGGGTGCTGCTAGATCTATTTAACTATTGTGACCGTCTTATGATGTTTCTGTCCTATGATGAAACACCACAGCCAAAAGGCATGCTGGGGAGTAAAGGGTTTCTTTGGCTTACTTGCCCACATTGTCATTTACCACTAAAGAAGGTCACGACAGGAGCTCAAGCAGGGCTGGGACCTGGAGACAGGAGCTGATGCAGAGGTCATGGAGGGGTGCTGCTAACTGGCTTCCTTTCTCTGATTTGCTCAGCCTGCTTTCTTATAGAACCCAGGATCATCAGCCCAGGGATAGCACCATGCCAATGGGCTGGGCCCTCCCTCAGTGATCACTACCTGAGAAAATGCCTTACAGCTGGATCTTATGGAGGCATTTCCTCAACTGAGGCTCTTTCCTCTCTGATGACTCTGGCTTGTGTCAAGTTGAGTCGAAGCCAACCAGTAATGTATGATAGTCCTTCCAGGGTCCAAAAGATGCTCTGTGGTCACCCAGCCTTTATAGAAGCAGGGTTGTGAGTTGTTCTTGATTCTAGTTACAGATCTCGTTTTAACAGAGCAATGTAAATCCTGGTTTTCAACTATAATCTTTAATCCTTAAATATATTCAGCTTTTAAAAGTTTTGTCTTCATTTCACTAAATTCTTACATGAAACATATAACATGTGGCCAAAGAAAGCTAACAATATCATTAGCTCAAAATCTATATCCAAGTGAATAAATAGTCTTTGGCCAATTAAAGATGGTCATGAGTTCTTCGAGATTACTCTCCAAAAAAAAAAAAAAAAAGGGACATGTATTCTCTTTCCTGGAATTTATGTGGGTTCTTAGGTGTCCTTGACACATACTATATGTTAAAAGTGGTACTGGATTGGCTTTCTATTTATGGCGTTCAGGTTTTGAAAACTCTTGCTTGTTGCCTCCTGGAGCATTGACTACTGGACTGGAGCTGCCACGCCGTGAGCGAGCTCCATGTGAAGTGTGGGGAGGACCAGATGGAGAAATGAAAGGTCCTAACCGAGCAGCAATTTCGATGATTTCCTACATGACTGTCATGGGAGCAATCCTTTTCAGAAGTGTTTTTACTTTCTCAGGCCAGCTCCTTTCATCTTCTGGGACCACTAGAGATAGGTTGCCCTTGTTAATCCTTGCTCAAATTGCTGAAATGAGCCAGATATTGGTGGTGTGTGATAAAGCTTTTTCTGGGGAGATGCAATGCACGTGACTACTCATACCAGTTAGGGAACTTATGACAGATGAAAGAGCAGATACCATCAAAGATATTGGGGTTACTTACAGGATTTTGGGTGAGGGGTTATTTAGAGGAACAGAAATTACCCCAAAGACTACCCCAGCATGGGCATCAGCCTACAAAGCTGGGAACCTGGAGCAGGCTGCACAGCCTGCAGGTACCGCAACAGATTGGAGAGTGTCCTTTTCAGGTGGCTGAGTTGGTCTAAATCTCTTCCAGGTCGCTGGTCTGGTCTCAGAGTCTTCTTTGCAACTCAGCCTGACTGAATCTTCTTGGCTGCTCAGTTTCCTTTTCTGAGGGGAACTCTTAACTTTTATTGCTTGCTTTGGCAGGGAGGGGGTCTAGTGAATCTGTTCAGTTTCAGGGACTTCCTGAAGCTAACTTGAATTGTTTATCTTCCGGCCTATGGAGCTTCTTGCAGGATCAAATATTTCAATCTCAAAGGAGTTTTTTTATATAAATAATGTACTTTTGATTCTAGCCTTAAAATTTTGGGAGAGTTTGATATACAACATTACACACTGAATATAATTATTCAACAAAAACACAATTTTATTTCAAAGATGCTGCTTTAAGACATGTGACATTAATCTGATGGGTCTTCACATGCCTCTGCCAGCCCAGGAGGAAAATGAAAAACCAGTGTTAGGGAAGGGAGACGGCGTTGATGAGTTTTAAGCCTTGTCTTGCACACTTCAGACTTGCAGTGTTAATTGCTTTATTGCCATTGAACAGAACCAGTATGTTTAGAATTTGTACCCTATACCAAGCATGAGATTGTGTCATGCCATCATTTATGTGTGAGATCAGCAACACTTTATGTGGACAAAAGGCTTGGAAGGCATTTTAGGAACACTAATGAACAACAACAAAACCTCCTTATTTTTTGTATAATAGTGTTCAGAGCTTGTTCTCAATGACTTGAATTGGCAGAGAACAGGTAAAGGGAAGTGTGTCGAGAGCTGAACAGTATTTTTCTGTTGTTCACTGAAAGGGCCTTCAGACTGAGCTAGAAGACCCAGGAATCTGGTTTTTTTAGAAGGCACATTCTCACATTCACATGGACATACTTATAAAATAACTCTTTGAGAGCACAAGGATGTTTTCTATGACTTTAACAGGCTTCAGAATCGCCTGAAGGCCTATCCAAATTCAGATTGCAGAACTGAAGAGATGGCTCAGTAGATACGATCACTTTCAGGAGACCTGGGGTCAGTTCCCAGCACCCACATCAGGTGGCTCACTACCATCTATACCTCAAGTTCCAGGGATCTGATGCCCTCTTCTGGCCTGAGGGGGCACTGCATCCCTTTGGTAGACATACATCCACCAATCAGGGGTGTGCCCATATAAAAAAAATGAACAAGAGTCTTCAAAATAAAAACTGCATAGGTTCAATCCTGTAGATTATGAAATATATAATAGGAATTTACATTTCTAACAAATTGTCAGGTAACACTGATGCACACCAAGAGCTACTGTGTTAAAAAGAAATAAGGCCCAATAAATGTAAGGTGTAGTATCTGACATTTAGAATTGAAGTTCGGCATGATGGTGTGTGTCTGGAGTTGCAATTACTTGGGAAGCTCAGGCCAAAGGATCATCAAAGCCTAGAAGTTCAGACTAAGCTGCTACACACACACACACACACACACACACACACACACACGGTGGGAGGAGGTTTGCATCACTAATATGTGTGTTTAGTGAGACATCACTCACACCTCACTAAATCAGAGAAGCCCTTTTTTTTTCATTTTGTGAAGAATAACACACAGACCCATAATCAGTCAACATACAGAGATGAAAGACCTCAGAGTACTTAGCCCTAAGGGTCATCTATGTCACATTTTATGCCTGGAAGGCTCAGGGATCACCGTGGAGGGGGTGGGGAGAAAGGTTGTAAGAGCCAGAGATGGATGACTACAAGAAACTTTTCTGTAAGCAACAGGGCAGCTGCACACAAGAATTCATAGTGGTTGTGATGGGATGACTGCACAAGACCAAGTGCAAGTTCATGGTAGACAAAAATCCCAGCATAGGTGGGGGAGGTGGACATGAAGTCCCATTTCTAGCTGGAAAGCTGGCAGTTGATAACTGCTGGGAGGAGAGTCAGTATTCTTTAAGGGTGAGCACTTGGTAGGTCAACCATTGGGTGTGTTCCCATTCCCAAGAGAACATGGGCAGAGTACATATAGCCATTAATAGCTGCCAGGAGGAGTTTCAGTATTTTAAAGGGTGTGTACCTGGTAGGTCAACCATTGCTCCAAGAGGTGATTTCACACCTAGGAGTATATGGCAAGCACACATTGGGTTTAAATAAAAATAGGACATAAGTTAGATGGCTAGGAAAGTGGGATAGAGTTTAAAGAAGTTAGGAAGAAGAAATGAATATGATCAAGATACATTGGATGAAACTATTAAAGAATTAATAAAATATTACTTAAATATAAATAGAAGATTACTGATCACTGTTATCAAAAGTATCAGCTTCAGAATGATTTGCACACATTTCAAAGGCAATCATTTATGGACTCCTGCGTGTCAGGCACTAATCTGGTTGAAGAGCAACCACCTCCTCATGGGATTCAGGGGAGCTCTGCTGTAGGAGGAGACTCCGGGCTGTGCCGTGTTCTGATATGACAGAGTCAGCTGGCTCAGTAGAAGCTGGAGATCATTTCCCCTTATTGCTTTTATTTTCCTATGGATATAATACCAACACATATTTATTTGGTACAATGTAATATAATAAAGAAAGCATGTAATCCGCATACCTATCACCTTGGAGGCTGTCATGCTGAGTGCATTCAGAACACTCCAGTTACCTCGGGACGTCCATCGTTGTTAACTATGTGTTTCTACTGTACAGGAGATGCCAGAACTCATCCCTCCTGTCCGATTGTGAAGCTGTTGATCAGCACTTCCCACCTTCCCAATCCTCCGGAACTTCTGCTCAGCTTTTATGCATTAGAAAGGACACCATGGGCATGAAAAAGGCTGGCATCAGTTTCTACTGGAAAGTAACTGGAGAAAGAGAGAGAGAGAGAGAGAGAGAGAGAGAGAGAGAGAGAGAGAGAGAGAGAGAGAGAGAGAGAGGCAGACAGGCTGTTAGTTTTGGTTCTGAGCAAGTAAATTTGAGAAAAGAAGGAAGATACTGGTTTTAATGAAGAGTGTATAAGGACTTATTTTTAGTCATCATTGATACTTGATTGTAATTTACAAAAGGTTTTCTCCACAGCAATTAAACAGAGAATAGAGAAATAAGCGAAACCTCCAGCAATACGGCCTTACCGTTCTTTTGAAACCATTTCTAAATGCAGTTGTTTCAGAAAAGTCCCTTTTTGTCTCACCTATTACACGCTGCCAAATAGAATGTCTTTTCTCAACAAAATTTAAGTATCAAGAACTCTCAAATCACATCAGTCAATGAATATGCTGATGTTTTTATGTCATTAAAATCTGTGTACTAGGATAACATTACAAAAGAACCGACTACTTAACATGTATAATGATCATTCTAGGAAATCAACTTCTTAGCCCCACCCCCACCCCATGATGCACACACACACGCACACACACACACACACACACACACACACACACACACACACACATATATATATATATATATATATATATATATATATATATATATATATATATATATATAAATACCACAGGTAAATTAGCAGGAACTGAAAACAGGTTCGGCTACCAGATAAACAGGGTGTGAAAACAGAGAATGTGAAGCACAAAGGGACAACTAGAGCTAACATCAGTCTCTCATCAGGCTGACATGAGAAAACAAATGTCATGTATCTATTTTAAAAAGTCTATGGGAAATGGATATCTTTGATAGTGAAGTCATCCAGTGTTTGAAGAAAGTAATTTTTCGTTAAACCCAGGAAGCCAGAAAATGGCTCAGAAAGAAAGCTGCATTTCAAACAATATAAAAACCTAATAAACAGGAAAAAATGTATTCAAGCCAGGTTCCGTGTACTTAAACATCTTTTGTTCTCAACGTTCAACAGGGCAGAACTCCCGACCAGGAAGGGCAAGACCTTTGTGTCTTCATATGGCTTCAGTTGGAGCCACTTATATCTTTTATTATAAATTGCTGACACAGACACCATAACTCTGTCTGTGATGTTCATGGCTCAAGGAACAGCCACGCGCCTCTTTCCTTTTATTGCGATGGGACAGACTTAACTTTTTTCGTTATTGCCCTGTTTGCCGTTCTATGAAGCTCGAATAATAATACTCCAAAATCATGGCGACTATTTTGTTTTACATACAATCAATTTAATCCAAATTCAGAACCCCAAGAAGTCCTGGAAGAGGAAAGGACAAGCCTTTCACTGTGACATCATCCTGGAATGCAGACGTTAATCCTGTGCTTAAGTAATGTGTGTGTCAAGAGAGCGAACTGACTTTCGGTAAAGGGCGTCTTTGAACTGGTTTGTACTTGCGGAGCTGTTTTGCGCACTGAAGAGTATGCACCTGTCAAGGCGTCTTACTGACATCCAGATGAGTAACTGTGGAGCTCATTCGACCTGCCCTGAGGCCAAGCTTTAAGTGAGTGATGACTGAGGGATGCAGAGTGAATGTCAGGTGTGTGTGTGTACGCTCCTGCGTGTGTGTTGCTCTGAAGCTGCTGTTTGGGGTTTACCTTACTTAATTACAAAGTAAGCAGCAAGCAAGGCCACACCCCTTTATGTCCCCTACATTCTAAGGTTTGGCATCCTGTGAAGATCTTTCTCTTCTCTGTACTTCTAGAAATAGTTTCATAAAAAGTAAAATAAATCAAACAGAAATGTGAAAAATTTTATATAATGGACATTCTTTTTTTTCCTTTTTCTTCTTTTTTAAAAACTATTTATTTATTTTTTTACACTCCATATTTTATTCCCCCTTTCCCTGTCCGACTGTTCCACATCCCTTTCCTTCCCCCTCCCCCGTCTCCACATGGATGTTCCCACCCCCCACCCTACCTGACCTCTAAATTCCCTGGGGCTCCAGTCTCTTGAGGGTTAGGTGCATCATCTCTGAATGAGCACAGATCCGCAGTCCTCTACTGTATGTGTGTTGGGGGCCTCATATCAGCTGGTGTATGCTGACTGGTTGGTGGTCCAGTGATTGAGAGATCTCAGGGGTCCAGATTAATTGAGACTGCTGGCCCTCCTACAAGGTCCTCTTCTCCTCAGCTTCTTTCAGCCTTCCCCAATTCAACAGCAGGGGTCAGCTGCTTCTGTCCATTGGTTGGATTCAAATATCTGCATCTGACTCTTTCAGCAATGTTGATTTTTTAAAAAAAATTTCCTACTGCATTGTAGACTCTTAGAATTTTAGAATTTATGGATCCCAAATGTCAACGGGGACTAACCCATGTACATTTTTGACAATCAACTCCTGGTCAATTCATTAGTGTATTCTTTGGAGATCTCTCTCTCTCTCTCTCTCTCTCTCTCTCTCTCACACACACACACACACACACACATCTGATGATCAATCTTGAAGTATTTCTTTTTTTAGATTATTTTGTAATTAAAACTCAGTCAATTTTAATAAATACTTTTCTAAGAATCATGCTTATATATCTTATATGGCTTAAGTTGTTGAAAATTATGTGTCATAAATTTTGAGTAGACATAACTCAGGTGGTTTGTGCTTGAGAATACAGACAGATACAGAGCCAGTGGGGAAAGCACCCTCAGTTTTGCTATAAATTGTGTGACTGGGGTAAAGTTTTTGTGTCTGTGTAGTAAAGGAAATTACCTAGGCCTGCAAAACTCACCTTCTGACAATTCTATCATTGGTTCAGGGAGAGGGCTCAGTGGACAAGAGAGTTTCTGTGAAATCAGAAACCACTGAGTTCAAGTCTCCAACATCCATGTAAAAGCTGGGCATGGCTGTCCCTGTAACACCAGTGTTGAGAAATGGAGAGAGTTGCATCCTGGGAGCTGGGAAATGGAGAGAGGTGCATCCTGGGAGCTGGCTGTTCAGCCTAGCTGAAATGGGGAGCTTCAGTTCAATGAGAGAATGAGTCTCAAAAGAATGAGATAAGCCTCAAGGAGGAAGAGCCTGGACATCCTCTTTTGTCCTCTGCATAAGTGTGCATGCACACACACACTAGGCTCATATCACACACATACAAATATAGGTCACACACACGTACACACATGAACATGTCTGTAATTAAAAAGTCGACTTATCCATTGGAGGAAAAGTAATGTCACACAAAGTCTTATTTCCTCCTTCCTTTCTCCTTTCCTCCTTCCTTTTACTTCCTAACTTCCTTTCAAATTTCCATTTCCCTCCCCTCCCCTCCCCTCCCCTCCCCTCCCCTCCCCTCCCCTCCCCTCCCCTCCCCTCCCCTCCCCTCCCCTCCCCTCCCCTCCCCTCCCCTCCCCTCCCCTCCCCTCCCCTCCCCTCCCCTCCCCTCCCCTCCCCTCCCCTCCCCTCCCCTCCCCCTCCCCCTCCCTTTCCCTCCCCTCCCCTTCCCCTCCCCTCCCCCTCCCCTCCCCTCTCCTTTCCTTTCCTTTTCCTTGCTGAGCTCACAAGTCCTTCCTCTAACAAGACTGAAGGAATCATGAAATTGACTATGAACAGCTTGCTCTAGATGCTTAAAGGGGGATGGCAAGCATTAAGGATAGAAGTCAAAGAAGCAGTGACTGTCTGGGATTAGGAACCAGTGTTTCTGGTTTAGCTGTTGTCTAAATATTGTCAGGACTCAAGACGCTGCTCCACCAGGGACGGTGTCAGGACTTAGAAAGCCATCAGTGGTGTCCCCTCAGCAGTAATTGAAAAGTGAGATCAGATGCTTACAATCGCCCAGGTCACAGCCAGCCATGACTCTGCCTTTGTGGACAATTCCTTATGTCTAGAGCACCGTTCTTATCAGAGGGTCCTCCTCAAAGACAATTACTTTCATGCTCAGGTAGTGCAGTTTATGAGAGGAAGAGAGAAAGCAAGGACAAATGGTAAGAGTGAAGCAGGAAGTAGGTGGTAGAAGAGTGGGTGTGGTAAAAGCCATGGAGCTGACATTGTGAGAAAGTGTTGGTTGACAAGAGCAAGGTCTCGGGAGTCTTGTGGATCCTTACCAGCCACAGAGATAACAAGATGTTCATTGATGTCCTCACCTCGAAGTGTTGAGAGACAAAGAGGAACAGCCTGCAACTAACAGACCAGTGCTTTTCCCACCGTGTATCAAAGATGGACGAGGGCTTTTCCACCTACTTACTACCAAAGCATGGGTGCTCTCCCATCTGCTACTACCAAAGAACGGGTGCTTTTCCCATCACTTTTCTTTCTCTTCCCTTCTCTTGCAACTAATCTCTTCCCTTCTTCTCATCATTGGGGATGTAGAAGTTTCCGAAAATAATGCCCTCTGACATCCCCGGCAGATAGACTTTGTTTGGCTCTCTTGTTTCTCCTTCACAGAACCCAGTTTCAGTTCCCAGCACCCTCACGATGGGTCAGAACCATCTGTAACTCCAGTTCCAGGATATCCAATGCCTTCTTTTGACCTCCATGAGCTCCTGTGTGTATGTGGTGTGCATAAAAGCATGTTAGCCATAGGAACATAACAATAATAAATAAATCTTCAAAAGGTTAGCTAATGATATTCTTTTAACTTGTCCTTAAATATTTTCTAATGCATGGATGTCTTTATTTTTTGTTTTGTTTTAAAATATCTTCTGTGTGGCTTTTCAAATTAAAAAATTCATGAAAATTATTTTTAAGCTTTATAGGAAATATTTAACTTCTTGAAAAACTCCTGTACTTTCTTAATACATTACTTCCAAAACATCATTATTTTATGGTGGGTATCTAATTTATTTTGTATTTTATGCTTATCTTAGAAAAATAAATAAGCAATATGCTGGTAATTCTTTTACAGGGTTATAATAATTTATGGCTTTTATTTTATTATGGAGGAGTTTCATAAGATTAGTTTCAATTAATGATAGCATTAACCAAAATCCTTTATGAAGTATTAAGTCTTTAAATTAAGATGAAATTAAGTACAAGGCTTTAATTCTAATCATTTTGGAATTCATTATCTTCGAAAAATTCTGCTTCTGTGAAACTTTGATAAGGATAACTCAGCTTGCTTATCACTTTTGTCTTCCATTAGTTCTTACCCATTAGTGATCTCCAGAGTTTAATTTAATTATCACATGTTCTAGTTTCATTTGTGTTGCTATCATCAAATATCCCAATGAAAAGCAACTTAGGGAAGAAAAAGTTTTATTTCACGCTATAATTGCAAATCCGTCTTTGTGGGGACATCAAGGCAGAACCTTCATATATAACTAGTCATATTTACAGTCAAAATCAGAAAGAAATTAATGAACACATATTCACCTACTCGGTTGTGTTCAGTTATGTTTTTCCATTGTTACACAGCCTAGGGCACCCTGTGTAGGGAATGACACCACCCACAGTAGAAAGAATCTTCTCACATCTGTCAATGAAGACAACCCCCAAAGACATGCACATAGCCCAATCCTATGAAGACAATCCTTCAAGAAGACTCTTCCCAGGTCCTTCTGGACTGAGTCAAGGGATGCGAACCACTATACCACAGCAAGTATCTGTTAAGGACAGACTGTCTTGCTGAGTAATTTCAAATGGTTTGATCAAAGTGGCAGGCAAGTTTCTTGCAAAAGGAAGCATTGGCCAGGATCTTGGTAGTGGGATTTCACTGAAAGGGCTTTAACCTTTGTGCTGGATAAACAGTGTGGTTCAATCTAGAGAAAAGCCAAAGGCCTACCTCCCAAGAGCGCTCTCTATTGGTTGCCATGGAAACATTCCAAAACTTTCAACATGAATTCTTCACAGTGAATTTCACCTTGAGTAGCTTTCCACTTTAGTTCTTTCTATTACTTAAAAAAAAAAAAAAGGCATGCCAGCCATTGTAAATTAGTAGTCTTTGCTACTGGCACCTTGCTGGCATCCCCCTCCTCCCATAAAAAGGCGTCCAAAATACATGCTGGCTCCCAATCAGTTGTTAGTTGCCAGCAGTGGCCTCTTCCTCTTTCTCTGAGCTCAAGATTGTTTCACAAATTAAAAAAAAAAAAAGAGGAACTGTAATTAATAAGAATATGGCATATCCTGAAATGCAAAAGTACAGCCTATGATTAACTTTTAAAACAGAACAAATATTCTGACAGATGGGTCGAAATAAATCAAAGTATTATGACAGTAGAATTATTAGTTTTAAAGGTAGTAAGTAAAAATTCATCACATTTTTCCATTTGCTGTATTTGTCTGAATTTGATACAAAGAACTTGCCCCAAAGAAGCTGGTAACTGAAATGTAAGTCCACTGTCTTCTATAATAGGAATTTGAACTGGGGTTGGGGGATCCATGATTAGGGCTGATGTTCTCTTCATGTGTAACATACTGCTAGAAGAACACTGATTGTCTAAGGCACTATTATAATCATTTTTAAGGTGGAGAGGTGTAAAAACTTACCCAAACAAACTAAATCATAAGTCTCTCCCCATAGGTAAGAAAATGAAACAGTTATGCCAAACAGTTAGTTGATATTTCTTAAGCATCAATTTTAGGCCAGAGCAAAGAACAATGGATGTGTATGTAAAAAGGATAATAGTAATGGTATGTTTATATTTTTTGTAAAGCTTATCAATTACTTTCATTGGTTTTCCTGGTAATGGGAAAGAGACTTCATTTCTGGAGACACAATCTTCTCATCCTTACTGAATATTTAATACAGGTAACAATTCTGAGTGTTTTGTGTGAGATTTTTGGGTATTCTTTGCAGAAATGGGGAAACAGAGGTTTTTTTTTTCCATTAATTAATTTATTCATGAGGAACTAAAAAGCAGCCCACAAAGAAAGCTCTAGTTTTTCCAATACTAAGTCTGAGAACACTTGAAGAAAATTGAAAAGGGAAGCCCATTTACGGACCTTTCCTTGAAGAGAGGCATCACTCAGCTCTCAAACTCCAAACAAAATATAAGAAAATGCATTACAGCCTGATGCCCCTCAGTGATCTCAGATACAAAATGAATTAGGGGAAGTTCCAAATGGAACCCACAATCATTTTTAGAAAGCATAATATAGCCTGATCAACGTAAGTCGATCCTGGGAATGCAGACAGTTAGCAGCAGTTAGAACACAATGCATGCAATTCTTCATGTAGATAAACCACTCCTTCCACTTCGAAGGAAGGAAAGGAAATTAGAGGAACATATGATTGTCTTGGTAGAACTGGGAAAGCCATTGACAAACATGAAACATTGACAAAACCATTTGGCCATCATATTTTCCAATAAGATTCATATTTTTATAAACAAAACTATAACTACCAGCATTCCAGCATATTACTTGGTCTGTGAGAAGTGGTTTTGTCCATAAAAGCCCCCACAACAGGTGTCTTGGGGCCATTCAGCTGAGTAGTAAGGGGAGTGGTCCTGACAAAAGTCCATTTTAGTCAGCATTTAACAAAGCTTGATTCAAATTTGGCTCAAAAAATTAAACATTGATTCCTGATCAGTTTTTAGGAAACCAGGAAAAAAGAAAATATTGCTTATCCTGACAAAGAGACCCATGCAAAACCTATGGCTGTCATCACTGTCGAGGCTTCACGTCTGTTGACAGGTCTCACTATTTTCATAAAGCAGGACAAAGCAAAGTAAAATTAAAACTAAGACAGGATGTGATTAAAATACACATTTATTTCTATAGTTTCCCAGTGAGCAATTAGAAATTAAATAATAGTGTTTAAATGAACAGTGAAAGAAATATTTGGAGTTAACAAAAAAAAAAAAAAAAAAAAAAAAAAAAAGGTCTGAATGTCATGCCCTGAAAACGGAGGAGTGTTGTTGACAGAAGTTCTCAAACCTAAATGAACTGAGAGAAAGAAGAGCAATGTTCTTGTCTTGGGAATGCCGTATTCTTAGGATGGCATTTTCTTTAAATTGATGGATAGATCCAATTCAATCTCATTCAAAATCCTCACAGACACTTGGCAGAATTTAACAAACTGATTTGGAAATGAGTACAGAGTCAGCAATCACACAGAGCAGCCCCCGAGCAATGATGAAAACAGCAAAGTATATATTGGAGCTGAGGAATCTTTGTTCTGCTCCCAGACTTATTTCTTTCCATAGTCAATGCCACACGGTTTGGCAGCGATAGCATCTTCCAAAGGCAAGTACTGTAAGCCAAACCTTGTGGCATTGACTGTGGCAAGGAATGGGTCGGGGGACCAGTATATATGATCAAAATATTTCCAGCAGGGCTGGGTCAATGGAGATGGGATAGTTCCTACAACAAGAGATTTGGGCAACCACCCAAGGGGACATGTAAACTTCACCCCAAACACCTTGGCACTAAGCATCTAAAAATACAAAATGCCTAGAGGTAGACACAGAAGGAACTGTGAAATCGAGGTAGCCACTAATTAGACTTATCAACAGCATAATCCAAGGGGAAAAAAAAAACACCCAGCTAAGTTGGTCTTTATTATATAAAACTTATTTGAAAGGAACTGTCAAGAGAATGCATGGAGTAGGCTAGGGCTGCGCACACGAAGACTTACAAGTAAGGAATGCATCAAAGCACTTATAGCCAGGCATGGAATGAACTCCCAAATGTAGCCATGACAGAACAAGCTACACCATTAAAATAGCTAAAAGATTAGAGCTAAAGGTTTACTCAAAAGATATAAGAAACAGGCACAGAGCATATAAAGACATGCCAAGCCTCATTAATGATTAAAGAAAGGAATATTAATATTACATGAAGATTATAGTGAAAAGAAAGACTGATACTAGCACGATGGAAATGAGCTCAGTCAGTAGACCATTTGCCTGGGATGCATGTGGAACTGGGTTTGATTCCCAGCACTGAAAGATTGAATGAATGAACAAATGAATGAATAATAGGGTCGGTGAGAACGCTGTGAAACTTGATCTGGCATGCTCCTCTTAGGTGAGTTTAAAATGAGAAACTACTTAGGCAGTATCTTGGAAATTTAAATATTCATTTGTGTGATTTTTCAGAAGTGCCATAAAAAAAAACCAAAAGTGTATGTTGATACAAAGCCTTACTCATAGCAAGCACTGGAAAGAACCCAAATACTGGCACTCGAGAATAAACATGTGACATGAAAGTGGGATGGGGAACAGAATAAAGACTCCTCAGCTCCAGCATATATGATCTGTGTGATCAGAAGATGTGCAGCAGGCTGGCTCAGTGGAGAAGGGATAGCTCCTATAACAGTCTTAGAGTGGAATAGCATTGCACAGCAAAAGAGCAGGTTGCCCATTCTTCACCAGCACAGGTAATCCCAAGAACCATCCATCGGCTACCCGAAAGAAGCAGCGTGATGCTGTTGCTAGGGAATTCACACTAGAGGCAGAAAGCAATGCCAGACATGGTTAGAGAGCAGGGTGCTGTGGCGTGGGGGTGGTGGAAATGATAGGGATTAAATAGTAACATGGGAAAACGTTCAGGCTGGATAATAGGTATACCCACTGTCTTGACTGTGGTGATGGTTTTATGGGTGGGGGCACATGTGTCCAAGTTATTAGGCTATACATTTTAACGTCATATTTGATACATGTTAAAGTAGACACAGCTAAGCATTGAAAAAAATTGATGGTCTATTTAACATACTGTAAATTTTGAGTTATAAATGTAGGCTTGTCTGAACCTGAGCTTCCAGGTCTTTGGCCTCATGGGCTGCTTCTTTACTAAGAACACTGGGCAGGAGAGTGAGCTACCATAGTTCCCCTAATTGTCAGTACAGCGCAGGCATAAACCAACCCCAAATAAAGCACGGGAAAACAAAACCATGTTGGGGGTCCCCCAGGAAGCTGCTCTTTAAAAATCTCACTTTTAAGCATTGCCAATTTCAGGTAATGATTATTTCTAATAATTAGGGGATCAAGATATCAATAAAACAGTGTCTCTAGAAGGGCTACATTTCTACACTGTGGCTATTCATTCGAAATGGACACCACACACACACAGCTTTGGACCTTTACATATACATAGCCTTTGGAAGAGATTTTGCAGGGTCAAAATTGGTGCAATTCAATTTATTCCATCTTTTCTTTCCTTCTTTTTTTGGTCTGAGAGGAGGACCATTGACATCCAAGGCCCAGGAGAGTTTAACTTCTACCTCTGGTGTGCTATGTGACTGGGACTGTCTCAGTCAGGGTTTCTATTCCTGCACAAACATCATGACCAAGAAGCAAGTTGGGGAGAGAAGGGTTTATTCAGCTTATACTTCCATACTGCTGTTCATCACCAAGGAAGTCAGGACTGGAACTCAAGCAGGTCAGGAAGCAGGAGCTGATGCAGAGGCCATGGAGGGATGTTATTACTGGCTTGCTTCCCCTGGCTTGCTCAGCTTGCTTTCTTATAGAACCCAAGCTTGCTCAGGGATGGCACCACCCACAAGGGGCCCTCCTGCTTTGATCACTAATTAAGAAACTGCCTTACAGCTGGATCTCTTGGAGGCATTTCCTCACCTGAAGCTCCTTTCTCTGTGATAACTCCAGATGTGTCAAGTTGACACACAAGACCAGCCAGTACAGGGGCCAAACTTATCTGATGTTTCCAAGATACAGCCAGCTTTTGTACATGCTTTCTGCTTCTTTCTGTACAAAGAAATCACTGCAGGAGGAGAAAGTCTCACCCTGGGATTAGGCAACTTGCCTCTAAATTACAGTGTGTCCATTTCTGCAAGAGAATGGTACTGTATATGGTCACCAACTAAGCAAGAGGGGAGTACTTCCTCGTTAAAAACTACTTGGTGACATTTGTGTTCCTTGCTTTCTGAAACACAGAAAACTTAGGGTCGTAATTGTTTATTTGACATCTATTAAATGGAAAATACAGACCTTGATGGAGAGCTACCTCCTAGTGGCTAAAACATCTGAAACTAGAACCTGGATATGTTGCCAAAGGCCAAATCTTTTTTCTTTTTTAAGATTTGTTTATTTTATGTATATGAGAGTACACTGTAGCTGTCTTTAGACACACCAGAGAGGGCATCAAATTCCATTACAGATGGTTGTGAGCCACCACATGGTTGCTGGGGCTTGAACTCAGGACCTCTGGAAGAGCAGTCAGTGCTCTTATGCACTGAGCCATCTCTCCAGCCCAGGCCAACTCTTGTTATTGATCCTAACAGGAAGACCCTGCTGTGAAATTGCTCACAGCCAAGAAGAATACCAGCAGGACCTGTGCATGATTGGGTGCAGCAGGCAGAGGTCTTAGGACTGTGTCCCTCAGACTTGAATGTATACAGATGTCGTCACCCAAGAAACCTGTTAGCACACAGGGTCTGTTTCCATAGGAACTTTCTGTTGTACTGACAGACGTTATTGAGCCAGCCAGTGAATTGTACCAGGAGTAGCAGCGCCTTGGTTGGTCTTCCGTGGAACCCGTGTATCAGCCATATGAAGATTTGTTTTTCTAGCTTGTATAAGCCTAAAATCACAAGTACCAGCCAAGGCGAGAGTTTTCTATATGTGGCTTAAACACGGTAATTTCTTTCTTGAGACAAATAGTCCAAGGCTGCTGATTGGCTGCCACTATGACGTCAGGGACTAAGACAGCTATTCAAATGAGAGAGGTTAGTGTTAGCTGATTAATCAAGAATCATCCAGGAAGTGGAAAAGGGTGTATTTTACACCTTTAATGATAATTCATAGAATCCACACACAAACCTTTATACTTACGTCCATGTTTAGATAAACAATGACCAATGTATTTATCTAAAAACTCAGTTTTTGCTTTCGGGAGGCAAGGAGAACTGGAATCTTGAAGGCCACTTGCCGCTTCTGCTATACTTCCCCTGGGCTGATTTTGATGACAAGGGCTATAGTTATCAATGCATTAAAAATTCAGTCCATTAATCAGTCATGACCTTGACTTGACCTAAGTCTCCCCCACACCTTTTTAAAACCAGGGCCATGGGTCAGGAGGCTGACAGGGCAGGGAGCTTGTAGGGGAAGGAGCGGAGCAATCAGACAATGATGGAGCCCCGGAGGAGGCACACAGCTCTTGCTAGGGAGGAACAAGTTCTCCTGCCCGGATCCACCCAGGCAGAGGCGGCTCCTGTGTGTCATACTTCCTGCTGATGATGTCTCCCATCCACGCTGCTTGCAATACATAGTATGTCTTACTGTGGGAGTTACTCTGCGGCTTTATTTGCCCCACGTCTCTCAACAGGGGCAACGCTCTCAAAACGTGAAATACGAAGCAGTGAATGAATAAAGGAAACGGAATTTTGAAAGCGACTGTCTTAGTTAGGGTTCTACTGCTGTGAACAGACACCATGACCAAGGCAAGTCTTATAAAAAACAACATTTAATTGGGGCTGTCTTACAGGTTCAGAGGTTCAGTCCATTATCATCAAGGTGGGAGCATGACAGTATCCAGGCAGGCATGGCCCAGCAGGAGCTGAGAGTTCTATGTCTTCATCCAAAGGCTGCTAGTGGAAGACTGACTTCTAGGCAATGAGGGTGAGGATCTTATACCCACACCCACAGTGACACACCCATTCCAACCAGGTCACACCTATTCCAACAAGGCCACACCTTCAGATGGTGCCACTCCCTGGTCCAAGGATATACAAACCATCACATTCCACTCCCTGGTCCCCATAGACTTGTTCAAAAACATGAGTCTATGGGGGCCATACTTAAACATAGCATAATGCAAAATGCATTTAGTCCAACTTTCAAAGTCCTCATAGTCTATAGCAGTCGCAACAATGTTAAAAGTCCAAAGTTCAAGGTCTCTCCTGAGATTCATTCAACTTAATTAACTGTAATCCTCAAAGCAAGGCAGGAAACCAGCTGGGCAAACGCCAAACTCTGCATCTCCATGGCTGATGTCAAAGAGGTCTTTCTCCTGGGCTGGTTCCACTCCCTGTTAGCAGCTTTCCTCAGCATGTATCCCATGGCTCTGGCATCTTTAACATCTTTGAGTCTCCAAGGCAATTTCAATGTTACAGCTTCTTGTTTCAGTGTCTGGGATTCCACTTGATCTTTTGGACTCCTCCTAAGGGCTGGCATCACTTTTCCAGCTCTGCCCTCTGTAGCACTCTAAGCTCAGGTTGATCCACTCCACTATGGCTGCAGTTCTTGGTGATCACTCCATGGTACTGACATCTCTAATACACTGGGGTATTCCACTCCAACTAGGCTTCACCAATAACCTCTCATAGGCTCTCTTCAGGGTGCCAAGCCTCAAATCCTTTGCATGACCCCTTCAGTCCTGGGCCATCAACTACAGCTGAGGCTTCACCTTCTCCAATGGCCTTCCCTGGCCTCTCACAGTGCTAAGCCTCAGCTTCTCTCCATGATCCCTTCATTTCTTCACAAGCAGTACCACCTGAGTGACTCTTACACATTACCAAGTCCAGCCGTAGCATGAGGTACAACCTTGGGTATCTCTGGAACACAGCTTCTTTGTGCTCCCAGAAAACAATTTCCAGAAGATTTCACCTCAACGATGCTGGTCTCTTCTTAATCACCACTAATTCCTTAGCTCCAGCTAACCAGCATCAATTTTCCCAGTAGTTCCTTCCATTCTTAACTCTAGAGCCAGAGGCACATGGCTGAAGCTGCCGAGTTCTGCTGCTTACAGGAACTAGAACATGATCCCCTTGTATTATTACATTATCACTAGCTTTATGTTTTCTAAATCCTTCACTGCCTAAGCTTGGCTATCCTGGTTCTTGCTCTGTAGATTGAGCTTGAATGTAGAGATCAGCATGCTTGTCTCATGGGATTAAAGGTGTGTTCCACCATGCCTGGATCTAATTTAGCTGGGTAGGATCTTGCCCCAAGGTCCCACTCCCTTAATCTTTATCTCCTAGAACACAAGATTTTGCTCCATTTCACTTCCTGGTACTCCTTTAATACTCAAACCATATATTTTATATTTTTCCTTTTTAAGCTTGCTATGCTTGTTCAAACTTCTCTTCATGAGACTTAACCAGAGAACAAAGTCTCTGCTGGGCTTTTTTGAAACTTCTTTTGTCAATGCAATTAATCCAAGTCTCTTCACCTTAGCCTCAGGCAAACCTTTCAGACAAGGGCAAAAAGTAGCCACATTCTTCACCAAAATACCACAAAACCAGTCTTTATGCCACATTCTGAAATTCTTCTCCTTTGAAATCTCTTGGGCCAAGTCAACACAGTTCAAATTACTCCCAGCAACAAAGTCTTCCATATTCCTACTAGGATGACCCATTAAGCCCCATTTAAAGCATTCTACTGCTTTCCAAATCCAAAGTCCCAAAATCCACATTCTTTCAAATAAAAGCATGGTCAGGCCTATCACAGCAATACCCCACTTCTGGTACCAACTTCTGTCTTAGTTAGGGTTCTACTGCTGTGAACAGACACCATGACCAAGGCAAGTCTTATAAAAAACAACATTTAATTGGGGCTGTCTTACAGGTTCAGAGGTTCAGTCCATTATCATCAAGGTGGGAGCATGACAGTATCCAGGCAGGCATGGCCCAGCAGGAGCTGAGAGTTCTATGTCTTCATCCAAAGGCTGCTAGTGGAAGACTGACTTCTAGGCAATGAGGGTGAGGATCTTATACCCACACCCACAGTGACACACCCATTCCAACCAGGTCACACCTATTCCAACAAGGCCACACCTTCAGATGGTGCCACTCCCTGGTCCAAGGATATACAAACCATCACAGCGACTCTTTTCCTTCTCTTTTGGAGACTACGTTGGCGCTTGCTTCCCTGTTTCCAGCCACAATTGTACTAGTTTCTTATAAAGGCTGAAGCACAGCTCTTGGGAGACACAGGGGAGGGTGTGGCTAGTTTTGTCACATGGCACCATCTCTCCCAACCAATGAGGAAGCAAGACTGCCAAGCCTTGGGAAGTCTCAGTATATTTATAGCTTTTGAGTGTTAAAGGAAGGGGATTCATAAGAATAATATGTGATTTTAAAAGGAGTAAAAAAAAAATTCTTCATCATATGATGGTCTATTGCATATTTCGCATTAAATGTGTGATGTCCCATAAGATGCACAGAATCTCACAAAGGCTATATTTTAAGTAGAATTCACTGGAGCCTAATCTAGCCCAGGCTCCTGTCTTTAGATATGGTGGCCTTGGAGGTTTATACAGGAGTGATCCCGTGTAAGGAAAGTGTGCTGTAATCTACACGGGGCCACCTTACATCCTCTGCTATAAAGAACCCTGGAATCTAGGAATTAGTGAGCTTTAAAAACCCAGTCTTCCTTGCTGGCTCACGAAAAATATAAACCTCTCTTTAAAAATACTTGTGTATAAAATTAGAAGTTAGAGAAATATGCTTCTGGATTTTAGGGTTTCCTTTGACATTTAAAATAATAAAGAATTTTAAAAATCTATCAACTTTCAATCTTTACAAACTATACAAACACAAACATTAACTTAATGTAAGGTGAAAGCACACGTGTATTTTTATCTATTAAAAAGAATCACTACATCCTTCAGAAAATAGAAAACCCAGGATGGTCTGCACAAATGAATCAAAACCAAGAAACACGAGGTATGCACATGGGAGTTCAGGCCTGTCATCTCAGCTCCCTGGGAGGGCGAAGCAAGATTTCACAATTTCAAGACCTGCTCAAAGCCAGTTAGATAATAGCCAGACTGAGACCTTAAAAGAAGAGGACTGGGATTACACTTCCTGGCATGTAGGAGACTCCAACATTGTAAAAATTAAAAAAGGGGGAAATAAATGAAAGTTATAATTAGCTGCCGTCCGTATGATGTTAAAGCTAGGTGTACTGACACATTCCTCTAATCTCTGACCTCAGGAGGATGGGGCAGGAGGCCTGAGAACACGAGACTTGGGCCATGTTCCATACTACCATGGGCTATAGATAGCAAGAACATCTGATAAATGGAAAACATCAAATAACACAGTACCAACAAACAAGAATCATAGGGGCTCCTTGGTAAGCGGTTGATAGGAACACAGAGAGAATTCCGGGCTTGTCCTGTGGCTCAGGCAGGTGCCCAAGGAAGAACTGACACAGCAGAGTATCTTTCTCATGACCAGGAGAGCCAGTGACTGGCTGGGGATGATCACTGAGGTGTTGCTGATTGACAAGCAGCAAATCCCTTGCTGGGGTGCCAAGGGAAAGCACTGGAAAAGAGGATAGCACACCGGGACCTCTAGGGAGGCACTGGGCTGCTTACCAGTCTGTCTGGGATGACAGTTCTGGCATCAGCTGAGCTCGCTGCGATGCTGCCTGGAGGGCTGCTGCCGCAGAAACTTGGCGGGTAATTTAGCACCAAGCACATTCCCTCCCTGGCTGACATTGCTAGAGAGGCAGGAAAACACACAGCGGGCAGCCGTGGTGAAGGCCTCTGGGCTTCTCCTCCAATGTCTGTCTCGCCCCCTCTACTGGCAGTGCCTAGAATTGCATGAGTAGGCGCTGGAGAGATGCTTAGTGGGTCCAGCTTCAGGAATAGGGCAGGATGAGTGAGGAAGGGTAATAAATCTGGACTTGAGAAAGGGAACACTGCTAGCTAGCACAACCATTCTGTTTTCAAAACTCAAATAACGGAAGAAAAATGTACGTCGTTAATACTGAGAAGCCAGCGTCTGCACAGCTCTAATCCACAGGACAGCCATAGTCAGCCATGTTTGGAAAAGTAATATCATCCAAATGAATTCATGGAAACATCCTATAATTTAAAGGTAAACATCTATGAGATGAAATTAGAACACTTCACTCATATCAAAACCTTTCAACTTGAGCTACTTACTACTCAGTCTAATTGCATCATTCTAGAAATTACAGGGAGAACGAATTCTAGGACTTGTTCAAGACTGCAGAGTTAGAAGAAAGGGAACGTTTGACTAGGGGACACTTCTTAACTGGATGCTGGCAGGAGTCAAGTGTGGTCTCGGGCACGGGGATAGAGTAGCCAGCACAAGGGGTTCGTCCACGAGCTCACCGCACTCATGTTTCTTATTTTGTATTTTATTACGTTTTGCTGTGTTAGGAAGTTTGGAGCTGAGACGAAAGGATGGACCATCTAGAGACTGCCATACCCGGGGATCCATCCCATAATCAGCCTCCAAACGCTGACACCATTGCATACACTAGCAAGATTTTGCTGAAAGGACCCTGATATAGCTGTCTCTTGTGAGCCTATGCCGGGGCCTAGCAAACACAGGAGTGGATGTTCACAGTCAGCTATTGGATGGATCACAGGGCCCCCAGTGGAGGAGCTAGAGAAAGTACCCAAGGAGCTAAAGGGATCTGCAACCCTATAGGTGGAACAACAATATGAACTAACCAGTACCCCAGAGCTCCTGTCTCTAGCTGCATATGTAGCAGAAGATGGCCTAGTCGGCCATCAGTGGAAAGAGAGGCCCATTGGTCGGGCAAACTTTATATGCCTCAGTACAGGGGAACCCCAGGGCCAAGAAGTGGGAGTGGGTGGGTGGGGGGTGGGGGGGAGGGTCTGGGGGACTTTTGGGATAGCATTGGAAATGTAAATGAAGAAAATACCTAATTAAAAAAAAAGAATTTAAACCCAGAGCCCACACGTGCAGAGTGAATGCTCTACCACTGAGCTACATTTTCCACTGAAGCATACACATTACTAGGGGGAGTCAAACAATATACAGAAAAGCAAATCACTGCATAGCAATTCATCCCAGTGGGATGGCTGAGAGTGATGGTGGCATATTGGGAGGAGGCGCGTTGTTTGTGCTGATGCTATTCAAAGAGAGGCAGTCTGCTTTTACAATCCAAACTTAATATAGTTTCTAGTTGCCCGTTGTATTCGGGCTGGCTCTTCTTTTTCCTGGACGAGCATGCATTCATGTCCTTTTGGTAATCAAAGGTTGGAAAGCTCAGCTATCTCTGTTTGTCCATCTTAATTTTACAGCCGTGATCCCTTTAAGGTATAGCTTGTCATAGGGTAAGGCTCTGGAAAGTCAGCAGATGTTGCTTGCAATGGATGTCAAGTGTTTTCCAAAGTCAGAATGACCACATATTTTGGCAAGTTGTAACTGGCTACAGGGTCTCTGGTTGTTCAGGGAGGGTTCACAGCCTTAGGGCAGTGTTGAAAACCATCCATCAATGATTGGTCCACATTGTAATCCCCCAGACATGCCTTAGTTATATGTGATCCCACTGTAAATGGTGACTACAAGTTGCTAAAAACCCCATTAATGATAGCTATTGGAATTTAGCTTTTAGAAAGGGAGTTGAGACGACAGTGATCATAAAAGCAGATAATTTCCAGGCAAACATAGCTGATTGGAAATTCATACGCGTGACGTTACTGCCGGTTCTGGGAAGCTTCGATTCCAGCCAGAACTGTAGACAGAGACATAAAAGGAGGTTTCAGAAGTCTGAGAGAAAACAGGTCTTCCTGAGCATTTTGAAGATGTCACTAAGTTTTTAATGGATTGCAACTGGAGCCTACTGAATTCCAAACTGAAAGATGAAGGAAGGAATAAGTAATCTTTTTTTTTGGGGGGGGGTCTGGTGTACATCCCAGAATAAGTGACTCTTGACCAGCGATTCTCAAGCCTTGGGTCACTACCCTCACTGGAGTTGCGTGTCAAATATCCTGCAAATCAGACATTTAAGTTATGATTCTTAACAGCAGAGGATTACATTTATGAGGAAGCAACGGAATAATTTTTAGTTGGGGGTCACCATAACTAGAGGGGACTGTAGTAAGGGCACAGCACTGGGCAGGTTAGCCACCACTGCTCTTGACTGACAGAGGTGGCAATCTTTGTAAACTGTTAAGCATCCGAATGATATTTTTACCAAACTACAGTTCCCGTGAAAGAGTTTATGTTAAAATTCTGCATTGTCTATGGGTATTTTTCTCATCAAATTAAACGTAGATTATGAGAATCATGCTAAATCCCTCTCTGTAGGTTATAAATGAATGCCTGTGTGAAATTTAGTCACAGTGGTAATATGACTGGAAATATTTTATATGTGCTTATCTCCTTATTATGTATTTTAGATGTATATTCTGTCCTTTCTTAAGCCACAGTATGTGAAAGAAGGTTAAAATCCGAGGGAATGCCATGTGTTATGTGGTAGAAATAATCACTTTAAAATATTTCTTTTTTCCTGTATCTTTTAACATATCTGAACATAAAAATGTGCTTAATTGCATTATTAGTGTTTACCATACAATGATCCAAAAATGAAAAATGATTTTTTCTATGATTTAAATATATGTATGGGCCAATGAGATGGATTGGTGGGTAGAGGGACTTGCTGCTCAACCTGAGAAACTGAGTTCAATCCATAGAACTCACATCTTCGAGGAAAAAAACCTGTGGCTGCAGGTTGTATGGTGGCCTCACCAGGCACACCATGTCACACATGCAGTGCTTGCCATCTTTGTGTCACCAGGAGCACCATGTCACACATGCACCACCTGGTGTCTCTGTCTCCGTCTCCGTCTCCGTCTCCGTCTCACTCTCCCTCTCTCCCTCTCTCCCTCTCTCCCTCTCTCTCTCTCTCTCTCTCTCTCTCTCTCACACACACACACACACACACATACACACACACACACACACAATAAGAATGAAAATACTTTTAATATGTCCTTAAGCTGGTAAGAAACAGGATAGACTACAACTGTCTTCTATATCTTCTCTGAACAGTCTGCTTTTCTGAGCAAACCAGGAGCTAAGTAAATGTGCCTGGAGGCCTCCTGGAGTCGTCTGCTTGCCGTCCTCCAGGCGTTCACAGAGCCTCTTCCCCTCTGCTGTGCAGTGTGAGGCAAGCACTTGGCCCTGGATTTATATTGGTCACATAAAGGAAAAAGAAATATTTTTCGAAGTGAGTGCCAGGCACGAAAAGGGACAAAAGTTTGAAGCAAGTTCCTTATCTCTTTTTCAGTCCTCAGATACCTTCTGTTGAATAGCCAGATCATTTTATTATTGCAAATGCCAGGGCTGTAATCTTTTATTGCTTGCAGTAGAGGCCTACAGCATTAAGTTAGTGTAAAATTACATATAGTTTAATATATCTGTACAGCACCTTAAACAAGCTTCTGTAGGCAGGAAGGTTATCCGTCTTATAAATCTATTATTCCATTGTACATCTTGATAGGCCAGCATCGCTCCTAGCCATGTTTAAGCATTAAATAGTGCATTATTATTTCACATAAATCAACCAGAGATGTGTGAATTCATAAATTTTGCATTTGCACAGACAGTATTTTAAACGTTTTACTGCTTCGTGGGAACTCGGAGCACAGGGCTGTACACAAATCAGGACCTGTGAAATCTCAATAAAATTTAATATCACAATTACCTCTTCTCAAAGCCAATGCCTGCATGCTTTACAAGTCTTTTAACAGAGTCCAAAAGTAAAATTTGAAGAGTGGCCTTTTTTTCTTTTTTGGTGGGAGTTTAGTGTAATAAGCTAATAACCACCCTGGGCTTTATTCTTTATGGCAAAATCATATAAAGAGGGCAAGCAAGGCCAGACCCAATTGTGAGATGATTGAAAAATATGTCACAATCAGAAGTATTGGTAATTGTCCACAATTTATTAAAAGCAGTGCAGAGAATAGAAAAAGATCCATAGCCTATGTTACAATTGGTATTTAGCTTTATAACTGAATTTAAAATAAGTTAAAAATTCACAATTCAGGCTCTGAGTTACACATGGGTAGTAATTTTCTGGCTCCTAAGTAATTTTATTTCACATGAAAGATATACAGATACACATACACACACATGCACACATGCACAGGTGCACACACACACACACACACACACACACACACACTCAATTTCTAAGCATGTCTTCCCCAGAAAATCTTGGTTTAATGTGAAAGTTTTTGCTTTTAGAATGAAATGTCTGTAGAATTTAGTGAACAGGCATTATATACTTGGGGAGATTTCTGACTCATATATGTGTGGTGAAAATTATACTCCTGTGGAAACAGCTTCTAGCACATAAAATTATCTTCATAACTGCTGTAGGAATTTGAAACTGGCATATTTATCACCTAAAAGGTGGCGATATAGAAAGATCATTTACCGTGAACAGAGAGCTGCTTCTAATTGTAGCCAGTTCCTGGAACGCTTAAAGGGTAGAGGAGAAAAGGAAAAAAAAAAAGATATTCTCATGGATTTCTTGACTATTATCAACTGGAATTCTTTCTGTGGCTTTTAGGAAAAGACAGGTAAAATTATTATCACACCATAGCATTTTCCTCCTGCGAGGAATGGTTTTTATGAAGAGAACTCCCATATTAGGAAGTAGGCTTCTACTATCCTTCATAAACTTCAGATATCTTCTCTCCTAGTTTGTATCTTGCCCTATCCTCCTTCCTTGACTAAAAAGGTCTATCTAAGTTAACGGTAGGCAGCAGTGTTGTTGTTGTTGTTGTCCTCATAGTCGTTTAGATATTAATCTTGCCAGCAGGACAAGTAGAGGAGACCCACTGAGCCTTTAGAAACCGCAGCATCTGGGAGTAGTCACAATACTACCGTACTGAGGGAAGCTTAGTAGTGTTAAAGCAGATCTCATTTCCATCCATAAAAACACTAACGGACGCTTCTCTCTCTCTCTCTCTCTCTCTCTCTCTCTCTCTCTCTCTCTCTCTCTCTCTCTCTTTCTCTGGTGAATGTTGAAAATGGATCAGCTGAAATTAAAAAAAAATCACTTTTCTGATTATGATGCCTGACTCTTTATTTAGCATCTATTGGTTTGGGGTTCATTTAGATTCTGATGGTGTGGTTATTCCTACATTCTTGTCCTGTGTGTGTGTGTGTGTGAAAATTTCATCTTATTGTCTAGATTTCAACTTGAAAGGATGTAACGGAAAAATGATTCATCACAGCAATTACATTTCTGAGCTGAGCCAGAAGGCACTATCTTTACTTTAGCTTGTATAAGCAAGACTTAGTGTTATGTATGTATTTTATGTGTATATAATGTTTACTTAGCGATATATGTATTTATGCTACACAAGTGGCCCATAATACCATTATGTAAATCCCTCTATTTTTCAAAGACTATATGGAAACAATTGATGGTGGAGGAAGGAATACGCATAAACAAACACATGCTTAAAAGTCTCCGTGCACGTCAGCACTGTCTTAATAAGATGATGTAATTTTTTTCAATACAAACTTTATTCGTAGAAGTAAAATGAAAAGAAAGAGAGAGACAGGATATTGAATCAAGGATCAGAATACATGTTTTTCTTCTTTTAAAAAAATCTGGCTGCAAAACCAAGCATTTCTGTTTGAAATGAGATATACTTTGCTTTAAAACCATACTCATGGATTTAATTTCCATTGGGTAAACCACAGTTATCCTTTTGTTTGTTTGAGACATATTTTGCCATATGTAGCCCAGGCTGGCCGCTGCTTCGGTATCCCCAGGGCTTGGATTTCTAGTGCTTATCATCAACACATCTGGTCACAGTCATATATAGTCTTACTGAATATTAGCACAACATAGTAAGAGCTATCTCTGTGATTCCTGTCCTATGGTGTGTGTGTGTGTGTGTGTGTGTGTGTGTGTGTGTGTGTGTGTGTGTGTGTATTTACTGTGGAGACAAATGTTCACCAAAAATAATCCAAAAGTTGGCTGATCTCAATTTGCATACATTTTTGCCTCTGTTTTCTTTGGCACCGTCATTAAGATGTATTAGAAGCTATTGCAGTGCCATGTCTGATACCACTTATCACCTCATGATATGTATATATGTTAGACTTTTATTAAAACTTCCACACCGGATGATAGTATTGAGTTTACCTTTTGTTCAAAACAAAATGCTTTATTTTATAAGTAAACTTGATAGTGGCAAAAATTGGGGCAATATTGTCCCCAGCTTTCTCCCGTGGTGAATTGCATCTGCAGAGAGGTAATTAGAATGAAGTAGAGAGACTCGGGCTTTAGCATTCCAGACCCGTGTCTTTCACGTCATAAAGTGATGGCTGGCATTTGTGCCCCCGACCCTTGCACATGCTCTACTGTCTTATTATTTTACTCACAGCTGAGACGAAGACTAGACCAAATCGACTTTACTGGACGAAAGGTTGTTTTTGGCTTACAGTTTCAGGGTACAGCCCACAATGGTGAGAAGGGTGTGGTCGTGAGAGTCACACCAGTTATGGCAACAAAGGTACGAAGGAGTTGCTTGCGTAGTCAGCAAACGGGGAGATGAATATGTAGGTTCCGCTCATTTTATTCGTTTTAATTCCGTTCTGGGTCCCAGCCATGGTTCATGAGAAGACAGTCTGAGGCAAGGTTCTCAACACTGGTACTCGACTAGAAGAGTGCCTATTCTGCAGGAGGAGATAAGGGTAGGATAAGCGGTGGGAAGAGGAGTGATGGGCAGTCACATGACTCACCATCAACACTGCCTCTCATTTTACAACAAGCAAACAGGAAGCATTGTGATTGATTTAGGAAATTTATCTATCAGCCTAGCAGAGGGCTGTCTCCAGACTGTTTACTCTGAGGATTCATAGCCTTGCCCAAAGAAAGAGAGGTGTAGCGGCCAGCATACACTCCCTTCTGTCCCGGCTCGCATCCTTTCCTGTTACAGGAGGTTCCTTCTGAAGCACAGGCGTATCTTCCTTTACTTTTTGCATCGCATCACCAGGGGGATAGGCAGCTTAGAGCGCCCTGTCTCATACCCAAGTATGGAAATGACTTCCAGGCATGGGTGCTGGATTCTGGACAATTAGAAGGCAAGACCTTTTGTAGTTGATCTCTGGTAGATGGGATGAGATATGAAGCTCAGGGGCTGAATGGAGGGTGCTGCTACACTTAGAAAATGCAGACAGTGGGAAAAAAAAGTGGAGACAGGTGTCTTATCCAGGACTTTTCTGTCCACTTTTCCTTCCACACAAGTTCTTTAGATGCTATTGGTGAGTCAGGCTCTAGCCTAGATGTTGGACAAGCAGCGATGCATGAAAAATTAGAAATCATCGTCGTCGTCTTCGTCGTTGTCGTCTCAGTCTTTGTGGAGTGTGATGGCTAGTTTTGGTGTTGTCTTGACTAATGTGAGAAACCCCTAGAAAAGATGTAAAACTGTCCTCTCCCCGTGTGCCTGTCAAAATGTTTCCAGAAGAGATTTATCTGGGTGTCTGTGAGATAAGCAGGGGCTGACCCCTGTGTATCTAGGCAGCAATGTGCAGGAGCCAGGGAACCTGATGGAGCGTGAAGAAGGAGGAAGCTTGCAGGTCACACATTGGGCCCTCTGTGAGCAGGCACACTTCGCACTGTCCTTGTTACCTGTGTGCATCGGACTCCGGGTTCTTCAGACTCTCTCCTCAAGGTTTCAGGCAAATATTTAGTATTTTGTTTTCAGTTATAGTCTTATACATTAATGATAAGTGATTATCGACCCTTAAGATACAGTCTGCTGCTCAGTGATTGTATGTAGCATGTAGTGACCAGGTGAAGGTGAAGTGTTTGATCTTTGCTGCTGTGGTGGTCGTTGACTCCCCCCCTCCCCCAAATAGTTACTTTGAAATACAAAGCAAAGTGTAGTCATCTGCAGTCCACTCTGCTATTGGAAAGGGATGTCGTGCTTCTCGGGGTCCTTTTAGATTTCAAAATAAGAAAAATTTTGAGTTTGAAGGGAAAGAAAAAAAATAAGCATATCCTATGACATCCGTGAGGCTGGGCTGAAATATCAATCTTCAGTTTTATTAATCTTCTGATGTTTTCCTTCATTACCATTATGTAAATGTTTATCAATTATCAGTAAGAGACTAATTTTTTCCTTGCTTTTATTTTTATTTATTTTGCTTCGTAGTTACAATTTTGTAGGTATAGGCCGGCATGCTGGCCTTCTTCCTCCAGGTTCTCTGGCACCTAGATTTACGATGAGACTAGTACTCCTCAGTCTTCGTTCTCTTACAGGCGTCCAATGTTTTAGATTTCCTCTCAGTCTGTGAAAAGTTACATTTCACGATATTTTGAGAACCCCCTAAAGAAAATAAATTAGCTTGCTCAAATTTCCGTTTCATTTTCCATATAAAATTTTATTTCTTCCTTTGGTCCTGGAAATTTCATTATATTTCTTTGACTATTGCCTCTCCTTTATTCCTTTATTACTAAATCCATATTCGTGACTATTTTCATATTCTCTAAAAATCTATGTACACTAAAAATAGTGTACATATTTTAATCTTTCTGACCTATTTTTATGAACCACCTCGTATTACCTGATGTTATTTAATTAACACACGGAGTTATCTAGAAAAAAATCAAATCAATTGAGATAAAATATATAGGCAACAAAGCACGTATGTTATAAATGTAGAGTTGATATGTTTCAAGAAATGTATTCAACCACATGATTGTTCCTGGGTGAAGATGGGATGTTTCCACCGTTGCAGTAAGTTCTCTGGAATCATGGACAGAAAATCTCCCCTTCCACCTCTTCTATGCTATAGTTGATCTTATTTATATCACAATAAATTCACTTTAGTTGTAAGATTTTATACAAATGATGATCTTGCTATTTTACTCTTTTTCACTTATCTGTTTTCAAGTCAACATAGTGTTTGGAGGTCCGTTCATATCATTATTTTTTATTACAAATGCCTTTTGTTTTAATGCTGTAAAATATTGAATTAATATTAATTAACAGAAGCACTGGGGATTGAACGTAAACCCCATGCTTGCCAGATAAGTGCTTTGCTATGGAGCTATAGCCCCCTTCTATTTAAAATATTTATTCTATTATCTTAATTATGTATATGTGTGTAGGTCTGTGTGTGAGTATGTGGACATGAGTTCCAGTGCCCACAGGAACTAGACGAGGGTATCCGATTTCCTGAGCTGGAATTTCAGGTGGCCATGAGTCATGTCACCTGGGTGCTAGGGTCTGGGTACAGGTTCTTTAAAAAAACAAAACAAAACAAACAAACAAACAAACAAAAAACAGTACCAGTAAACCGCTAAGCCATTTCTCTGGCTCTACCTCTCTCTGCCATTTTTGTGGTTTTTTTTTGAAACATGATCTTGCTCAGATGCCTAGCTGAGACCTGAAATTTGTGATCCTCCTGTCTCAGCTCTCTGAGGAGCTGGAGCAAGAGGCTGAGCCATTAAGCATTGCTTTCATTTTATGAATATACAATGAGAGCAGTAGAGGCCAGAATTTATTTTGCTCCAGATGTACCTCCTAACCAATAGTGTATAGTAAACCAGGAATATAATTACATTCCTCATACCATGTTATACTTTTAGAATTATTAGATTGAAAATAACCATAGTGTCCAAAAAATGTAATCAAAAAAATTCTGGAGAACATCTTGTCTGATATCAGAAATGTGCAAGAGTGGTAGAAGTGACTTAAATATTCCTTATAAAAGAGTAGATGGACAGAGACAATTTCATCAAACAAAAAGATAACTTTTAGGAGGAAAAAGTTCAAGAGTAGAGAGAGAGAGAGTGAGAGAGAGAGATGGCCTCTTTGTGTAGCCCTGACTGTCCTGGAACTAGCTCTGTAGACCAGGTTGGCCTTGAACTTATAGAGATTCACCTGCTTCTGCCTCCCAAGTGCTGGGATTAAAGGGGAACACCACCACTCAGCTACAATTTTTAACACACCTGGGACTTTGTATTTCATTGCATTGTCTACAGGTCTTGAAAGGGACAGAGATGGGACCTGTGAGAAACATTACTCTCAGGGGAAATCAGATATACCCAGGAATAGTAGTGCTCCTAAAAGATGTGGCAGTAAATGAGTGTGTGTGCCTGTGTGTGTGTGTGTGTGTGTGTGTGTGTGTCTGTGTGTGTTTAAAGATTCTGTAGAAAAGAAAGTAGAAAGGTGTCAAGAACACCTTTTCTTCCCCATACATTTCCATAAAATATTTATAGTTTAAGAAAGTAACAGGAGAGGGCACTCTTAAACTAGTAACCCCATACATGAATTAAGTAGGAAGCAGGTGGTGAGGAGCAGGGGAAAAGTGTAATAAGCAAACAATTTCATGAGAAAACAATTTCAGTGGCTGAAGGCTTTCCAGAAATAATCACAACTCCACAAAGCATTTGGATTTCACGTTTGAATATTTAAGTTAAATGTGTGTGTGGGGGGGGGGAGGGAGAGAGGGGGAGGAGAGGAAGAGGGAGAGGGAGAGACAGACAGATGGACAGAGACAGAGAGACAGAGACAGAGATATAGACATAGACAGAGACAGACAGAGACAGAGAGAAGTTGAAATGCTAGCTATATTTTAGGAATTTGAAGAAGAAAATGAAGGGGCTATATTACAAGGTGCACAAAAAGAATAGATTCAAGTGTTTGTGGTTTAAAAGACTGCTTCTGTGATTACAGCAGAGGAAACCCAGATACACTCCAATGTGCTCTGAGGTGAGGGGCTTTTGTGTAGCAGCAGCCAGGACAGAAGCAGTGAGGGGTGATTGTAAATGCTCAAAGGATGTGACCAGAAACTGCTCTGTCCACAATCTGACACCTATCTGTACCTATAGCGAATCCATGGGAGAATAGGGGTTGTCTCTGCCTTAGGTGCCTTAATCACAGACACCATCACAATTTAGTTTCCTTATCAAAAGGAATCCATATCTTTAAGACTCTGGCATCTAGACAATTCTGTTTACTTTCCAATGAGGGCACTGAACGCCAAACAGAAGTGATCAACCAGTGAGCAACTTGCTGAAGGGTAGAGAAAGAACTACTTTACGGCATTTGTGTGGGAGGGGGAGTAAATGATGAAGGGAATAGATACAAAGAAAGGCTCTTACATTCCAAAATTGTCCCTAAGCCAAGGCAATGGCAGGCAACTACTAGGAGAATTTAGTACTTATGGTGTAAAGAACAGAATCATAGCCCTGTCAAAACACATCAAGTGCATCTAAGCGCTTGACTGGATTAATTCAAGTTCCCACAGTAGTGGACTGACAGTCATTCATAATAGGTTACTTTTCAAGGAAAGGTTTAAAGATAAAAACCAGGGAGGGAGAAGAAGTCAGTGTCAACAGAATTAGACACAGAAGTGAGACAGATGTTGGCAAGATCAGATCCAAAGGATGGCCAGGATGGAACTTGGACAGGGAGAAATAGTAAAGAGTAGAAGGGGAGAACTAGAACCTCACATGTGTCCACATGCTACCAGAGGTGAGGCATGCCCTCAAATGGGTCAGCAGAGAATTTAATACAGCCGAGGAAAATATCACAGATAGGAGTCAAGAAATGTTCCTTAAAATAGTCTGGACTAACACACAGATAGAAAAGGTGGACAGATCTATGAGAAAGGGAACATTGAGAGAATAAGATATAGCACATGTATGATACTTGATGTTATTTCATAACTCATAGACATATATGTTTATTTAATGTATGTGTTCTAAAAATTTCACAGCTAGCATCAGTTGTCACTTTGACATACCGGGGAAGGGGAGTTCTTAATTAAAGAGCTGCCTTAATCACATTGAACTGTAGATAAGTCTGTGGGGCATGTTTTTGACTAATGATTGATGTGAGAGGCTCCAGTTCACTGCATGTGGTGCCTCCTCTGGGCAGATAGTCCCGAGCTGTATAAGAAAGATGGCTGAGTGCGCCAGGGAATGGGCTAGTGAGTAGCCCTTTCCCTGGGGTTTCTGTACAAAGCTACTGCCTTAAGTTCCTGCCTTGGCTTCTCTTGACAGTGGGCTGTGAACTATAAGCTTAAATAAACCCTTTCCTCCCCAGGTTACTTTGGTCAGTGTTTTGCCACAGCAACAAAAAACAAACCAGAACAATTAATCAGACAGACACACACACACACATACACACATGCATTTAAACCTATATATTATATATACATTGTTTTGTTGTTTGTTAATTAGCTTTGAACTTATTGTGTAAACCATAAAGATGGCACTCATCTCTTTGAGAATTATAGCCATAAACCATTTACTGAGAATAATTTTTTCCTTTTCATCTTTGTGTGTGTATGTGTGTGTGTGCATGTTTGTCTGTCTGAGAGAGAGAGAGAGAGAGAGAGAGAGAGAGAGAGAGAGAGAGAGAGAGAGAGAGAGAGAGAGATGACTTTAACACTCAGGACCCCCCACATGAGAGCAGAACATGTCATCTACCACTAAGCTACATCCTCAAACAACAGAGTAGCTTTACTCCTCCTTCTCCTTCTCCTTCTCCTTCTCCTTCTCCTTCTCCTTCTTCTTCTCCTTCTCCTTCTCCTTCTCCTTCTCCTTCTCCTTCTCCTTCTCCTTCTCCTTCTCCTTCTCCTTCTCCTTCTCCTTCTCCTTCTCCTTCTCCTTCTCCTTCTCCTTCTCCTTCTTCTCCTCCTCCTCTTCCTCCTCCTCCTCCTCTTACTCCTCCTCCTCTTCCTCCTTCTCCAGCCCCCTAAAGTTCAGGTTTTTCAAAATAAAGTAATGATGGTTGGAAAGCATTTGAACATTTTTTGTCACCATGGATGTATGGTTCATAACTAAAGAAATTAAAATGTATCTTTTTTTTCATTAAAAGTGCTAGTCTCTAGCATTTGACAGACAGAGGCAAGAGGATCATAGACCTGGAGTCAGCCTGGTCTCCACATTGAAACCCCACCTCACTATTGACTCAAAAAGGTCAAGAAGTTATTATTTTCTTTTTTTGAGCATGAACACATCCAGCACATTTGTGATAGTCGTGTGGGAGGCTGGAGAGGGGAGGGGAGAGGAGGGGGAAAGGAGGGGAGGGGAGGCCAGGGAGAGGAGGGCTCCACCCACACCAGTGGAGAAATTCTCCATCTGACACTTGATCTAATCCATTCTCACACTATGAAGAATCTACATTAGATCCTACAGATTAAAAGCATGGTCTCCCCTGACTGCCCGTCCCCAAGTCTGTGGTTCATGCTTCTAATAAACCTATGAACTGGAATTTCCATAGTATCCTCCTTGGAATAGTTTATGTCCTTACAGCCGTGGACATATTAATATGCTGGTTTAGTTTACAAAATTGAGGAAAACTTCTAGGTTTGTTATTATGAAGGATGTTAGAAAAAGTTCAGACAAAGGCCAAATTCGACACAAGGATCCAGAGACACAGGGATGGGACACAGAGCTACAGACTTCCTGTGCCCCCATTAGAAGCTCCATCCTCTAGGAATCTCTTGTGTGTTTAGTGATCTGGAAACTCCGGCACACAGTCCACTTGGGCTATTCATGCAAGCTTCAATCATAGGCATTCTTGACTAAGTCATTGGCTCTTGGTGACTGTGTCTCCTCCCCAGTGCTTGTAACATGGGACAGAAAGTTCCAATCCTTAAATCCTGCCTTGGTCTTTCTGACGACTGCCCCCTAGCTTGTCGTTATTGAAGAACTGCCAAGCAACAGTGATCTCAGTAGCATAGGAAGACACCAGCCTCATTGAGGGCTGAAATAATCAAGGCTTTCCCTTAGGCTCTGATGTACGGAGAAGGAGCACAGCTCCCTTTCCAAAGCCAAGCTTATGTGTGGTGGAGCTGGTTATGGCCTGGGGCCAGAGGCTTGGGGGAGCCAAGACTCTGAGAGGCTCCTGAGAACCTACTTTCTCCCTCTCAATGGCTCTGGTTGTAAGTCTCCAGGTTACTCCATGCTCAGTCTGTAATGTTTTTGAGATACTTTGTGTTCTCGTTGTGCAGCATTGTCTGATTAGCTTCCTGCCAACTTGATCCCATTGTGTGATAGTTTCTCTTGACTTTGTCCTATTTCTTCCCCGAGAAAAGAATGGAAGATGCCGTACTTCTTAATTATACTTGCTCGGCACACAACAAGGCTTGGTGTAAGACATCTCCGCCACAGCTTTCAGTGTTCTTCATCTCTTGGCCGTCCCATGTAGAACCCTGGAACTGAAGAATGAACCGCTTGTCCAGGCCACTTCATCACGGTGCGAAATACTAAGAAGTTCAGGATTGGTGTGCAGGAGACTGCCTGAAGATGGAGCAGAGGAAGCTTAGGTCATAATGACCATATGGATGCTTTCCCATCAGCCATTACAACCAGGAAAGCTTACATACAGAGATTGTAAAGTGGCCTCAAGCATCCTGTTTATCTCAGAAAAGGAGAATAAGCACAGCAGATTTCTCCACACAATTTTTGAGATATAATTTCCATCTTGATTACACTCTACTTCCATCCTTTGAAAAATATTTAAAAGTTTTTCCCCTCCACTATTAATGAACTTAACAAATTGGGGAAATTTGCGTAACAGTTAGAATTCTTTTTTAGTATTATAAACTTCATTCAAGTTACACTCACATATTTTCACAATCTCACTTCAGATGCTGAGCTTTTTCAGCCATGCTGTGTGGCTGAAGGTTCGGTTGATGGGACCTGAAGCTCAGAGTGGGTCTTGGTGGATTGCAAAGGCAAGAATATTGAGCAGCAGAAACTAGGGCATGCATGAGTTAATAGAGAGTATTTTAGCCAGATTTTGTTACAGTGTCCTAAATACCCAAGAGAATAACTTAAAGGGGAGGGGAGATTGTTTATTTAAGCTCAGACCTTCAGTCTGTCCTGGTGAGGATGGTGTGGCAGAGTAGAGTGGGAATAAAGTGGATCACACCATGGCAGACAAGAAGCATGGTGGCAAGGGGAGATGTCCTGCATTGGCAATTCCAAATAGGTCCAACCTTAGTTCATAACTTTTTGAGAAGCTAATTAACAATTCAAACCAGGTACAGCATCTACTGGGTATTCATTCCGGTTTAATTCACAAACCAGGTGGTAAAATATTCTGGCATGATTTTCTCTACAATGACAACAAATTGAGCCAAACTAAGGAGGATGGAGTTACAGAAGGGCACATTATTTACTTTTGTGATGAATTTCTATAAAGAAGAACTTGTGCACCCAGATGAGTGTCCTTCATTGTAATATATGTTTGGTTGTCCTATAATATTACTGCCTTCATTCCCTACCAAAGCACCAGAATCCTGACTTCAAATCAGATTGTTAATGGACAGCAGAGAAATAAAATGAGACAAAATATAGTCTTTCTGTTAACTCTCAAGAAGCAAATAGACGACAACTTCTTAAGGAAAAATAGAAAATCATATTCTAGATGATTTTGGATGAGTATTTTAGAGTATGTCCTGGGCCTTTTCAGGGAGAGACTGAAAGAGATGAACAAAGTTTAAAAACACAGCTGCAGGGAGAGCCCCTCTTTTCTGCTTACAGAGAATGAGAAGGCTCGTGGTTCCCTGCACACAGTAGAAGTCTATGCTTCGGTTGATGGGGATTTCCTTTCTCTTAATAACACGTAGGGACTTGAGGGAATTTCCATAGCATTTTTTTTATTCTGCAGTGGAAATATTTTGGTGTTTATCTAACTGAAAATATTGAGACATTAGAGTCTGAAATGAAGTGGAGAACCACACATGTCTTTGCTGAGTGTGGTCTGAAGGTAGATAATTAGTTAAAACACTTTGGGAAAAGGACATGTCTCATGCTATGCGGGTGGGATCTGGGAGGAGTTATGGGGGGGATAAGGTCAAAACAAACTGTATGCAAAGATGAAAATATCATATAAATAAAAACGTTACGTTAAAATTACTTTATATGAAAATCTTCCACTCTCTACTTGAGAGTGGAAGATGTAAGTCTAGGGCATGTCCCACATTCTTGAATATGTTCACTGAGCTGACTGACTCCATTCGTGGGCAAGACATGGGAGCACAATGGTGATATTCAGGAGGATATAACTTGGGTTACCAAGATGGAGATGTCAAAGACAGCTGCTAGAGGAGATAAAACCTTGGAAAACTCAAGTTTCCCCAAAGGGGAAGATTCAGGGAATCTCATCCACAGACGGCCACTTTGACACCCTCAACCTCAGTTTTCTTCGCACAATTACAAGACCATTTCCTTGGATGCTTGTGCAGTTTTTATTCCTTTTCAGGGCTGTGTTGTTCAATCTCCTCTTGAAAAGTACATGGCCAATGTACACTTACAAACCTATTTTTGTAAGGAACAATTTAACGTTTCCTATATCCACCTGGCTCATTCTGAAAAGCTAGTTTTCCCTGATGGAAGGCATGAACTACTGGGCACTTAAAGGTATTTAAAACAATTCTATAACCTATAATAAACACTACTGAGGATTTTTATACTTTAGGATTTGCATAGGTAATATATCAATTACAATATTCATTGCTGCAATGATTTAATATGAAATATCTTCCCTAAACTCTTTTTTTTTATTTAAAAAGGCATGTTTCCTATCAAAATGATTTAAAGGTCATTTGTTGGTTATTTATTTTGTGGTATTAAATAATTGTTGGATATATTTGACAATTTATATCTAATGTATTAGGAGAACCAAGAATTTCTTGTTTTGATAAAATAGCACATTTTGAGAGAGAAAAAAATGAAAATGATTTCAAATATATAGCACGGCAGTTTCCTTATGAGCCTTTTTATTAAAAAATAAATGTCTGAGGGGCCATCTGTGTGGAAGCTGAGGCTCCTCTCTCCTTGGTTTTCATCAACGTAAAAGGCATGATTCTTAGTGTAAGGGCTACAGAAGGAGGAGGAGGATAAAAGCAAAGGACAAAAGGAGTTTGTAGAAGAGCAGGACACTGTAGTAGTTGGATGAATAAGAACAAGGTATAAGGACTTCTACATCTGAAAGCACCATAACAAAACTTACCGCATGGATTCAGTATGCTAACCCTAAATATGAATGACAAGTCAAAATACTGCTGTACAGAAAGAATGAAAACGTACTGTATATTAGTGATAAGTGGATACTCTTGTCTCCGTTTTCATCTGCATATTCAAATATTCAGCCCTTTGACATAGTCAAGTTAAAGTACCTGTGCGAATCTGCTTGGCTTAAACAGTGCTTCAGTTTACTCAACACTACAGAAGCCAAGAAAGACCGTCAGAAAGCGAAGCGCAATGGAACCTGGGATTCCTAGCTTGATATTCTTAGGTGGTATTCCCTGTTAACCAGCATTTCATGATAAAGCAGTTCGGTGATGTTATGTTTTGAATGTGAAATCTCCCTCCCTCTCCGAAGTAGAATCACATGTTTGGACACTTGGTCCCTAGCTGGTAGCACTGTTGAGGAGGGCTGTGAAACCTTTAGGAGGTGAAGCCTTGCTGGAAGAAAGGAGTCCCTGGAGAAGACCTGGAGGTTCTATAGCCCCGCCCCTCTTGCGGTTCAATCTGCTTTCTGGCTGCTGTTGTAGCGTGACCTGCTGGCTTCTGGACTGTGCACCTGTGCTTTCCTCTCTTGTGACACGGTTTCCCTGACATGATGCAATATTCCTCAAATGGTTGTCCAGTTTAAGCACTTCTTCCCTTAAATTAGGCATTATGACAGGGCAACAGGAATAGTAACTGATTCGGGTAGCAAAATATATTCATTTCTTCTTGCAGAATTTCTCATTGGTTTATGCAGCACGGCTCTCTGATTTAGACTGTATCTGGGATGGGGTACTGCATGTAGCATCTTCAGAGTGACTAGCCTTGGCTGCTTTTTACAGAGAGATTGCAATTGGTGTTTTGTTAAATCCTTTATAGGGTTCCTGAAAGGAAAGCTTGGAATGGATGGGAAGGATGGCGAGAGAAATAACGAGCCAAGACAAAGTTCTCTGATCAAGGCTCAATCTGTAATTGTAGGGTCTTGAATTTAAAGGGGGAGACCCATCCCCCACTTTGCCAGGTTCTCATTACTTTGTCAGGATTTCATCAGGAATGCAAGCCAGCTGCTCAATGGGTAGCTTCATGCAGGAAGCTGCAGACCGTGGCACACAATAGTCTTTACCTAGATCGGAAGACTCCACCCTAGGCGGGCTAGCTGACTGTGGCAGAAACAGGTCTGATTCAGCCCACTCAAGGCTGGGGAGAAGGGCACACACATTTTTTCCTATAATAAAAACAAGCAGGAAGAGAGATGAACAACTTGTATTCAAAGACAGAAAGGTGAGACTTCTCTAATAAGGACAAGTTTCTTGAATACAGTTGTCTCTGTCTCTGGATAGGTGATAATATTGTAGGTTAAATCTATGAAACAAGCTATGTTAAAAATATTTTTCTCCTTATTAAACAATAAAGAAACCACAAGGAAAGAACATTATAAAGAAAACAAAACCCACACAGGACAGCAGGACCCAGAAAGTTCATGAAGTGGGGACCTTATTAAGTCTTGTCTCATGTTCTAGTTCCCCATGGTGCTGAGGATGGAAACTGTCTGCACACCATGCAAGAACTCTCTCCCCCAAGCTGCTTCCCAGTCTTCTGTCCAGGATGGACAGTGTCAGGGTCGAGTTGCAATAGGAGATCCCGAGGGACACAGCTTCTTTGGATGCACAAAAATACCTAGCTTTTGTCTGACAACATTTATTCTGAATATCACCTTTCCACTCTCTACCCTCCCAGGGGTTAGTATCAACTGATGAATGATAATATCACAGCAAGTAGGCAACAAATGGAATCAGGCACCCCTGAGCCCAAAGTTGCCACTGGAGGAAACAATTTTAGGAAACCTCACTTCTAACAGCAAGAACTGATAGCATAGAAATGGGATTTGGAGATGCCTCACAAAGTGCATCTCAGTACTCTGTGATAAGCCAGGACTAGAAGCCAGGTCCTCCTTCAGATCTTCAGAATGCCAGGTCTACTACTCCATCCATTGTCCCAACTTGGCCAACACAGGATCTTGCTGCATACTGGATGATCATTTTTTGTGGTCATTTTATCAGGGTGATGCATGTGGGTTTGGATTGCTTGTCTAGGGCTTAGGAAGACTCAGGTGGGACACTGGGGGGTGGGGTAGGGGTGATGACAAACACGAATAAAGTAGGGTTTTTTTTTTTTAAATAACACTATGTAACTTTAAGTATTTTTCTTGCAAATTTCTGTCTAGACCTCCCTCTATTTCCCTCCAGGTATAGCTTGGCGTTCACTTCCAGTATTAAATTAGGTAATTAATCCAGATGAATTTGCATCCAAATAGAGTTTTCAGGATTGTGTCCAACTTGGCTTTTAGGTTTTACGACCCATGACTGGTTACATTCAGTGCTTATATCCTGTGAAATACTGTTGAAAATTATGCATTTCATTTTTGGGTTATATATGGTGTAAAACAAGTCTAGAGGGCACATGAAGTTATTACATTTAACACTTTTTTAATATAAAAGAGAGAAATAATTTTGGTTTATTTCAGCACTCAATATTGAAATTCTAGGTGATTCTAACATAATGAAAAGTTTAATTTCTTAACAATTATTTAATTGTTTTTGATAAAATTTATTAATTTTGTAATATGTGGTGGAGAAGTCATTTGTTCCTATGGGTTGTTTGGTAAAGTATGGCGAGTGATTATAATAGAAAAATGAGAATTGTCTACAGTTATCTCTTAATAAGGAAAGGAAAGAAAAATGAAAGCTGAAGCGTGGAAAAATAAGTGGCAGGCAGCATTCCTGCTACAGGAGATGATTCTGCCACAGTGTTGGAGTACTTCCATGGAAAGGCAATACAGAAGTCATTAGCTTCACTTCACACATCACCATGGAAACCAGCCTGCTGATCACTCTGACCTTTCTGACCAACGGATGCTACTCAGCACAAGCCAGCCATGTTTACTTAGAGTTTTTCCAGTGGAAAGCCAAAGTCACTGCCATGGGGATGCTCTGTGACCTAAACCCACCTAACTACTGCTACTGCTTTCTTTCTTTCTTTCTTTCTTTAAAACATTCACAACCTGATTCATTTACTGTGCAGTTAAAATTGAGAATCTAACATAATCTTCCTCATTTTTAAAATTAGTTCTTGGAGAACTTTGCGCAATGTAGTTTGACCATATCCACTTTCCTTCCCCCATCTTCTCCCAGACCCATCCCCTTCCCTACCCTTATTTTTGTGTCCTTTTTGTCCTTTTTGTTTTGTTTTGTTTTTCTTAACTCAACTTCAATTTGTGCCATGCATACATTCATGGGTATGTGGATATCTAACAAAGCATGGTTGACCTACCAGGGGCTATACTCCAAAGCAAACCAGCTGTCCCTTTTCTAACAGCTATAGTTGCCAATAGTTCTTTAGGTGAGCATGAAATTTCATGCTCGCCTCCCATCTCCATGCTTGGATTTTGTTTAGCTTGAGTTTACATAGGGTTTGTATCTGTTTTCACAACCATTGTGAGCTCCTATGTACAACTGCCCTGTTGTACAGAAAACATTATTTCCTTATAGTGATCCATCAGTTCTGGCTTTCAAAAATTAAAACCTTATGCAATTTTTAAAATCTCATAATTTGAGACAATAAATCTGATGGGAAAAATCTTCAAAAAACCCCAAAAACCAAAAAACCAAAAAGCTTCACCAATCTGTCTTAATTTACTCTGATTGGCACCTGGCTTGATTAAACTTTTTATACTATTCCCTTACACAGTTGCCAACCAGATTTTCATTTTATGTGATAAAATATTTATTCTGAATATTTTGGGTTATGCTATTTTTGGAGCAAATTATTCAGAAATCACCCTGTTGCATGTATGTTTGGACAAATGAACACACAACTAGCACATGAAAGTTCCTTTGTCTTATTTCATTTTTATTTTATTTCATATTTCATTTATTTTAATTCATTACAACTTTTAATTGCTTTTAGAAATAACCTTGGCGGCCTCAATTACTTGAGATACACTTCACCTTTCAAATTAAACCGAATTTATGTGTGTGTGTGTGTGTGTGCGCGCGCGCGAGCGCGCGCGTGCCCGCATGTGCATGTGTGCACGTGTGTGAGCAAAACACCTCTCTATAGGCTGGTTGAGCATATTGTAAGGAGAACTGCTCTTTTTTCATTCTTTAAATTACAGCTCATTCATTTAAAGGGATACTTGTCAAAAAGAAAGCTTTAAGTAGTGAGTTAAAAAAGCACTGTTAAATAATTGAATTGACTGTGATAAAATTGCCTTAGTTTAAAGAGACTAGTCTGTTTAATGAATTGTGCTTTTATGGGGTGAGATAAATCTATGTGAACTCAAGTGGTTATCCCAGGAACACCAAATGTGGCTAGCATGAGGAAATATCCAGAGGAGCTGCTTGCAGTAACCTGGTAATATTTTATTAAAGTTATGTTCAGGAAACATTGCTTTCTGCCAGGTTAAAAACAACAAAGGAGAAATTTATTATCAAGCTGGCACATGTACTGCATGTTTCTGATCTTACTCTATTTTTCTCCTCTTTGAGGACAGATCATACCTCGATGCTTAATTAGGAACACAGCACCTAATTTCCAATGTCTAGGAGGGCATTCGACTTAATAATCCTCAGCATTGGATGAAATTATTTTGGCAAGGAGACTGTGGTAGGAAATTAAATCCATGTTTTAAAGTAAATTTGGCAGGTTATCTTTCCTGTTTGGTGTTGAAAAGGGTTTTTTTAACACAGGATTAAGCTACCATGCAGGCTGTTTGTGTAGCAATGGTAGTAGTTATCACTTTAAATGGGAACCTCAGGTGGAATATTCTGCAGCCCTTGATTGTACTCTGCCTGCTGCTAAGTGTTGAAATATATTTTATGTGCTTAAAAACAGGAAGGCAATGTACAGGGGAAAATAGTCTCACCACACAAAGACAAGTACCGACATAAAGATCTGTTCTCATCAAAAAGGAATTGCAAAGCCGGACAGGAATGGCAACCTTTCCCCCATTTGACTGAAAAGGGGTAACTGTTTCTTTGCTATACAGGTCAAGGCTCACCGAGTAGTGGTGAAGGGCGAGAGGAACAGTTCATGCATAGCACTGAACAATACTACAATTTAAGACCCATAGCATTCTCTCTCTCTCTCTCTCTCTTTTTTTTTTTTTTTGGTTTTTCGAGACAGGGTGTCTCTGTATAGCCCTGGCTGTCCTGGGTCCTGGAACTCATTTTGTAGACCAGGTTGGTCTTGAATTCAGAAATCAGCCTGCCTCTGCCTCCCTAGTGCTGGGATTAAAGGCGTGCACCACCACACCCGGCTTTTTTTTTTTGGACCCATAGCATTCTTAGTTTAATGCAGTTACCTGAGAATAACTTCTTAACTGAAGTCAAGATTCCTTTCACTATGAGCACAGACGTCATCATGAGTGCTCATGTTATTTGAGAAATTTTGAAGGATTGCAATGAGATATTGAAAATCAAATTCAACCTCAAAAATAGGCCCAGAAACATAGAGTTGAGTATTTAAGTCATGAACTTGTTTATATTATCAAAGATCCAAGAATGTTGCTGTAACTGAAATAATTCATACATAATACAAAATTTAATTTCTCTACTTTAAGGATAATTCAATTAGATTTCTAGTTAAAATTATGATTTGTGGTGTGTGTGTGTGTGTGTGTGTGTGTGTGTGTGTGTGTGTGTGTGGCTGTCTGGCTAGCTGTCCAAAGGCACATGTGTGCTACAGCATGTCGGGAGATGAAAAGGGCAAGATTCAGAAGTTCTTTGCTTCCATGGAGGGTGGTGGTGATCCAAATATCAAGTTATGAGGTCTGCCTGGCTAGATTTTACCTTTGTAGCCATTCCATAGCCTTTAAAAACAGAACATTTTTATTTCTTATTTCAGAATTTATACATGCTAGCTATTAATGTAGTTAAGACCTGTAAATGTTACTTTTATTTCCTCAGGTGACAGGATAAATGACATCTATACCTAAGCTGCACAAATACCTGGTCTGGCTGAGGCCAGAGTATTTCTTTCTCTGTTCTAACTATCTCTTAGGCCTAGGTCTGGAAGCTTCTTGCCTCCATACATTCTAATCTTCCAAGCCGACTGATTCAATCCAGCTTCTTTCGGATTCTGACTGAATTGCTTTGCTTGGCTTCATACTAAGTTTAGCAGTAGGTTCTAATCTTCTTGATCCTTGTCATTCTCTGGATCTTTCCATCTTCACCCGTGTCAAGAATGTTCTTTCTGCAACCTGTCTGTGTAAATCGGTCATGGTAAAATTGACACACACATATATACCACCACCACCACCACCACCACCACCACCACCACCACCACCACCACCACCACCACCACCTATGTCTAGTTTGGTCTCTCCCTGCACTGCTCTTAAGTAGCCACTTTTTCCTGTGCTATTCTTGTGAAAGTTGGTCTATCATGTCTCTGACTCATGCTGTTAAACCTTTCTATGATTCATCATTTTGTCTGCCTCTCCATTAGAAGTCACATTCAAACATGGCTGCTTCCTTCTACAAACTAACCTTACCTTCACTATTAGGGATTAAAGGTATGTACTGAGAGTGTGTCTTTATTCCAGATGGATCACATAGACCTAGAAGGTGGTTGCATGTGATTCCTTGTCAGAGTAGCCATGTTGCTGGATTAAAATTCCTCTAAAAAGACTTATAATTCTCTACATTCATTGCCATATGTAAGTAATTTTTTGAGTGTCTGGTAGGTACACCAAACATTTATTGAGCTTGTGATATTTATCATTGTAAGAAAAGAACTAACTCTTGAAACTTGTCCTCTATCTATCATCTATCTATCTATCTATCTATCTATCTATCTATCTATCTATCTATCTATCTATCTATCTACTTATCTATAAAACATGGATGTATATGACTACCTCCTAGCTGCTATTCATGTACCTGAGGGTATACGTAGGAGAAGGTATTTTCATCTGGAGAGACAGGTGCTGTACAGCATACTTTTTAGTCTGAAGGAGAATCAAGGGTGATAGTAAGAATGAATGAGAGGAGAACATTAACCTAGAAATGGCCAGGTTCCAAAACCAGACGGCTATTGGCCTAGTCTAAAACAGGGCATCAACTATGGCACAGTAGTAAATAAAAAGGAAAGTGGGAAAGAGCAATTTGGAACAAGAGTTGAAAAATAGATTGTGTGTGACTTTACACATCAAATGAGCTAAAGAACAGAGATGAACAGTAGTGTTTAGTAGTAATACGTTGTTCTTTGTTTTTCTTCTTTAGCTACTTAAAGATTCAAGTATTGTCATAGTCCAATGGTTCTCAACCTTCCTAACACAACAACCCTTTAGTTCAGTTCCTCATGTTGTAGTGACCCCCCCAGCCATAAAATTATTTTTTTTGTTGCTACTTCATAACTGTAATTTTCTTACTAAGTGATGACTCCGTTTCTAACATGACCAGAAATATGTTTTCTAAAGCAATGGCCCACAAGTTGAGAACTGTTGTCATAGTCTGTTTTCTCATTCTATAACAAAAACAACTGAGACTGGTAATTTCAACATGGAATCTCACTTAGCAAATGGCTGTGGAAGTCAAGAAGTCCAAGAGCGAGATACCAGTGTTGGATAAGTGGCTTTTTGCTGCATCTTCACAAAGTAGAGCACAGCACAATGCAAGATAGCAAGCATGCATCATTGCATCTGTATGTGCTGTTCCACTTGAGTTTACAATCCCACAAGAGCCATTCTGGGGCCCCCACCCATATGACCATATCCTATTAAGTCACCCATCAAAGACACTATAATATATGAGTTTAGCTATTAGGTTTAAGTGTGAATTTTGAAGAAGACATTCAAATCATGGCCAGTATTTTATGCTGGTTATAATGTGTTACTCTTATTTACTTTGTAGCTATTCAGTTTTATTCAAATGTTCTCTTATGACAATATATTTGAGTCCAATTAGTCTCACAAAGTGGAATTTTTATAGTTTCCTTCACCATACTCTTAATTTGGATCCTTGAAATATTGTTTTCTTTGAACAATACTCAAAGAACAATGAGAGATGATGATGTTCTTGTAGATGTTCACTTTCAAAGACCCAGACCTACTAAGTGCTTTAAGAAAAATTTACAAAGCACAAAGAGAATTGCTCCATGAAGAGATACGGGCATGTGAAGCTTTTAATGTAAAATGCCAAACCGTCTTCTAAAAATGTTAGAACAAGTGTTTCCAGGGTATTGTGAAAAAAATCTGGGGTAGGGACACTTCTTAAAACCTAAATGATAAAGATCTTTGGAGCAATTTTCATTTTTTATACACTTGACTTAAATAGTTATTTTCAAGACTGAAACCTAGGTGTCACAGAATTTTAAAAATTGCTATCTTCATATCTGGATGCTTTTAGTTATGTGACACATGTCACCTGGAATGTCTTTGCATCATGATCATTTATCTGTAGCCAGTGGGTGATGTGCAGGCTTGACATTTGTGCATGGAGTAAAAGCAATTACACACACACACACACACACACACACACGCATGTAGACATGAAGACACACACAAACACACAAACACACACACACGTGTGGTGAAGAGAAAAACATGAACTCTCGATTTCAGCTGACTTATTGAAAAGAACAATCATCTTCAGATAGTGCTTGAAACCACAATGGATAATAGAATCCAACACAGAAACAAACATAGAACCCGTGGAGGTAAGTGAGCAGTGTATATTTTCACTTACATCGATACCTAGCTTCAGATGCTCCCAGCTTTGTCAAATGATTGCTCCACACTCTCAGGTGGCTTCACCCTGGGCTTTCTCACTAATCCCAGTTCTGAGTCTTGACATCATCCCAGCTTCATCTGCCTTTGGCTCATTGTCTTCTACCTCTGAGTCTTGTGTCCTGTAGCTTTCACTCATTGACATCCTTAGTGGTTTTGGCTTTTCTTGACTGTCTTGAATTTTGTACTTTGCATGACCTCTGATGGACAGAAGTCCCTCACACGTAGTCCCCAGTTCATTCCCCAAGAGTTGCTTGGGAGACATCCTCCAGTTGTTACTGCAAGGGTCTCCCTGGACATGTTCTTGAGTTTCAGGAGCTATTTGGGTAAATAAATAAATAAATAAATATGTATATGTAAAGTTATCAAATATTTATACTCAAATATTCAATATAATATACTCAATATAATATAAATATATCAAATATTTATATAAAGTTATCAAATATTTACATGGTAAAAACAAATATGAAGGGTTGGGGAGATGGTTCAGTTTATAATGTTCTTGTCACGAATGCATAAGTACTCAATTCCTAAAACTCATGTAAAAAGCTAGACAAAGTGGCATGCTCTAATTTTATTTTCTATAACATAGTCCTAGTGCTGGAGAGATGGAGTCAAGAGGATCACAGGGGCACACTGGAGAGCAAGCTAGGCCTAACTAGAAAGTCTTAGGTTCAGGGAGACACTCTGTTTTAATAAACAAGGTGGAGGAACATCAGAGATTGGACTCTAGCATCCACATATACACATGTAGACACAACACATACATAGTCCATATACAAACATGTACATAAATGCTATAGTGATTTGAGTAATAATGTTCCCACAGGCTCATATATTTGAATGCAGAGTCACCAGGGAGTGCCTTTATTTGAAATGATAGAAAGAATATGAGGTGTTCCTTGTTGGAGAAATTTCACCATTGGAGGTAGGCTTTGAGGTTTCAAAAGCCCATGCCAAGCCCAAGCTTGCTGTTCTCTGTCTGTCTCTGTCTCTGTCTCTGTCTCTGTCTCTCTCTCTCTGTCTCTCAGTAACTGCTTCAGTACCATGTATTCCCCCATGCTCCCTGCCATGATGAAAATGAACCAAACCTCTCACTCTATAAGCAAGCCCCAATTAAATGCTTTGGTCATGTCTCTTCACAGCAATAGAATACTAAGATAGAAGACTAACACCAGGGACTGAGATACTGCTGTGGTAGGTCAGACTATGCTGTTAGTTGGAGGAATATGGAAGACTGGACTAGGAAAACAATTGGATACTTTAACTTAGGCTTAGTGGGCCATCCTAACGGTGATTTGAACTGTGGGGACCCAGCTCAAGAAGTTTCAGAAGGGAAGACTATTAGCAAGTGGCCTAGAGACCATTCCTGTGGTGTTTTGGCAAAGAATGTGTTTGCTTTCTGCCCTCGTTTTAAGAATTTTCCAGAAGATAAATTAAAGAGTTTTAGATGAATGTTGTCAGCAGAGGAGACTTCAAGACAGTCTAGTACTGAATGTGCCCTGTGGCTATGAGCAGTCACACTTATGCAAAGGTACAATGAAGCGAGCAAACAGGGCAAGGAGAAATAAGAAATGTACAGTTTGAGGAGAAAAAGAACATCGAGAAATATAGTGGTGCTAAGTCCAGTGCTGAAGTAGAGAAGACATTTTTTAAATTAGGTATTTATTTCATTTACATTTCCAATGCTATCCCAAAAATCCCCCACACGCTCCCTCACCCACTCCCCCACCCACCCACTCCCACTTCTTGGCCCTGCATTCTCCTGTACTGAGGTAGATAAAGTTTGTACGACCAATGGGCCTCTCTTTCCACTGATGGCCGATTAGGCCATCTTCTGATATATATGCAGCTAGAGACACGAGCTGGGGGGGGGGGGGTTACTGGTTAGTTTATATTGTTGTTCCACCTATAGGATTGCAGATCCCTTCAGCTCTTTGGTTACTTTCTCTAGCTCCTCCATTGGGGGCCCTGTGATCCACCCAATAGCTGACTGTAAGCATCCACTTCTGTGTTTGCTAGGTCCCGGCATAGTCTCACAAGAGACAGCTATATCTGGATCCTTTCAGCAAAAATCTTGCTAGTGTATGCAATGGTGCCAGCATTTGGAGGCTGATTATGGGATGGATCCCCGGATATGTAAGTTTCTAGATGGTCCATCCTTTCGTCTCAGCTCCAAACTTTGTCTCTGTAACTCCTTCCATGGGTGTTTTGTTCCCAATTCTAAGAAGGACAAGCCTGATGCTAAATGGAATAAAGGGAGTAGTGACCCCAGGATAAGATCCTAACCAGCGGAGTTTCCACCTTGTGACAAGGAACTCAAGAAAAGCCTCATCAGTGAAGGACTCCATCAATAACAGAAAGCTGGTGAAAATATAATTGAATAAGGAGAGCAAGATCTAACCCCAGCAAGCAGCATAACTTGCAGCTTGGGCTACATGGTTCTGGTTTTAGGGTCCAGCATACAACAAGGAGGCTGAATCTCCCCTTACCCTCCACCCCAAGGCTAAGGAAAGACACTGAGGTCAGGCAGGTGTCAGGGGAGTCCCTGTATCCTCTGCTCAGCAGAGATGTTATTGCCTGAAGCTATCAAGCCTGGACTTTATTGGAGACCCTAAGATGTTGGAGATGCTAGAGTCATGGGCTACCCAGGAAGAGAGCTCTGAAGACCATCTGGAGAAGCAATCCAAGAAAAAGAAATAGATTAAAGTCAATAAGGCTGAAATGAGTGGGAGGTCTGAAGATTTCCTTGGCATCAGGACATGGAGATGCAGAATTTGGAATTTGCCCCATTGGTGTTTGTCCTTGTTTTGGTACAGTATTTCTTCATGATGTTCCTTTTCCTCTCTTTTTGAAAGGCAATGTATATTCTTTGTCATTGTATGTTGTAAGTACATGATCTGCTTTTTGGTTTTATAGGGATTACAGTTAAGACATTGCCTTGAGTCTCATCTTATAAGAGACTTTGGACATTGAGTTTGAAAACAGTGTTGAGACTATAATAGACTATGGGGTATTTGAATGCATTTTTGCTTTATGATATGGCTATAAGCCTAAGGGGGGCAGGGAGTGAAATGTGGTGGTTTCAATAAGAATGGCTCCCATAGGCTCATATATTTGAGTGCTTAGTCAGTAGGAAGTGGCTCTATTTGAAAGGATTAGGAGGATTAGTAGGTGTGGCCTTGTGGATGGTAGTATGTCTCTATTGGGGGACTTTGAGGTTTCAAAAACTCATGGCAGGTCCAAACTTTCTCTGTTTCCATCTATCTCTGTTTTTCTTTTTCTTTTCTTTTCTTTCTTTCTTTTTTTGATCCCTGTCTCTGTCTCTCTGCTCTGTCTCTGTCTGTCTCTTCATCTTCTCTGTGGATAAGGATACAATGCCATGTGTGATGCCATTCTTCCTACTATGATAATAATGAATTAAATCTCTGAAACTGTAAGCAAATCCCCAGCTAAATGCTTTCTTTTTATAAGAGTTGCCTTGGTTATGGTGTCTCTTCACAGCAGTAGAACAGAAGTTAAGACACATACACTTTCCTTCCTTAAAAAAAACAAATCGAAACAAAAAATGCTTCCATTGGTGGGAGAATGATTTACAAAGTATCTCTTTCTTCATTTACCAAGTTGAAGCATTCAGTAAAACCTCTCTTCATCCAAAGACATTGTTTTTAGCTCTGGTTTTTTTAACTATGGTGATTTTTTTATTAGGTATTTTCCTAGTTTACATTTCCAATGCTATCCCAAAAGTCTCCCATACCCACCCCCCAATCCCCTACCCACCCACTCCCCCTTTTTGGCCCTGGCGTTCCCCTGTACTGGGACATATAAAGTTTGCAAGTCCAAAGGGCCTCTCTTTCCAGTGATGGCTGACTAGGCCATCTTTTGATACATATGCAGCTAGAGACAAGAGCTCCGGGGTACTGGTTAGTTCATATTGTTGTTTCACCTATAGGGTTGCAGTTCCCTTTAGCTCCTTGGGTACTTTCTCTAGCTCCTCCATTGGGGGCTGTGTGACCCATCCAATAGCTGACTGTGAGCATCCACTTCTGTGTTTGCTAGGCCCCCGGCATAGTCTCACAAGAGACCGCTATATCTGGGTCCTTACAGCAAAATCTTGCTAGTGTATGTAATGGTGTCAGCGTTTGGAAGCTGATTATGGGATGGATCCCTGGATATGGCAATCACTAGATGGTCCATCCTTTCGTCACAGCTCCAAATTTTGTCTCTGTAACCCCTTCCATGGGTGTTTTGTTCCCATTTCTAGGAAGGGGCAAAGTGTCCACACTTTGGTCTTCATTCTTCTTGAGTTTCATGCATTTAGCAAATTGTATCTTATATCTTGTGTATCCTAAGTTTTTGGGCTAATATCCACTTATCAGTGAGTACATATTGTGCGAGTTCCTTTGTGATTGGGTTACCTCACTCAGGATGATGCCCTCCAGGTCCATCCATTTGCCTAGGAATTTCATAAATTCATTATTTTTAATAGCTGAGTAGTACTCCATTGTGTAAATGTACCACATTTTCTGTATCCATTCCTCTGTTGAGGGGCATCTTTTTAAAGTAACACAATCTATTTTTTGTTTTACGCTTGACTATTTAGTTTTAAGATTATGACATAATTACAACATTCCTCCTGTCCCCTTTCTTCCTGAAAACCCTCTCATATACCCCTTTCCACTTTCCTTCAAATTCATGGCCTCTTCTTTTTCTTATGTGATACACACACACACACACACACACATGTATATGTATATGTATATGTATATGTATATGTATATGTATATGTATATGTATATGTATATGTATATGTATATGTATATATATAATGCTCAGTCTGTACAATGATATATGTATGTATGTCTTCAGGGCTGACCATTTGACTTGGCATTGTACAATTAATTAGTGTGCTCCTCCCTGGGGAAGACCAAAGACTATGTAACAAGACCACCAATGCCAGAAATAAGAAGTCCTGTTTTGAGTTGTTGGCTAGAGATATCCAAGAGACTCTGCAGACATTCAGCCTATTGTTGTGCCTCTTGTTGCCCCTGGAGGGGGAATGTTAATCCTATTGCTGAAATCACCATGCACTTCAGAAATGGGGTCCAGAGGTCCTTGATCTCGAAGTGACCTGAATGAGTTCTCCAAGAGGACTAACTTTCATGATAGCAGAAGGCGCTGTGCTAGCTTCCAAAGAAGGGAGACAGCCAACAGTCCTACATAGCTATGATACCTACAAAGCCACATTAGTGACCAGTGTGGCAGGATGATAGCCTTATATATCTTCCCTTAGTTTATTCTTGTTCAAGAACCTGGGAGGCTCATACAATAAGACTTTGAAAAATTATTTTCTGATATAAAAAAGATATAATAGAGAAAATAATGACTTTATCTTTTCTTTTTTTTTGTTTTTTTTAATTATCTTTTGTTTCTGACCCTCCATTCACCTTATTTTGGTTCTAATTAAAGATTTATAAACTTTGTTGCATTTTCAGATGATTAAAATCATTTGAACATGGATTTTATTAATGGTTTCTTGGTTGGCCTCTCTCACTCCATCTTTCCTTTTCAGTCCATGCAAAACACCTTAGAAACATATATTAAGGTTACTACTTTGATTTCATAACACTTCAATAGAACCCTTTATGGATTTTCATCATCTAAAATGTGAGATGTTCTAGTCCAGCAGAAGTATGCTCCACCCGTGCCCTCTAAGGCTGCTCTGACCCACTTAGTGTTCACTAAGTCTCGGCGGAACAATCATACTGTTCTCTATTTAGTTTCACAGTAGAGACTGACTCCCTGTTTTGCTAGATAGAGTATTTACTGTTATTAATGGGATCCACAAGACTCATTTCCATGCATTTACAGATAAATTAACATACCTCATGACAATGCCAGTTGGCCATCTTTTATAGTGCTCAGATATCTGGTTATATCAACTAACAGACAACTCCTCTCAAGTCAGGAGGGATGTGTTGTCTTCACTTTTGATCCGTCTATGTTCTCACATGGTAGGACTCAATTGAAGATGCTCATGCCAGCAGTGCTAACCATCAAGGAACCACATTCTTAAAACATTAAACTCACACGTTATAAAGTGGAAAGTTCTGGCTTCTGTTTCATCATTATCTTTTATGGGTCTTTGTGCCTGTCACATAACAGAAAGAAAAAAAAACGGGAATGTGGATAGTTAGAATCTTTTTCTATACTCTATTATACCCAAGTTACTCAAGTATTTTTCGAAGACAATGTTATTTATCTGTTGTCACAGATTTTGATTATTCAGAAGCTAATATGCAAAAGACGATGTGTACAACCATCTTTACGTGTCTGGCATTATGCAGGGTCGTGGGGCCCTGAGTCTGCTCTGCCACAAGGCACAGCTGCTTGGGGAGGCAGGAAGAGGGAAGTGTTGACCTTGTTTACCCCCTGGTGTTGTTGGTCATTGGTTGGGTGTTGGGCCAAAAGGAAGCTCCAGAACACTACTGCAGGGGTGGGAAAGCAAAGTCTGAGGCATGAGACAGCCGGAGCTAGTCTGGGGGGGTCTCTGGGCCTGTGATGAGGAGGGGACCATCTGGTTCTCAGGCTCTTGGACATCTCAGGCGCGGAGCTGCCAAAGAACTGAGAGTGAAGTGGGAGCTGTGGGCTGGATCTAGCTCTTGCTGGGGAGTGGGGGTGAGGGTTTGGGGGGAGGGGGAAGAGGGGAGTTCCAAGTCCTTGGCTCGAACTTGGTGACAGTCGTGGCTGAGAGCATGGAGAGACCTTCTATGGGAGACTAGACAGTGGCTCTATAGGTGAAGGCCTTCTCCATTGCTCTTCTCGGAGGATTCCGATGATAGGAACTTCATGGTTTTAAAGCATTTATTGTCATGGTGAAAGGTGGATGAGTAAAACAATACCCCACTTTTCAGGGTGGGCCTGAGGTTAAATACCTTTTGCAGTGAGGAGTGTCTGGGAAGGAAAGCTTATTGGCTAAGCCCTCCAGGTCTTTAGGTACCTCATTAAAATGGAGATCTGTCTTGAACGTATGTGATTACAGGTCATGTCCTCTATATGTGGAGGGGCTTGGGACATTGTCCATATGTGACTGATGGCCACAAATCTATGGGGGGATGAAGCTAGTGACAGGGGCCTGGTGCTTGAGAATTAGGCGAAGCGCCTACTGTCCCTTCAGGGTTTCTGGGGCCTCAAGCCTTAGCTCACCCGGGAACCAAGATACCTTTCATGGTTCCACCACATTATACTAAGTGTTTTTCATATATCCATATGATAAATTATGAACACCATTTTCCTGAGCTGAAGCTGGAAGCCTTTGGATCAATAGCACAGAAGAAGTCTCTGTTGGCCAGAAAAGAATTCTGAATGGTGCCAAACTACAAGCTTCTAATTTCCTCAAACATCTCCTCTCAAGAATGTTTCTCATTAGCCCAGGTTAGAATTCAAGAACTTTTGAAGAGATGGAAGTGAACTCCATGACTGAGAAGGAGAATCACTCTTTTAGGTTCGAATGTAACCCCGTTCATTGTACCAGGTAGCAGGATATGGAGAGGCAAGTTGTCCACAGATAGAAAGAGTTTATTCTTAAAGTATGGTGGCAAAGGCAGTGCTTGGCAGATGTGACACCTGCTGGTACTTGGCCTTCTGCTCCCAGAAAGTAACCGCTCTTATTTCCCTGCCCCCAGGCACAAGATCATTGATTTCACAGAAGGTGCAGAAGACATAGGAAGTAGAATGCCAAAGATTAGAAATACCAAGACCATTTTTAGAAAATTGATAAAACAGAAAGATTTTTATTATCTTGCTTCTTCTTCTTCCGTCACCACAAATGTCTTTCCCTCTGTGAAAGAATATATCTTTCCAAGTAGGAAAAAATGATTTTTTTAAAAGATAAGCCTGAAAAAATTAATTTAAACTTAGCCATATTAGGGTAGCATTAAGGCACTCCCGGGTACATTTTATTGGTCCATTAATATAGGCCCCGAGTGGTTGAAAACACCTTAGGCATGTACTGTATTAATGAACCAATAAAACATGCCCTGAAGTGTCTTAATGATATATTACAACCATTTCTATTACATACATAAATGTACTATTTGCCTGGTGTCTTGCATAGTTTTCAAGAAAATCTTCAATTAACAAAAAATATTGCATCAAGAATTCTTGCCCACAATAAAAAAGGAGAAACAAAGAATCCTGTAATTAACTTACTGGGGCAAGTTAACCGTGAAGCGACTGTGGTTTGGTTTAGTATTTGAAACTTTCTAGAGTTAATATTTTGGTAGAACTGGCTTGTTGGCTTTTATAGTTGAATGCTTGTGGAATAGACAGTCTTTCTACCACACCTCCCTTCAGATAGTCAAAGCTGAGAGGTGGTTATAAGAAGATAGGCCAGATAGCAATGGCTGACTCAGAGGTGTCTCCACTGTCTGTGCATACTTTAGATGGCCGACTTTTAGGTATTTGAGAAATGTTCTGCAGAGTGATGAGCAGACCGAGTCACACAGGTAAGCATGAGGGACTGAACTCAATATGCAAGAACTTGGAAAGGCATCTTCTTATAGACACTGGGTCCCATTTTTGGTTTTGTTTAATCAAGATGGGGTTTCCTTACCTAGCCCAGGCTGTCTTCTATGATAGTTCTTCAGCCTTCGTCAGGCAAATATCACCGGTATATGCTCCTATACCCAGCTAGGTTCTATTTTCACTCAAGTCACACTTAACCTTGATTTTTTGTTTTGTAGAGTCACAAAGATTGATGCACAACTGTAAGTGGAGGAAGCACAGGGAGAGAATCAGACTCTGACAATGACACTGCTGGGTGGAACATACCTGTAATTGTAGAAATTGGGAATGTTAGACAGGAGGAGAGACTCTCTAGGAGTTCAAAGCCAGCCTGGTCTACATAATTCATTTTGGGTCAACTAGAACTACTTATCAGACTCTGGTTCAAAACACAGTGACGATGATAGTGGTTATCATTTACTATCATTAAATATCAAGCAGTGTTGTAATTATTTTGGCATTACTTATCTCTGCAACACCCCTATGAAGAAGGTAGGAGTACATTTGTTGGGTAGATGAGGTATCTGAGGTCCAAGTAGAATCTTCGAACGGTACAAATTAGTATTGAACTCCAACAATCTGAATCAAAGTCTACACTGGGGTAGATAAAGCCCCAGTGTAGATTTAGGCTATTTTGAAAAAAAAATCCTTTCCAAAGTTTGTGTATCTGCACATTCCATTTTACGTTGTATCCTTTCTGTCTCTCCAGTGGTATGGGCATGTTAAGGAGAGAGAGAGATATTTTGTGAGCCTCCACTGTCCTCAAACAGTGATGCTGAGGATCCAAACTGGCCTGTATGAGGCAATTGGTAAGATCCAATGGGAAGAAAACATTTCATTAGGTATGGATGCCAAAGGCCACAGCAGGTGAAATGGGATTGTTTAGTCATGTGACCCAGAGGAAAGATGACCCCACTCTGTCCTTCCTGATGTTGTGTCCCCAAGGCAAGTCTTTGCAATGGAGAAGAAGGTGAAGCCTTGGGTAAGGAGAAAGTGGAGAAAGCTTTCTAGATGCTCATCTGGGGAGACATCACAGAGCACACTGACACGTTCTCAATTTGTCCACTGGGCAGAATGAAGGACAAAGATGGAAACTGCTTGTCGAAGGAGAGATAAAATGAAAACAAAGCCTTTGTGGGTACTTGTTTAAGACCTCACTCAGGTGTACATGCTAAGGAATTACTCATATGTAATTGTACCGACTTGCCATCTAGCAGATTGTGACTTGAAATGCGTTTAGAAAGGCCACAGAAGTGACTAGAGCTATTGTTCATTTCAGGGTTACAATTCAGGAACTAAGTCATGATAAAATTTCTCTTTACTGAAAAACGTGATTAATTAACTTGGTTTTGCATGCATGTGTCTCTCTGTGTGTACTCTCCACCTCACATCTGGGGAAAGGATTTCTCACTGGTCTAATACTCACTGATTCGGATAGACTGGCTGACCAGTAAGCTCCAGGTATCTGTGTCTGTCTCCCTAGTACGGAGATATCAAGAACAGTCATTGTCCTTGGTTTCTCATTGGCTGCTGGGGCTTGAGGTGTGGTCATCATGCATCTAAGGCAAGTACTTTATAGACTGAGCCATCTCCCTGTCCTCCAGTTTTCTTTTGTTGAACTGCATTTTAGTTTAGTCATATTTTTATAAACAAAACAAAACAAAACAAGCTGCCATTATTGAGAATTTCATTATTTTGTATACTTACTTGGAGTTAACCAACCACTTGGGTCTCACAGTCTGGAGAACAATTGCTGAAGTCTGTTCTATGTTTACTTTTTGCCTATTTGTTTTGTTGTGTTGTTGTTGTTGTTTTGTTTTCTGAAACAGGGTTTCTCTAGACAAGGCTGGTCTTGAACTCACAGATATCCACCTGCCTGCTTTAAACATTTCTGGAGATCCTTCCCAGGTAACATTAACTTGTTGGATGACCCCCCAAAATTTATGATATAAATTCGGACCACATGATTCTTTTCTGTAGATGAAGAAATGATCTCTTTTCTGAAGCCAATTGTGTTCTTGGTGGGAGAATGACTGCAATCCAGGATGCCCTATGAACAGTCAGTGGTCATTCTTTTCTTCATCATAAGACATGTTATCAACACTTCAAAGCGCAAGAGCTTCATAAGTTGAAATTGTATTTAGCTGGTGATATTCTATTGTTTCTAGCCTATAAGCACACAATTTCACATGAATCAATTTAATTCTTAAATCAATCACATACAGGCTTTGTGGACCTGAGTCAAGCAGTTGAAGAATCTGGTAGAAGCCAGTGAAGCAGGGATAAGAAGGAACATCACAGAGGGCTCAGGACAAGAAGGAACATCACAGAAGGCCCAGGACATGAGACAATGAGCTTTCACACACACATAAACAGAACAAAGCAGAAAGTGTTGAAACAGTATGCCACAGCACATTTATTCAGGGAGCCAATGTTTAATTTTAACTGTGGGATAAACTTGAGATGGTTTTGAATTAACGAAGGCAATAGATTGAGATTACAAGAGAATCTATGAATAAATGGATCCATGATTTGAAGCTGTGGTAAGATTTGCAAGCCACCAATTTATAATCAAGATTTTGGGTATCTTGGCACATTAGGTCAATAAATCTTGAGTGCAATCACACAAGATCCTCATAGTACAATAGAGATAATTACTCACAGTAGTAAAAATAGGACAGCATTATGGGAGCAAGGATGAGATCTAACTTGACACCTAACATCAAAGTCAGCCAAGTGACTTAGGTAAGTCACTGAAGCACTGTGAAATGTAGAGATGCTAATCCACACTTCTTAGAGGTGTGTAGAGGGCTCATCTGTAGAACATGGCATTATTAGTCCACTAGTGGACTGAGAAGACCCTTCCAAACCAAAACCAGGAGTTTATGCATTGTCTTCTGTACATGACAGGGGACAGCCTTCATCAAGACTTTAAATACTTAAAGAAATCCATAAATTGTGAATGGTTCAGAGCTGTCACTCTATTTGAGAAGAGTTCCTAGTGAAAATCTATATAAATATTAGGATTCTCAAGGATAGGGAGGCAAAGCCTCAAGTAATAATTTTCAGTGTGATAAAAATGAATGTCTTTAGGTAGCTTGAATAGGAAGTCTATATGATCATTTGCTTAGTCGAATTTCCATAACACACAAATGGCTTCTAAGGACAAACACTTTCATTTTTAATGATTTTTAAACAGAGGCACATCAAACAGTGCTTTTGAGCAAAGCTCAAGGACAATGAAATGTTCTGATATATATTTGTGGTCCTTCCATGATTTTCCTTCCTTAGATGATGTCATGGAACATTTTTGCGAAGGATGAAACAATTTCCTCTCTGGTTCTAAGTAGGTAAGTAACCTTCACTTTTACTGTGACATTTTTGGTTAACATAATCGAGACACAGCATTTCCACCAAGAGCTGGTATTTGGAATTTTGGTCACCTTGTGGGAACTGTTATATTTCTATCTCGGTGGAAGCTCTTAAGGAAAGGTGTAAGAAGGAACACAGGGAGGAAGAACCGGCATCAAAACTCGTGCTTTTGAAACTCTCCCAATTTCTAAAGAGTCAGAACAGTAGTGATAAGACAGGATGGAACTGGGCAGGATAGCAGTTGACTTGTGATTTTCATATATGGTTGCTTTTGAGACATAAAGTCGCCATTGTTGAGGGAAAGTTCTGTGTGTACACTGTGCTTGGAGGAGAGTGGAATTTAGATTGCCAGCCTCATCCTTGAAAAGGATTATTGTAGAGAGAATCCTGGTTTTTCATGAAGACCTGTGACAACAAATTGACATTTCAGTGACAGAGTTGACGAAACCAGACAAGTGTCCATCAGTTTCACATTAAGAAACATCAAACTTTACTGGTAGAGTCATTCAAGGAGTCTTAATGAAGGGACAATTTATAAAGATGTTTGATGATAAACATTCAGTATCAATGAGATGAGGAACAGTGAACTTATTCATAAAATATGACTTACCTAGAAAGACTATGTCTATGGATGGGCTATGTTGGGAAGAAATGTAGGCTTTCTTTTCTATCCTCTCTGCTCTGTGTTTTTTTCCCTTTTCTCTGGTCCTGAGAATGAATCTGATAATCTCATGGATGCTACTAACCCTACCACCGAGTTATTCTGTCAGGCTCCAGAAATGTTATCTTCATGGAAGAAACCAGAAACCATGGTGATTTCACTGGGAGTGGATTAAGAGGATACAAATTCTCTTTTTAATTCATCTCCCTCTTTCGAATCTGCTGACAGAGTGCATTGGCATTTGGCTTTATCTAGAAGCTAGAGAGCAAGAAGCAAGAAGGCAAGAAGGCAAGAAGGCAAGAAGGCAAGAAGGCAAGAAGGCAAGAAGGCAAGAAGGCAAGAAGGCAAGAAGGCAAGAAGGCAAGAAGGCAAGAAGGCAAGAAGGCAAGAAGGCAAGAAGGCAAGAAGGCAAGAAGGCAAGAAGGCAAGAAGGCAAGAAGGCAAGAAGGCAAGAAGGTAAGAAGGTAAGAAAGAAGGCAAGAAGGCAAAACTGTATATGCCTGCAGCCAGCTGTCTGCTGCAGTCCAGGGGGAACAGTGGTACTGTCAAGATAGTTTCTACTTTGGGTGGTGTAAGATTCCACACTTATGTTTCTTATTCATGCTCTGTGGCTAGTTTGGGCTGGTAGAGAATCTCTGATATCTACCTTGTCATTCACAACTTACCTTAGTGGTGAGAACACATGTGACTTTGAAGTATAATCAGTTACTTCAAGTGAAGCCCAAAGAACCATAGGTGATATCCCATGCCAGCAATTAAGTACTTTGGCTAAGTAATTTTATTTTCTTTGTAATTTTTTCCTGTATCAGAATATGGTGCAAGCCTAAGAGTACCAGGAAGTTGAATTTTTTCAGTGCTGGGATAGAGAAGGAAACAGGTACCTAGAGCAGAATGAACTCTGTCTTTCAACTTCTTCATTAAAGACATGTTGATCTTTACGTTCATCCAGGATAGGGATCTGCAGAATGATTCAGGCAGAATTCAGTTTGAAAAAAAAATGTCTGAACCTCTGGTATGATGTTCAATAAGGTCAGAACCTCAGAGAACCAAATATATATTGTCAACTGCAATAGCATCGTAGAAGATTTTTTTCAAACACCTTTAGCATCAAATTTTTCACATTTGAATTTGAAAAGCGGCTTCATTTAAGTGCACAACGTGGCGCTAAGTCTTTAGTTAAGGGCATTAAAACATCTCTACATCTCAGACCTTTATAGTCTAAACTAGACATCCGTGATCTGAAGAAATGCAGCAATTCTCAGTTATCTGTATGAAGGTTATCTATACACAGAAAATGGCATACAGACATTTTCAGAATAATCGATTCATCACTCAGCATGGAACCTCCCCTAGTCCCTCCCCTAGTGGTACAGTATGCTCACTTGTAAGTGGATAATAAGCAAGCACTAGGAACATCTAGGCCTTTGAGAAAGGTGTAACTAGCATGCTCAGTGGGCATAAAAATCCCATCCCATCCATGCACATTTAAAATTGATAGGACAGAGGTAGAACAGAGCTTTGCCTACACTTCGAGACTAGTTTTTGTTTGTTTGTTTGTTTTTTGTTTTTTTGGTTCTATTTTGTTTTCCCTGTTGCTTTGGAGTGGATAATGGGTCTCCACTAGGCATGCAGAATTACACTTAGTGGCTAATGCTTTGGTATCAAAGAAGTCGTATTCCCTTTCTCAGAATCCAGAAGGCTGCTGGAAACAAAATCCTGACTATTAACTCAGAATGTTCCCTGGATTTTAAGGGATGTCTGTGGGGTAGCAGCTGTGGATAGGCGAGCTCAGTAGCTTCTACCTAAGTGTGTGTGGGCAAAGCTGATGCTGGGCAGTAGACCTGCTTCTTCCCATTTCCCCTCCATCTAGTGCTTTGCTTCTCTTCCCAGGCCAGCTGGGCCTGCTGTCTTCTGACACGCAGCAGTCTGTGTGTGATGGGCTCATAGTGAATCAGCAACAATCCTCAATCGCAGACCTAGAGGAATAGTATTTGTGGACTCCTCTGGAAGGGAAGAACCAGTGCCCAGAGCATATCAGGGATGGCTGTATATATACATAAATATACAGGTAAAAGGCCTTGGACTCTTCCTCAGTCTTTTAATAAGCAAAGATTAATGATTGTGCTTTAGGTTTCTTAATTATTAGCATTTTTTTCTGCTTCCACCTTATCAGTCGACACATCTGACACTGGCACGAGACAAGTTAAGTATAAAATTACCCTACTCTGAAGACAGAAAACTGTGAGCCACACACTAGTTTGTGGAGATTGCTAAAAAGGTGACATGTCCCTTATGAGTCCCAAGGTTCAGACTTTTGGAATATTCTTGTCCTTGTCTTCTGTGGCTCTGTGTTCTGCGATCAGGTGGTTCCTTATTTGTCTGTTATCTGCCTTGGCCATGGTAATGGGTGAGAAATTTGGAGTTTTTCTCCCTATTTCCTGCCCACGGGAGCTTGTTGGTGCAAGACTTGTTTTAAAGCTCACTCAAAGGTGTTTAAATCCTGGCATGAATTTGTCACACACAATTTTGTTTTCTTTCAAATTAGTAAAACCTCTCGTAGCTTTGCTTTCAATATGTCAGAGTCACCCCTACATCCACAATTCTTTCTTGGAGATAGAATGCCAAAGTGGTAAGATTTCTTAGCCTCTCCTTTGTTATTCACGTTTTTTTTTTTTTCAGTGCAGATACACATACCACAAAGTCAAGAGGATTGAGCTGCAGAAGACTTGGGGTTTGTCAAAGGGCCACATCTTCATTTTATAAGGTCTTTCCTTAGAGTTTGAGACAAGCATGCTTAACACTTCAAGGCTTAAAAATCTTTCTTGTTCTGCCTCATTTCCATGTGTTTGATGGGTGATATTTTATTGTGCTCATTTCTTCCTCTGATACCTTGCCAAACAAAACTAGGAACATTGTATGTCCCTATAATTCTGTTTTCCAGTTTCCTGTGCTAGAACTACTGGCTGGAGAGATTAGTGGTCTCTCTTTTAGCAGGTAATGAGCCCCTTGTTATCAGCCTTGGCTGTTTAGCTTAGGCTTGTATATTTGCCCCCTCAGATGCGGGGTTCCTGCCAATCATAGATTTTCATTGATTCTGTTTGCTTTCTGTTTATCCAGGATACCAATGCCTATTCTATATGACACCAATTGAAGACTCAAATAAACCTTGATGTCTAATAGCTCAACCCTAAAGAAGTTTGTTTCTGGCTTGTGGAATACCCAACACCATTCTTCTCTTTCCCATTTCTTTCCCTAGAATCCAGAGCGGGTGCCTGAAACCATGCACAGTACCAAGTGTGCATATTTTGTCTTCTCTCTACACAAACACACACAAATGCTCACTTTTGATGCTTTTCCATCTCAACTATATATCCGGTGGCTGTAAATTTTGTGGTCTGAAACTCACGTTTCTTTCCACCTCCAAGTTTTGTTAATAGATCTTGCTATTGATATTAGCAATATCAGCTAAGTTCATCTTTCTTCTTTAAAAGTCATATCTTCCCTACATGTTGGCTTAAAGGCCTCACTTTAACTTCTATCACCCGCATTATCACTCTTGTGCTTTGGGGCCATTATTAAGAAAAACAAAGGCTCCCTGAGCACAAGCTATGCAGAGCTGTGGCAGAGCTGTGCCAGTCTATAGAGCATAAGATTGTGATGAGTGTTTGGTATAGACTGTGGAGATACCCTGGATAGAGGCACAAGCCACTTCCTGGTGGGATAGACCAGAATTATAGAAAAAAAGTGCATAAAGGCTTATGAACAGCTTGTTTCTGGAAACTTCAATTTACTGATTTTTAGACTGTGGTTGGACACTGGTGGCTACAATTTTGCCAAGCAATATGGGAAAGAGTGTTGCGGCCTGCCTGCAGTCCACAACACGAACGGTTCAACTGAGAATGGCAGTTCGAACTGAAAAGAGAGGAATCTAGACGGGGCGGAAGAAACAATGGAGCCAAGACAACAAACATTCTGATCAAGGCTCAATTTTACTATTTTCAGACACTCAGTTATAAAGGAAAGGGGAGGGAACCCAATATCCCGCCAAGTAACTCAGGGTCCAGTAGCAGGACGAACACGTGTGTGCCTCCAGGCAGCAAAGGCAGGTTCCAGCAGTAGGCGTGGCAGGACGAATGAGCAGGAAGCTCCACCCTTGAGCAAGCAAGTTCCAGGCTGGGGGAAGGGAGGCCACAAAAGAGGGAGATGTTTGTCACCAGAAAGGGCTGAGGGATCTGTTTTAGCAACATCCTGTCATTTTCACACACACACACAGTGCTCATGACCTGATGCCACTGGTGACCAGACAGCAGACAGTTTTGAATCTGAACTCCGAAAGAGCATTGTTAATGAAAGCTATCCCTCTCATCTGATTCTGTCAGCAGTCAGTGCTCAGTAGTACTTAGAGCTCAGTCCAGCACAGTAGTACATAGTGCTCAGTACAGCAGCACAGGAGGGGAAGGGTCTTTCTGATTTCCATATGGCTGTCGAGTTGGGTTGGGTAGGGTGAGAAAGGGGAAAGGAGGAAACAGCAGTGGGTACTCTGGGGCCGGGAGGACCTGAGGTCATCAAGGATATACAAGAAGGTGGAGAACCATCCTGTGGATACTGAGAGGGGGAGGAGCTGAGAGACACAGGAACAGAATTCAAGTCTGACACAGCAAAGCCACAGGGACAGAATTCAAATCTCTACCTCACTATTTCATGACTTTTAAAAAATGTGACAAAGAGACAAACGTTCTCAAACTTCTGCCACTTTCTTAAGCAATGGGGAAACTACACTTTTCTGGCTTTTAAGAAATAGTCTAAATGTTTTGCATCATGAATTCAGACTCAGTCTGAAGGCAACCCAGGGTACCTTAGGACAGTCTGTATAGCAGGCCAGTATACAAGCCGTCTTGATTAAGATGTTGTCTCCATAGCAAAAATAAGGTGGCTAGGCACAAGAAACTTTACTTTTGGAGAGATCATTTTCATGCAGACAGTAAAGGCATGATAAATATCTGCTTCCAGGAGTACAGTCAGTTACAGGCAGAATGACTTCCCAGGACCTGGCTCATGGTGGTTCTAATACTCTTTGGGGCATGCTAGTCTTTTTGTTGTGAATGGTATCATAATTTTTCTCTTGCCTTTAATTTTTTATTGTAAAGTATCCTGTGGTCCTGTGAGTATTCTGAAGGGCCCCCTTCTTTCTTGAATAGAATTTAAATAAACCTAGAAATGTGCCACGTGCCATCTCATCTTTTTTATTTTATTTTTTTTTTTTGAGTTTCAGGGTCAAATAATTTCATGTTTTAGGTATCTAAGTATTTTTAGAAATACCAATGTTAAAAGTTGAATATTCCCCATTTCAGTTTTTAAGGTCTGGGGGTAGGGAATGATTAATTAATACTGAACAATTTTATTCTCACCCTTTCCCCACTGTATTATTCCTTGATTATTCAAATCATTTCTGAGCTAAGGTGTTATGACCATTGTTGGCTTAATGTAAACATCCATGAAAGCAGTGAGGTAAGTTTTATTCTTGAAACCTCACTATCATATTGGAATGATAGATATCCCACATAAACTTTCCAGTGGGGTCAGTTTATTAGAGTTACAAACTACATAGTATTAAAACACAGTGACTGACTATTGTCCTAGGGATGGTCTGCTGAAAGAAATGAAATGAGGAAGTGACATTGGAAATGGGTCTTCATATGCAAGTGGGTCTTAACAACTGGTAAAGATGATAAAGCGCATAAGGGAAGCATGGCATGAGTTCCGTGATTAAATGCAATGCAGAATGGTGTTGGGGCTTCATAATACGGGATGAAAAATGGAACTCCAGTTTGGTAAAGTTTGGATCTAGTTATAAATCCATCAGGAGTTTCAGGTAAGAAATCAACATCATCAGATTTATACATTAGGGAAATAATATTGGGGTTCGTACTGAATTAGTGATGGAAGAATCCTGAAAATAGTTCATGGAATTAGGAAGCAAAAGCTGTTCCAAAGTCCACCAAGAAAGTGACAAAGCAGTGGTCACAAGGAACATCCATTTCTGAGGTCTTCACCAAGCCATATCTCACACAGTGCATGTTACGGTGATCTCTTTTTTTGTGTTTTATCTTTCTAGAAACATGACACTCAAGTTGAGTGGATCTGGAGGTGGGGAGAATCTGGGAGGAGTGTGGGAAGGGAAGAACATGAACAAAATATATTGCATGGAAAGCAATATAATTAAAAAATGTTCCCGTGAAGCTGAAGTTTAAAGAGAGCTTTTAAAAATGGCTAATAAAACTGTTGATAACATTCTAACACAGTGGTTCTCACCCTGAATATTGAGCCCCCTTTGGTGGTTGCATATCCTGCGTATTTACATTGTAATTCATAACAGTTGTATAGTTATAGGTATGAAGTAGCAATGAAAATAATTTTATGGCTGGGGATCACGACCAACATAAGGAAGTATATTAAAGGGTCGCAGTATTTGGAAGGTTGAGAACCACTGCTCTAAAAAGATTCTGAATTCCTGTTACCTAATCATCAGCCCTGAGGATTTGCTCTGCTGAAAAGATTCTGAAGTTTGATCTTTCACTGTCTATGACAATAATGCTGAACTCAAAACAGAGACCAGGCCTTGGAGACCCCGGTAGAGTGTTATTGCCAAATGAGTGTACTTACAGGTATTTGTTTGAAGATAAATGATATGACTTTGAATGTATGTTGTCAGTTAAAATATTTAGAGCATTTTTTTTAAGAAATAAGAATATGGTACTATAAAAGGAAAACAAGCCTTTTGGTAAACTACATTACAGCCTTATGAACTATAAAGGTGTCAAAGTTTTAGCAAGGATCTTTTCCAAAGTTAACCCACTTGGGCAAAATGAATGCAAGGCACAAGCTACCGAAGCCAGGAAGTGTGGTGGGACAGCATCTGCGCCCACAGGTTTATGGTACCCTAAGGTGCATGAATCTATAGGCTTACAGACAAGCTATAGCAGACCCCATACACCCAATGGGATTCATGGATTATACTGCTGAATGCATGGAAGATGCTTCATAGCTGTCCTCAGAGATTATAGCTGGAGAGAGCCAGGAACTTTAGCCTTATGACAGGACACTCATAGCTACCCATATAGATGATGATAAAAACAAACATACTGATTCAGACAGCAAGTTCACTCTGTTTCAGAAGATATAAGTAAAAATTCCTCATAGCCTTTGAGAGGTTTTTAGTTTTGAGCTTTTTGTGACAATGATGAAATGACTGAGTTGGGCTATAAAGAAAGGAGGTATATTGAGGTCACAGTTTTGAGGTTCAAGTACCTCTGTCATAGGACAGACATGGAGGATGCTTTCAGCTACATTACTTCATGATGGGGAAAGCAACGTGGGGTGAACATGTTGGAGTGAGTGGTTATACTGCAAGCCAGAAAAGAAATAGAAAGAGATAGTCCCACAAGTCCTTCACAGGAACATCTCTAATGATATAAAACCTCCCAATAGAGCCTACCTTATAAAGCTCATTATCACCCTAAGACTGCCCTTATAGGGACATCTCCAAATATGGAGCTTTGATGGACATTGAACATCTAACCTGTCACAAGAATGGTGGAGTACATTTAGTTAGCCATTTTTCTGAAGTTTCTTTAAGGAGTTACATGAATTTGAGCAAGCCTTGGTTTTTGCCATTACTATTTTCAAGATTTGCTGTGAGGTAACTGGTAGAAGAGTCTGCGTAGACACTTCTAGAGACGTATTACCTGTGTATTGCCGACATTTGCTGTTATTCTCTTGCATGCCCAGCAGTTCTGTGTGGAACCTAGCTTCAGTGAGTGAGAGTTAGCCTCATTTCCCTTATGAGTCTCTCCATTCCAAAACTGGAGAAAAAAGTTGTTCCGTTTTTAAGAAGATAAATTTAGGTTCTAGTGTTGGCCACAAATGTCCACATTGTGAATAAAAATGAGTTTGCAAACATTACAACCCCCCCCCCCAGCCCCCAGGTCTGGTAAGCCCTAGAAGGAAAGAAGCCAAAGTGACCTGACAAAGTATCTAACCAAATTAGGACCAGGCCTTTCCTCTGAAGATAAGAATCAGAAGACCAGGCTATAAAATGATGGAAGCCTATGCCAATATGCCTGCTGGTCATATTCTGAGTGTGGGCAAATCCTTTATGACATAATGTGAGTCTTCACCTTCTTCCTTTACAAGTGTTTGAGTGTGGGGCAAAGATGGTTTCCAGTACCGGTGAGTCTTGACCTGAGAAAGTCTGTGTCATGACCTTGAACTCTTCACCAGCATCCCAGGCTGAGGCATGAGAGCAGCCTACCAGAGGAATAGCATTAGGAATGAAGCAAAGGACCATGAAAGACAACCTCTACCCCTGCTTCGCTCTGATAATTAGGCCTGTAGCTCAAGAATCCAAGTTTGAAGATTCAATCCAATTGGGAATCCTTTCTCCTGGCTTCCACATCCCTCCTTGGTCCTCTGATGACCTTAAGACTCACAACATTTAATGACCTTCTAAGGAAATTCCACTGTATTATTTCTAGACAGTTTTCTTTCCCCTCTGGAGGATAGATGGGCCTTTGGTAAGACAGTGAATGAAATAAAACAGTGGAGATACAAGAGAAACTGGTGATCAGATGTAGATCTGACTATAAAATTGTGGCCAACCCTGAGATCTAAATACAGTTTTCTCTATGCAGCCCTCCTGCACCTTCACCACCAGGGTGAGCTCTCCAGCATTCCCAGCCAGTTCACTGTGGCCCAACTCTTTTGCTTTCATGCCCTTTAGGGTCAGGGCTCTACTCTGCTGTCCAGTTGAGGTACAGGCATTCGAGTGATTCAGCCAGCCAGAGCTTGGCCGGTTAACACCTTCACCATCAGGGCCAGCTCTACTATGCTGCTCATCTGAGTGCTACAGGTGCCAAGGGGTAGGACCAGCTCTCTCACTCTCACGAACTTGAACTTGGGGTCAGCTCTGCCCGCTGTCTTAGGTGTGTGGGGAGCACTTCCCTTGTGTGCAGACCACCTCACAGCAGGCCAGTTCTCATGTACTCATACTGTCATGGCTCGCTCATTCCCATTGTGCCTGTGCCACCAGGGCCAGCTGTACTGTATTGCCCAGGTTAGGTGCAGGGCACAAGCCATTTATTTTTTTTTTTTTGCACTGTCATGATTTATCCATGTATTTTGGAGACTTGAGAAAGACAGCCTAGCCATCAGAGCCTTGTTTAAATTAGAGATGATTATTTGGGCTAAGGATAGGAGAGGCACTTCTGAGATAAAAATGTTTTTAATAGAATTTGGTTGACATGACTCAATAATTTTATTTGAGAACTGAATGGGATTGTATAGGTCGTTCTGAAGTTTCATGTTTACGAATGAATGAACTGAGCTATGTGCTTAACCACAGAAGATCAGGCAAACTAAGGTGTCCTGACTTCTAGAATGGGGCTTTGTTCCCCTCGAACTGTCAACTTATGATTGCGGTGCAGAATAGCCTATTAGGTATTGCCACATTCCTGTAACTGCTGGGCTAGTGTGGGCATAGTTACAAATAACATTTACATAATACCTGATACAGAAACCTCAGTGTCTCAGAATAACTATTTAACGATGATGCCTTTTGCTCTATTCAGACCAGTGAAATGAGCACACATTTCTGGCTCCATTTAATAAATTACCTCCTTGAGGGCATCGCATCCTGTTCCCCTGGAAAAGTTCATTCACCGCACATGGGTAAACTAAGTGCTTTTCCCTTATGAACCCCGGTGTTTACTCTCAGCCCATAAGCAGCATAAAGCCGCTCTTACATTATGACTATTATCAAGAGCTCAGACAGACTTCATTGCAGAGCTGTTGCTATTGCAGGTGATGGGTCAGCACGGCTTCAGATGAAGGAAGAAAGGGCTGAACAAATATGGAAGAGTTATAGTGAAATGAGTTTAATTGTTGTAACTGAATGCTTCCGCATCCATGGAGAGCTTTCAGGTCTGGCGAATAGTACCTTTTGGAGACACTGTGGCTGGTTCAAAAAGAAAACGGCCCACCTCATTGCTTGTAACGTGTCTGAGTCTTGGAAAGTATGCACTGGGAGGAAGGCAGGAATAATATGCACTGAGTCTATATCCACATCACATGCCTGCTTCCTTATTGCCCTCAACCTACAGCTCTTGGATTCCTCTGGAGTCTCAATTCCAAGGTAGGTTATACAAAAGAAAGAGTGAAAAGGTGTGTTTGTGAAAATAAAAATAGATTTGTAGGCAGCTAGACTATCTGTTGGTGCTTTTTAGTATCTTTCTTCTCACATTTTTTTTAAAAGCAGAATATTCTAACTCTTATAGATCAAGCTAGTTAGATCAGTGGTTACATTTAAAAATTTATCTAAACTTAAGTTGTTTGGATTCCTCTATTTCTTGTCGTTTCTCTCGCCTCCTTCATCTCACTCTCTGAGAATGCTTTTTATCTCCCTGTCTCCTAACTAAAAGCTACACATTACTGGAAAATCTGAACCTCATGTAAGCATGCAAGGCATAATGAAATTGATTGCTGAGGACAGTGTGGCTTTAAAGTGTTAGCTCCTCGTTTTGAACATTGTCAATATTTTGGCATTGTTCATAGGGAGTATGGCTGCTTCTCATGATTCCACGAGTGAAATTGTCACATGAATTATACGTCTTGCTGTGTGACATTTAAATTAAAAACGAAGGTGATGTGTATTCAGAAGAAGTTATTCATGCTATTAATTTAATGGATTAAATTAAACATTTTAATTATCATGAGTGGTTCTACTAGTTACTACTTAAATATCTGAACAGGGATTGCATTGTGCATTTTAAATTTCTTAAATTAACTTATCTTTCTGTTTGTATGGTCTAATCATATGTGTGCATACGTGACTGTGGGTTGTGTGAGCCTACATGTGAGTGTGCAGTGACCAGAGGTAGACATGGACTGTTCCTCTTGGTGGTTCTCCACATTTTCTGTTCTTAAAGACTCGATCTGTCATTGAACTGGGGCTATTGGTTTTGGCTACTCTGACTGGCCAACAAGACCTGGGGATGCCCCTGTCTCTGCATCTCAAGCACCGCAGAGACAGACAGCATGCCCCCATATGCTGAAGATCCAAATTTGGGTCCTGATGCTTATGTAGCAGGCACTCCACCCACTGAGCCACCTCCCCACCCCTACACTGTGCACTTTCTAGGTCAATGACACCCTTCAATCTTTTAGTGCAACAGAATTGGATTAGTCCATTGGTTCTATCCATCTGGACTACAGTAGCAGCATCTACGATGGGGAAAATCAATAGAAGTTTATTTCTCATAGTCAACAATGTCAGCAAACTGTAGACTCAAGGCATCAGGTAGCAACTTCTGGCTGTCTTATCACAATAGACCACTGGGTCCCAATTCCCTTCCCAAATCACTATTATTCAACCCAACACAGCAGGGCTGAGGGTTCCAAGAGGTCCTAATCATAGGGACAAAAGCAAGCCTTATCTTTTCTGATTATAGTTTTAGTTTTTAAAGTCTCTGTCCCACTCCAAAGCTTCCATTACATTAGTCATTTTTGTAGTCTTTGCATGGGTCTCCTCTAGTTCTCCTATGGCTTCTAAGACAGGACATAACAAAAACATCTTGTTGTACCCCAGTCCTGGAGTCACCATGAGTCTCTAAAATGATTGGTTCATGTTTTGAAATTAATTAAAATAACCCATTATCATCTTTCTTTTCTTTATGATTACAACTTTAATTACCTTGGTGTGGTGGTTTGAATAAAAGTAGCCTTCAGAGGCTCATAGGGAGTGGCACTCTTAGCAGGTGTGGTCTCGTTGAAGTTGGCATGGCCTAGCTGGAGAAAATATGTCACTGGGGGTGGGCTCTGAGGTTTCAGAAGCTCAAGCATGGCATAATGGCTCACTGTTCCTTCCTGTTGCCCAAGGATGCTGAGGGAGAACTCTCGGTTACTCCATGTCTGCCTGGCTGTGTGCCACCAAACTTGCTGCCATGACAATAATGGATGAAATCTCTGAATCCACAAGCCAGCCCACAATTAAATGCTTTCCTTTATAAGACTTGACCTGATCAGAGTGTCTCTTCACAGCAAAAGAACACTGACCAAGATGCTGGAAGAAATGCACCACATGAAAATATGTGTGCAAATTACAGTGTCAAGAATTAACATGAATTGGAATTTAATCTTGTATATTTCCTTGTTCAAAACATAAAGTTTTAATTAAAAAATCAAAGATGATGTAAGATACAGAAATAAATGAAATTTATATAATATTCTTTACATTGCATTCCTTTAAAAATAGTGTTGAAACTTTCTGTCTCTTCTCAAGCATTCCCTCATTCTTCCTTCCTTCATCTTGGAGTTCTGCTAATGCCTCGCCTTCCTTTGCAATGAAAGCTGCCTCAGTTTTATATTCCTGTACAGTGATGAGAGAAATCTCCATATTTCACTTTTCTTCCATATAATAGAAACTGAAATTAGGTATAGTCACAGCTGCTTGAATACTTATTTATAACCTAAAATCCACAAAGATATAATTCCTGTCTTTGTGTTCTCATTTTGCAACCTAAATGCTTCCACAAGGAAGCACTGCTTGCCCCCAATTCAACTGCAGAGGACCAACCCTTTGCTTACAGAATTTCTTCAACGTATGTATATCAAAAGTTGTTTCCTACCATTACCAGTATGGCACAGTAGTCCTAAGGGTGCAGTAGTGGCATGTATAACTTGGCAATAACCAACTGCTCTCTAATTGAACTTAAGGCCAGCTCAGTCAGACAGAAATTGTGCCTGGTACAGAAACCCTAGCCAACTTCCAGGGATAGGAAAGCCACAGATCTTGGAAGAGAACCCCCATTCACCAGTTTACTAGACCAGCATAATCCCTACATAATAAACATTTATCCTTACGACCACAGATACGTCTCATTCTCTCCCCTCATCAGGGAAACTTCTCTCTGCAACAGATGGAGACCATTACAGAAAACCACAACCAATCAAAATGCAGAGTTGTGGAGCCCAGTCCCAATGGATACATGTACAATGTAAGTCCTGCACGTGAGGCTCAGCAATCATTGTGGATGAGGGGAGGAAAAGCATCGTAAAAGCCAGAGGTACAGGACATTTGTCATGAGAAGATGTCTCTTAGTAATGTCAGAGAAACTACATCTATGAAGTCTCATCTATATAACTTACTAAGCATGACCTGAACATGGATGGCACCAATAGTCATGCTAACATGGAAGAGACAAAGCTCAGGATACCTTAACCACGGACAAAAAAAGCTACAGGCACTAAGGAATGCTGAGAAAACCCCAATTGATTATCAAATAACCAATTTCAGCCTTGAAAACATACACATACAAGCAACAGGGACTGAGCAGGTTGTCTTTTTTAGTAATTATATAAATGTGTGTGTACATACACACACACACACACACACACACACAGGTAATAAAGAAAAAGAGGCCTTGAATTTGAAAGAGAACAAAGGGCGTGGTACATGGGAGCGTCTGGAGGGAAGAAAGGGAAGGGGGAAAATGATGTTATTATATTATAATCTCAGAAAATATTTAAAAGCAGTTGTTTCGCAGAATTTGTGCAGGAAGTGCTGTTGGCACCTTTCTGTGCCTGTATCACTCACAGAGGAAGAAACAGAGATGCAGGGAGGCTGGCAATGAGTTTTTTTGCATTTCCTGTTTGTACTATTTAAGATCACAAACAACAATGTTAAAATATTTATCAGTCACGTTTCATGTTGCCATGACAAAAGAGGTGACACAAGTGACTTAAACAAGGAAAGGTTTACTTTGGCTCAGGTTTTAACAAAGGATGCAGTCAAACATGACAGGGAAGGGGGCGTGGCTGCGTGGGCAGGAAGTAGCTGTTCACCTGTCTGCAGTCAGGAAGCAGACTAAGATATCACATCTCAAGGCCTGTCTGTCCTCAGTCTCCGCTTCCAGGAAGGCTTTCTTCTATAGTTCTACAACCTTCAAAACAGTACCCCTGGCTGGGCACCAAACTCAAATTCTTGAGCTACGGGGACATTTTACATTTGAGCCAAGACAGGAATGCCATATGAACTACATTGTATAGTTTCTTACATCATTGGCGCTAATGGTGGAGAGCCATCAATCAGGAAATAGTTTTGTTGTAACAGCTACTGGGTACGGAGTTTCACATTGGCTCAGATGAATGTAAGGATCTGCCACCCGGGCAGTACAGGGACAGAGGCAGAAGGAGCCAAAGTGAACGCCACACAAAATGGTGATGCAATAGGAGCAGATATCACTGCCCCTAGCAGCTTCTCAAATGGGGGTGCCTGCAAGAAGATCTAATTCACAAAATGTAAGATGGCGATTCTTATAAGGCTAGAAACCAACCCCCGCCACACACAAAAAACCCAACAGAACAAAACAAAACAACAAAACAAAAACAAAAACAAAACTCCACTCCCAAACCAAAAATGCCACCCCTACCCCCCCCCCCCCCACCGCCAACAAAAATCTCTGCAAGGAAGATGCTACCCAGATTGAATGGTCTTTCCATGGTGATTTCAGGGATATCGTCTCCTCTCAAAGTGCCAGATTTGCAATGGATGTCCTAAACCATTAATCTTGACTATGATGACGATTACTGACATCTTATTAGTTTGAGATGGTGAGCTTCAATAGTTTGGACTCTGGCTGAGAGATTAATGTAGGGACATGAAGCTATTTGTTCAGAAGCTCTGGGATGCACGTACGCACGCACGCACGCACGCACGCACGCACGCACGCACGGCAACTAGTGCAAGCACACACAAGCATTTCCAAGTCCTGTCTTGCTAATATGCTTTGATTTTTACTGCTGGGATTAATGATGGAAATATTACGACCAATGCAAACGGGATCAAAATGTCTAAACCCTCTGGGAAGTGATGTAACAAAAAGACTTTCAGCTAAGGTTCTACGGGCAAATGAAACAAAACGACTCTTCACTTCTAAAAAAGTCGTTTGAAGCAGGTGTTCTTGTCAAATGCAATATTTATAACCATGCCTTTCAGTTTAGAAGAATACAGAAAACATACATATAGGTTTATAAATGTTTATTTGATGATTCGGTGCCCCCTCCCCCCATGTTGTATTGCCACTCTCCTCAGTAAATATATTCCAGAGAAACATAAATGATCTCCACTTAGCTCATGGGTTTCATGAAACAGTTGGTGTCTAATAACTTTATCCTTGGCAGAAATAACTTCCTGTTTTAAAAGAAAATAGCTTAAAAGTTCTTATAAAGAAGACTCACAAGGCTTCTTGGAAATCAAGCAGTTCTTACAGAACATTTTGATGTGTTTAGTACAGAGGAATTAGAAACATATGGGTTGCATTTTCCTTAAAAAGCACGTGTTTTTTTAAAAAAATTAAGGAGTAATGTTCCTGGTAAAATAGGTTTTGCCAAACCCAAACTGTTTAAAAAATGGTTCAAGATGTTCAGTGAGGCCAAAAGGCCCCAGGCTTTCCCAGTCCTAATAATAGAATCAATCAGGAAAACCAGAACGAAGTCACTAAACTCATTTTAACAGTGTCTTGAAATAACCAACCAAAATAAATCTCAATGTAGTAACAATCACAAGCAATTAGAATATAATAACTTTTATGCTCATACTGAATAAAACCCCAAGCGAGTAGTTAAAATCATTCTAGGAATTCCGGAAAGTTGGCAGTATATTTTGTTTGACTGAAATAATTGATTGCATCTATAAAAGTAATGAAGAGACTAGAAGGGATTGTATAGATAAATTACTTACCAGAAATAATTTAAGAATTTCACTGTGGCTTCTTAAGGAATGGAAGCTGATGTGATTGTTTAAAACCCATGGATTCTTTAGTAAGATGATGTATGTGGAGGCAGCAACCATGAAATTTCATTAACCTCGAATGAGCACCACTCGCCTTATCTGGAAAATAGTCTACTCAATTGATTTGTGAATTTCCTAGAGGTGATTAGATGAAACAGTTGGGGACATCAGACTGTAGTCTGTAATATAGGATCGAGTAGCCCAGCTTTCAGAAGACAATCAAAAAGAATTCATTCCTTAGGTTTGATAATGTGGTTCAAAAATACTCACTTTGAAATGACATAGCAGTCTCACCCATAAGAAGTATTTGGTAAAATAGTGCTGACTGGGTTGTGTGTTAGCTAACTCTGCCACTATAGCGCAGCCGAGATTTGAGACAATCTATACAATTAAAAAAATGTCTTGTAGTAATTCTAGAGGTTCTATACCAGATGAACCCATTACTTTGACCCTTTGGTAAGGATGCTGGGGAGTAGTGAAAGAGAGTCCAAAGAAGGAAAAATGCTGAGCTCATGAAGATTAAAAAAAAGGAAAGGGAAGGGAGGGGAAGGGAAGGGAAGGGAAGAAGGGAAGGGAAGGGAAGGGAAGGGAAGGGAAGGGAAGGGAAGGGAAGGGAAGGGAAGGGAAGGGAAGGGAAGGGAAGGGAAGGGAAGGGAAGGGAAGGGAAGGGAAGGGAAGGGAAGGGAAGGGAAGGGAAGGGAAGGGAAGGGAAGGGAAGGGAAGGGAAGGGAAGGGAAGGGAAAGAGCATCTAGTGGCTGCAATTCCTATGAGTGCACTTGTTCAGTCATCTAAGCATCCTCTATTAGGTCCTACCTAAAGGTTCCACTACCTCCTAATAGCACCACACTGAGAAGCATGTCTTGAACATGTGTGCTTTTGAGGGTCATTCATTATCCAAATTAGAGCAGATCCGATTTTCATGAAAACATTTTTACATTCACTTTTTTTTTATTGCATGGTGTGTGTGTGTGTGTGTGTGTGTGTGTGTGTGTGTGTGTAAATCAGAGGACAATTTACAGGAGCCTTTTCTCCTTCCACCATGTAGGACTCTGGGACTGAGCCCAGGTCATCAGGCCTGGCAGCAAGTGCCTGTATGTGCTGAGCCATCTCACTGGCCCTCTTTATTAAGGTCTTAGTTTTCTGGTCTAGAATTGCCTGTGGATATTATAAGGAAACCAGTAAGATTAGCTGGCCAAATTGCTGGTCAAATGTTTCAAATTTGAAGATAAATTGCTAAATAGCATTAAAGGACCACGTGTTTTGCTCCAGAACCAGACCTAATATGATAATCCTTTTCCTTCTTAAGTGATAACGTGTCTGTGAACAGCACTGGTTGAGTCAATAGCCAAAGGAGTTTGATAAAGATTCTTTCTCCAGTTTCTTCTTCCCCATGGTGTTCCCTCATATGGAGTAGAGGACTACCTACTAGGCAACTTGGAGCTGAAGTAGCTCCTGCCTTCCCATGTCTCTTGATCTCTAGCAAAATCTGTTTATTGGAAAGGGGAAAGAGGATAGATTTGAAGCCAGAGGAGGATGGGAGTCTGCCAGGTTTGTGTTTTAAGGGTTGTCGTGGTGAGATCCATGGGATCTATGTAAGACAAAGGTGCTAAATTGATTTACATCTAAATTACTGGGTAATGGTATGGAAGGAAAAAACCGCTTGTAGAAGAAAAACAGCACTACAAATGAAGACTATGGACTAAATCTGACATGTGAGTCAAGGGAAACAGAGTACTTCAGTGGGCTAAATTTTTCTGCTAGCCGTTAGCCAGCTATCCCAAACAAAATTCGCATTTAGAATATCTTCACAGGGCTTATTTTCAATCTTCCTGCTCACTCTGTTAAGTATATCCAAATGACTCAGTACCTTACTGTTGGTTCATGCCTTGTTGACTTCCTCAAGCCATAGAAATGTGGCCATGTGTTTCTAGGGTCCAGTCTAGATTTTTCTCTTCATGACAAAGCCTTACCTTTTTTGTTTGTTTGATTGTTTGTTTGTTTAAAGGAACTGCTCCGTATCTAACTCTTGCAGGTAGACATGATCTTAACACTGTTCATTTATGACCCACAATGTGAAATACATTTGAAACCAAGACCCTGACTACAAAGAATATACCGACGTGTGTGAAAACAAAAGATTAAATTATACACTCGTGAATGCATTTGATATTTCCATGCCATCTTATTCTACTAACTTGGCCAGGAATCACTGAAGTAATTTCTCGGTCCCAATTGGGGACTCATTTGATATTCACAAAACACTTCTTTATGAAGCCTTCCTTGACAATCCCAGCGCACTCTTTCTTCATTTGTTCAAGCTCATACAACTTTTATCACTTTTACAACTTGCTTAGTTTATACTAATAAAGTACGTTCGTTTAATTTGTCTCTCTGTCACCAATTAGATTATAAGTCACTCAGGAGAGGAGACAGTTGTGTATTTCTTTGTATTTCTCATAGGACCCAGCATAGCATCTCAATCAATATTTCTTGAGTGAATGAATTAAGTTTATAATAAAAATATCCACATATAACCCTAACTGAGAGAAACAAGAAAAAAAACTATGAAAACTATGAAGAGTCATTTTTTTGTTGACTGAGGAATATTTTATCGAAATTTTTCATATTGCATATATTCACACTGTCCCTTGACAGTCATGGAAGAGAGTCAGTAATCAGTAACTCAGATTTATGAGTTACATAATTTTTTTCATTGCCTACGAATCAATTTAATTTCACTTCAAACACAAGTGTCAATTCTACAGTTCATGTCCTTCCTCACTTGACCTAGTGTTTGTGTGGCCTCAGTTTTCCTTGGAGTTGAATTGGACTCTGGATAGTTTAATGGGGAGTGGGATAGAATACTATCTAATAGTCCTTATTCTACATCCCTCATCTTCAGGGTTAGGAGTTTATTTTCCTGTTTCTTCCATGCTAAGTCATAGTGATATCTATGAGGCTGACCAGATCCCATAATCAATTTGTTGGATTAGTCCTTCTCTTAGGTTTTTCCACTTTCTCAGGGTCCTTTCTGGGTGTTGAAATTCTCTTCAGAAGCCAAAAATATCTTTCCTTAGAAGTCTTTACCTCAAAATTTGAATCTAATTTTATTATTTCTAACTAGGGTAAAATTGCATTTTCCTCAAACCCCTTGGTATAAGTTTGTGACTTGCTGGAGTCTTGGTTTTCCTTTTTCTGAGGGATTTTAAAAAAATAAATAGACTAGAAATAGGCCATGAGAGAGGAGCACGTATCCTGGCATAAGCATTTTACTAGGACCCGGGAAAGCATAGGTAAGGGTGTTAGACTTCTGTGAGAAAAGAAATCATTAATATCTCCAACCTAATTTTTCCCCTATTATACTTAGGAAAATAAAAATAAAGTACTCACATGATCCATGTCTACTCATGGAAGGTCATAGAGCCGGAAGAAATGCATTCTCCCAGGGTTCTGAAGCAGAAGAATTCACGCCTTGAAAGGCACCATACACAAAGGAGTCCCTGTGCCCCAGAAGCAGGAAAGGGTGGAGTAATTTCAAAACCTTAAGGACAAGCTATGGGTAGACAATATGTCTGGGCAATGAGGAAAGACAAGGCAGTGATGGGGCAGCGTAGCTCTAAATTTGGTTGAAACAAATGAAGAAATTGATTTTGTAGTAAGATTGTCATCTTATAACAAATATTGAGACTATGGGGCTGGAAACATGGTTCAGTAGTTAGGAGCCCTCAATGCTCTTATAGATGTCTGTCCAAGAACCTATGTGGTGGCTCACAGTGATTCATTACTCCTGGTTCAGACCACACAACACCATCTTCAGCTCTCCATGGGCACCAGACAAGCATGTGGTATATATATATATATATATATATATATATATATATATATATATATATATATATATTCAGGCAAAGTACCCACACACATATACATACAGAACATAAAACAAATAACTAGACCATGACGGAGGCCTCGTGCCCAGTAAGTCATGAGTAGATTTTACCTAGTCCAAATGAGGAAGGTTTGACTACTCCTTAAACATTGCATCTGCATTGTACATAGCTTACTCATTTAGTAATAATTAAATGGATACATAGATATTACATATACATATAATACACATCAAGAGATGTGTAAGTAGGCCCCAACATTTACCAGGTTTTACTGCTTTGTTAGGTTGGATGACTTTGTCAATTTATTGGCAAAAACCTTCTTGAGTGGTAACTGTCCTTGAGGCTGAATCTGGCATCCCCAAGGAAACTGGAGCAGAGAACATGCTGTTGCTCTAACATGTACTCTATTGCCTATGGCCTCCCTTCATGTTTGCCAGATTGATTCCCTCCTTCTGAAGCCCCATCGTATTTCAGGAGAGATCATCGGAAGCCTAGGTCTCGACGTTGGTGGCTGAGCAGACAGAGCCCTGGGTATTCCTCACTAGGAAATTCTGATTAGTTCTTCTGGCAACGCACCCAAATGTAAGACCCACTCACAGTGCCCGCCTCAGAAACTTACCAAGTGCTTGATCTGAACATCTGTTTCCTATTCAGTAGAGAAGGCGTCATCCATATTGAGCTGCTTTGTAGGGTTGGTGGGCTGAGGTCATTTCTTAACTAGAAAGCTATACAAATATTGTTACGCTTTAATATGATTAGTGCTTTTCCATAAGCAATACTCATTAGCTAAAATGACTTAAAGTGAGATGAAATCTTCTCCCGAGTGCTATCTTAACATTTTCACATAGAATTAATGTTGTGATCCTAAACTTTTGTTCTTGTAATCATTCAAAATGGAAAGAATATGGCCTGTGTCATATCTGTGATATTAATATTAACTTACAGTTAAACTTACAGCTGGGCATGCTCAATCTTCTAAAAGGAATATCATTCAATGCTATTTTCTACAGTGCCTGGAAAGGGTTAATCTGTTAATTATACTTCTCCAAATGGTGATGAAGTGAGAGGAAGGGGCCATTATCCTAATGTGGAATAATTTAGAGCACCCAGACATTTGAGAAGCTGCCGAAGAAACTCACACTAATGCATTACTAGAATAAAAGCTGTTCGTTTGGAATTAGTTATATTCAATGAGCATTCTAAAGCTACTTGCTAGAACCATGAACTTAAATGCATATGTCTTTGGTTCTTTCTTCAAGCATAATTTTATACAAAAATTACAGTACGAGAACGCAAATTCTCCACCTTCCTGATGTTAATATTCAAATAAAGTTCCAGCACAGTGCTAGTTGAATTGAATGGATAAATCTTGCTCATCTTTGTGGAGCAAACAGGCCTATGTCCTGATGCTTTTATATTTTAATTAATTATTTTCTTTTAAAGTAATACACTGTGGGCATGCAGTATGTGTTGCCCATATACTCATGGCTGTAGAGTCATCCACTGGAGTGTGCTCAACCTACCAGGGACCAGATCCTATAAGGAAGCTGATGTCCCTTTCCAAAGCCATTGTCTGTGGATAGCTCTTCAGTTAGGGGTGGGGCTTGTGAGCCTCTTCTTCCTCAGTGCTGGAAGGTTGACTGGCTTGATCTTGGCCTAACAGTCACAGCTGCTGTGAATGCATAAGTGCAGAACTCATCCCAACTTCATAAGACCTTGGTTCACTCTGGTTCTCCCTGACCTCAGACTCTTACAGTCTTTAGACCCTGGCTTTTACGGTGGCCTTTGAGTCTTGCATGGGATAATGGTAGAAGTGTTCCATTTCTTTCAACTTTAATCAATTGTAAATTTCTGTGTTAACCACCATCCAATGCACCAAGAACGTTCTCTGACAAGGTCTTAGAGCTGCAGTAGTCTATTGGTAGAGAGACACAGATTTAGGGGAAAGTTTGATACTATGCCCATTTAGCAGAAATTATTCTGCTATTAAGGGGTAGGCTTATCCCTGTGGCCTGTGAACTGTATAACTATGGGTTGTTTGACATACTTACAGTACTAGTAATGTAGCACTTATATTTATTATATATATTTCACATATTCCTATATTATGTATGAATATATTTATACTATAAATTTATATTATGTAGTATTTATAATCTATAATATAATACTATGAATGTAGTAATTTTCTCTTGTGGACTGGGTCTTAAATCCAAACAGAATGTTATTGGTTATTCCCAAGATATTTGGGTCTCTCCTACATCTATGGGCATATCCTGTTATGCTGGTCAATTTTCTAGTTCACATGGGTTACAATTAGGTAAGATGTTGATGATTCTCACTCTCCTTTTCTAGCAGCCTAACCCAGTACAGTTGAATACCATGAAAATTAGCCACTATAGAGGAAAGTTCCTGATCAGTACTAACTTGATTTCACTCCATGTTCTGAGACAAAAATGTGTGATTGATAAAGCAGTAGATAGGGTCTCATCATCAAGTTCTGGTGGGTGACCAAGAGCAGTGGTAATGATAGCCTGTACTGTTTGGGGGTTTGTGGGTCTCTACTGACCAACAATAATTTAAAGGGAGGCATTTCACACTTAGCCCTGGTTTTAGGAAAGAACATTGCCCCCTTTTTAGGATAACTCTAGTTGAACTCGTATATGAATCCATATATCTATCTATGTCTATCTATGTCTATCTATGTCTATGTATCTATCTGTCTAACTATCTATCTATCTATCTATCTATCTATCTATCTATCTATCTATCTATCTATCTATCTATCTATCTATCTATCTTATCTATCTATCTATCTATCTATCTATCTATCTATCTATCTATCTATCTATCTATCTATCTATTTACCATCTACTATGAATTTATCATCTGTCTGTCAATCAATTATGTATCTATCATCTGTCATCTATCTATTTACCTATATACTATGTATCTATTATCTATCATCTATCTAATATCTATATAATAATCTATTTCTGTAGTATTTCATCTATCTATCTATCTATCTATCTATCTATCTATCTATCTATCTATCTATGTTTACAAGTAGTAATTTCCATATGTTCTTTTCAAACATTTTTGGGTTAGTTATTACTGTCCTCAACTTCTTTGTTCTACCCTCTCACACTTTTCTTGACTCATGCTAACCAAGTAGGCTAATAAGAAATATTAGACAATCAGTGTGTATGTTAAGGATGTTACTCTTAGAAGGCTCTGGAGAAAAGGCAATGCTTGATTTAGGAAACTCAAACATTAGAGTATAAGACTCTAGCTGCTTAAACCTTGAATGTTAACTGCCTCCACTTAGTTGAGTAAAATTAGCTCAAAGGACAGAATTGGGAATTTTTGCTGCTCTTCTATTTAAACTTAGGGTATTCCATACTTATTTAATCTCCAGCTATTGGGGGAAAACCAATATTTAGTGGTTGATGCAAAAATGAGTAAAGATCAGGGCAGGTGGTGGGGAACTTGCTGGCACTTGTCAGTAATTGGCAAGAGTTATGCCAGGTTCTGTAATGTCAGGATCCAAAGAGGTAGATTATGAAGGAAATTATTTTAATATGATGGCAACTATCTCCCTGTTTTGCTTTCTTCTATGCAATTTCTATTTATTTCCCTCCCTCTTTCTCTCCCTCTCTTCCCTCCCACCCTCTTCCTCCTTTGTTTTCTTTTCTCTTTCTTTTTTTGAATAGTAGTGCTTTCCATAGAAGATAGTGAAGTGACTCTTCTTGTTATGTTTTTTTATGCAGAAAAAGAAACTCTTGTTCATTGCTCCTAGTTGTTTCATGCAAAGCTCAAGTCTTCAGTCTTATGGGATGTTTCCTCATTTCCTAGGACTAAGCCACAGTTGACTAAGAGGCAGGTAGGGTCTACTTGTGAGGTCTGTCTTGTGGTCTCCTGTAACCTCAAGAAGGTGAGGATGAGGAGGAAGGACATTGTGAAGAAATAGCTCAGATGCCCAGAATCCCAAGAATGGAGAGAGTAGAGGTTTTGTTCTCATAAGAAAAACAGATGCTCACTCTCTCTGTGTGTAAATTACATTAAAATAATGACTTTCTATAAACAGACCATCTTCACATTCATTTTAGTAAAATGATGTAAGATATACTAAAAGATAAAAGACTGAGTGTGTTGATGCTATTTAGCTCAAGTTGCTAATAAACAGAAATGTTTTGAAAATTGTAAAGGTTTTAGCAATTAAAGTTATAAGCATAAAGGAATTATTTGTTGCTTCTCTGCTATTAATTATTGTATGGCATTGTAATTAATTCAAGTAATCATAATCAGATATGAACCACTCTCATGATTACTTTACAGAAAACATATCCTCATATGTGGAGCAGAGGTGGTTATTCTGTTACAATGATATTAAAGCATGTTGGAGCCAAGGCTAATTCAAGACCCTGAAAGTATTTAATAGCTTATATATGAGTTCTCTTATTGCTGAGAAAAGTAAGGTTAGGAGGCAAAGGATTGCTCGGGCTCAAAGTTTGGGGAGATCCAATCCTCATACTGGGGAGGCCTGGTGGCAGAAGGTGACCATAATCTTGTTAAGCCCATCATTAGGAAGCAGGGAGTTGAATGTAGGTACTCAGTTTATGGGATGGTGCCACCCAGGGTGGGTCTTCCCGACTCTGCTCAACCTCCCTGAAATGCCCTTACAGACATGGCACACGCTGGATATCCTAGCTGATTTTAAATCCAGTCAAGTTGACAATGAAGATTAACCATCGCTCATTCTAGCAAATCCTAATTACCCCCTTGTCTTTGAAGTGCTTGCTTATTCTGAGACCAAATGGTTTAGAAATATAACACTTGATGCTAGAAAGTGTATGAGAAGGGCATTCATAAACTCATCTGCATATGAAACAAATACAGAAAACATTGCCAAATTTCAGCAACATAGAGTATATTGTACTTCTGTTAAATTTGGAAAAGTAACGGAGTGTAGAGATAGCGATGAAAATAACTACATTTTGCTTGAGTTTTCTGTGACCAGTGTTTTATAAAGAGAAAATCGACTGCAGTCCAATTCCCACTCTGTCTCCAGTTACTTGTACCTTGGATTAAGACAATCTCCTCGGGCCTAGGTTGAAATGGAAGAAATTTAATTAGATGTTAATGTGAAGCTGCCTCCAGCCCTGAAATTCTACAATTTATGCAATCTTTGGAAAGAGCAAGTCACCCAACTCAAACCTGGTGCTTTCTGGAAGTTTACTGGTTAAACTGCTCGGAGCAGTAGCACGTTCCTAGAGATAATTTTTTGCATCTAAATATGGTTACTATCTAAATGATTATGCAGAAAACCAGGTCACTGTGTGGATATTTCTGTGACCTACATGTTGAAAGTTTTGAATTCTCAGATGGTCCATGAGCACCCAGGTGGTTTGTGACAGGAAGTTTGATTGATATTGTCTTCCCTATAAGAATACAACTCAAGGGCAGGAGCCTGATGGCGATGGGCAATATTATCTGCATGAACTTCAAGGTTTTCACAAGCACATGGCTAGATACTTGGGGTTCACTTTATGGAACTGGTCATGCAGTGGTCAACCACTTCTTGCCCTGTATACCTTTCCTCTTGACATATACTTCTTTCTTGTCACCTGTGCCCCAACTGCACTATTGTACATGCAGCATAGGGCTGCAAAGCTCTGTTCTTTGCCCACCCCAATCTAATTGTTTCTACATGCTGCTATCCAGACACAGCCTTTTGAAAACATTCCTAACCGGAAAAAATAGGAAATGCTACAAAATATAATTAATTTTTCTGTCTATTAATGCAGAGGAAAAATGTCTAATGGGTTACAGATTTCTTCCTATTTAAATAGCGTGACCGTGACGGATTAGAGAGGAACTCTCTCGTTGAGGCTGCATTTCCTTAGCTCCCTCAATAGGGGCAAGGCCTGGGCTTGAGTGATGGTTGCCTGGTGTTTTATGTATGGAAAGAGAAATGATGTGTGAACTGGTAAAGGCTTCTCTATGGGAAGGAGAAGGGAGGTCTTTAAGCCATTATTAAGGCTAAGGCAGCAGGCCTCCACTTGCCCGGCTAACCGGTAAATAGTTTTGGCTGCCCGCCAGCACATTTCAATATTTCTTTGAAGCTTTCTTTTACTTACTATAGTGGGCTAATTAAAGTGTACCTTTCCATCTGTGCTCTGATACACACATATACACATGTGCACACATACACACCCAGCCACACATGCAGAGTCTGTCTTGCACTTACACAGATGAGGTGGGGGAGCCTTCCTCTTGACACCATGTGCTGCATCTAGAGAAGATGGGAGAGCCAGCGAATGTGATTTCCTGGTTTAAGAATATTGCTTTAGACATCAGAGGGAGGGTCATAGGTGACTGGGGAATGATCAGATTTTATGAACAAACTGTCCCTTTGAGATGAATAAAAACATAACAATACCAGACATGATGCCACACTCCTTACATCCCAGCACTCTGGAGGCAGAGGCAGGTGTATCTCTCCATGAGTTCAAGGCCAAGTTCCAGCCAAGGCTACACAGTGAAGCCTTGTCTCAAAGAATAAAAATGAATACATAAAAATAAAATGAATGAAAGTGAAATAGAATAATATCTACTTGCCTTGTCAGACACACAGTTGGCAGTTTTTCTTCCTACTTTGGCATTTGAGGTTTCTCGACATCATGAAATAATTCTTTTGAGCAAGGTCTCCATCACTGAGCTACATCCCTTGCCCTTAAGCTATTTTTTTTGAAAGATAAAATATAAATTTTTATAAATAATCTTATTTCCAGCACTTTAGTCCAAGCACTTGGGAGGTAGAGACAGGTAGATCTCTGAGTTTAAGGCCAGCCTGGCTTTTAGAGTGAGTTCCAGGACAGCCAGGGCTCTACACAGAGAAATACTGCCTTAAAACAACAACAACAACAACAACAACAACAATAACAACAGAAGTATAAAGTAGTTAACACTGCTAGAATGTGTGTGTTACTAAGAATGCTCCATGTTAAATTATGCTGCTTATATAATATTATTTGAGTTTTGACCTGTTCCAGGACTGCACTGCACCCATCCCATTGTATCTGTATCTCTGAACATCCTCTAGTGACCTAACATCTTAGGCAAATGGTAAAGTTCAGAGGCTTGTACACTGTGCTTGATCCTGACCTTCAGGGTTGCCAAGGGAACCATATGAGTTTGTATCAACCCATGTCAGCATGGGTAGTATTTTGTTTACTTCCTTGATGTACAATGGAAGCCACCAAGGAGACACAGCTGCATAAGCAGTCAACTTGCCAACCTTGCCACACTGTGTTAAAAAGTTTTAGTCCCTATAAGGAACCTCCAGACACTGGGTGCTTATAAAGAAAGGGATTAATTGACCTCAGGGCTCCTGTCTTCAGGGCCTCCTCAGTTCCGATGAAGGCCACACGGTGATTGTTCTGGCACAGGAGCAGGAATGGTCACATCTCCAGAGTCTGGGGTCCCACAGTCCTTTCACACTCAATTGACTTGAGCACCTCTCACGAGGCCCCACTTCTTAAAGGTCCACCTCACCTCAATATTGGGAGAGATCAGGGGTAAGGAGTTGGATGGTTAGGGTTGTCTTCATTGAACTTTTGTGGAGATAAAACACTTAATCCATGGGAATCATGCTTATACTAAAATTATTTCAGCTGATATTTACTTTCAACTAGTAAGAAGTAACATGGCATTTACATTTTTATAAGCAAAGGAATAAAGTTGGAACTCTGCCAACACTTCCTCCCACCAAACCCAAAGTACCTCAGGTTTACTGCGGAAGTAGATAGCCTAGGATTCAGATCCAGCCCTCATTCAGCTTCAGAGCTAATTCATTTTACCATCATAGTACATGAGGATAGACACGCACATGTGTGATGGGTGCTACTGAAGCTGGTGGGCACATGAAATTTAAGGGATCATATTTCAATAACTTTCTTTATTTGGGGTCACCCATGTTTGCTTTGGTAGCAAGTTTATACCAGTAACAGTATTTTTAAACTGCTAAAGTGTGTGTGTGTGTGTGTGTGTGTGTGTGTGTGTGCCTGCAGAAGCTAGAAGATGGCATGGAATCCCATGAAGCTGAGTTTACAAGCAGCTGTGAGTCACTCAGTGCGGGATTTGAACTCAGGTCTTCTGGAAGAGCAGAGCGCTCTTGTCATTGCTGAGTTCTAGTCCTACCTTTAATATGTTATTTTCATAATTTAGTTTTATATATTTCAAATTTATTCAAATTTCCACTTAAAATTTCTTTTGCATTTGGTGGGTTATTTAGATATATCTCATTTAAATTTCCTAATCTCTTCATATTTAAGGCTGGATTCTATTTTGTGTTTCTTCTTCTATGGCCATGACTTTGCTGATACAATTATGCCAGTTTTGCAAGTGTTCCATAAAGGTTTAATACATATTTAAAGATATAGGAAGACTTGTGTCATCTGCTTAATATGTCTTTAACATTATAATTATTCATTTACCATTTTATTTACTTCTGGAAGCAATACTATTAAAACATTATTTTATTATGATAATTTTTATCAATTCTATTATTGAGTTGGATTATTTTATTATGACAGTCACATTTCTATTTTGTTTTTTTCTTCTTTCATTTCAACTTTTGTTTGTTTCAGAAAACTTTTTGTATTCTCTTTTACCACATTATGATTTAAAGATATTGGTTTTATCTGTATTGTGTTGTGCTTACTTTGTTTCTATCTTTTATATTTTAAACACACATGCTTTGATCCAAAAATCTTCATATATGTGCATATTATGTAAATAAGTATACATACACACACTAATAAATATTACATATTGTGGTGGTTTGAATATGCTTGGCCCATTAGAAGTGGTATTATTAGGAGGTGTGACCTTGTTGTAGTAGGTGTGGCTTTGTTGGAATAGGTGTGGCCTTATTAGAGAAAGTATGGCATTGTGGGAGTGGACTTTGAGGTACTATGCTCAAACTCTGCCCAGGAAGGAAGAGACCCTCCTCCTGGCTGCCTGCAGAGATGCGTCTCCTTCTGTCTGCCTTTGGATCAAAACAGAACGCTCAGCTTCTCCAGCACTATGTCTGCCTGGACAGTGCCATGCTTCTGCCATGATGATAATGGATTGAACCTCTGAGCCTGTAAGCCATTCCCGATTAAATTTTGTCCTTCTTAAAAGTTGCCTTGGTCATGGTGGCTCTTCATAGCAATGGAACCCTAAGACACATATACAATATTATAGTCATTATTAAATACATATACACATATATAAAAAATCTTGTTTGTTGGTTTCTTTCCTCAGCTGGTAGGGACTATTCAATATATAGAAGTTATATTTGATATTTAACACCCAGAAATTTTAATGTTGGAGTTTTGGGGAAAGAGGGCAGATTTGAAAGTTCCTTGTGACTTTATCACAGTGATCATTTTTATAGGAAAGTGAATGTGTTTGCTACAATTGTGGGCAAATAAGTGACATAAATTAAGATGCATAGAGAATGCATTCTTGTGAAACAGTTAGCCTGGCTCATGACATACCCATGGGAGTTATTGACAGTTCTTGGTTTGGACATAACATGTAATATTAAATATAAAAACAGTTAAAGTGATTAATTTTCTAGTATTTAGCTTACTTATGTCTGCATGATATAATATATAATATAGAAAAACATGTTTCTGTTGGTAAACAGACATCGGTTTCATGATGTAGAACATCAAGAGAAAGGCACCACAGCTACACTGACTCAAGGACCACACACACACAGACACTGCTGATTTCTCTGGATGGAGCGCTAGAGGGCTTTGCCGGCTAAAAATCATAGCCAGTCCCCCAACTTTGTGCAGCATAATTTTATAGATTGCCTGTATGTTTCATTAATTTTTTTCCCCACAAGTCTATTTAACATCTCAAGCACGATGTCACCATTGTCTTTCTAGCATGGCCTGTGACCTCCGCTGAATCCAAAGCTTCCATAGCCCACACAGGACCAAATTAGAGTTACTTCTCTATCTTGCTACTTATTTTGTTTAGTTTTATTGATACTCAAAGATCAGGTCTTATTTCCTTCTAGACTGACAGTAGATTTGTAATTCTTCCTGCTTTCAAACCTGTCCTTTGTGACCCAGGTCATTTGTGACAACGATGTTATCTTCACGAGACTCTCAGATACTCTCTTCTACCACCTCTTCCCCCACTTCTCCTCCTAGTCTTTTGTAGTTATTTCTTTTGCTTGTTTGTTTTTGAGAAAGGTCTCAGTAAGTAGCCTACACTAGTCTTGACCTCCTGATTCTCCTCCTTTCATCTGCTACATCTTGGGATCAGAGATGTGTGACATTTGCCTGGTTTGAAGCCTACTTTTTGGTCAGATGTTTCTGTTGCTATGGTTGTCCAGGTGACTGCAGACAAATTGATTATACATCCATCAACTCAACAAGATGTGGTGAAGGCTGATAAACTGGTGGCATGGAGACAAAAATAGACACAGCTGGGATGAAAGTGCTTTCAGGGATATGTTATACTTAAGATAGAGATTATTGTTAGTGGTTTTAGAGATATTGAAGGTCACAGCAAAACTGACCAGAGGACACAGACAACACAGATGACACAGGCAGCTTCTTGTAGTCACTCTTGTATAGCTCCCACCCAGTTATCAACACCCTCAGCATAAGGACCTTTCAGTTCCACATGGCTACTACTGGCAAGAAAGATGTCCCTGGGATATGAATCCTGCACAAAATCCAGGAAGCTTGCAAGGGTCTCCTTTGGTCAACCATCTTTCCTGGAGTATGGAGGACAGCCTTGAGAGTTATCATTTATATTAGCTGAAGAGCAGGTGTTCAGAAATGAGGCAATATTGGCCTGGATTTCCGGCAATGCTATGACTCTCAAGGTGAAGGAAATTAGCATTGGTCAGGACTGAATTGCTTCAACAACCTAAGAGCCTTTCTGAGGGTAACCAACTTACAAATAAATATTAGAGTGTTTGATATGCTGATCTTTTAAATCATTGTATTCAGATATTAAATGTAACAGTGTTTTACTTGAGTGAGGTAAAAGATTTTGATATGAATGTATATATACACGGAAGAAAGCTTTCTTTATTGTGACCCCTTAAAGTTTCAGTGACTTTTATTAAAGCTTTTTGAGACAAGCACTTTAATCCCATTTCTAAAGCAATTTTATAAGTACAGGGCTCATTAAAATCATCACTGTTTCCTCTGGCTCCTGCTAATTCTGCAGCCATCTTGGATCCTGAGATGACTACGGGAATTTAGGATCAAACAAGACAACAGTGCTTCAGAGATCTTTCCGGAAAGAGGAAGTCTGGAATAATTCTTAGACTTTGTGAATATCGTCACCTCGCTTTTCTTTGATCCTTCTTTCCTCTTCAGAAAAAGCAACAACAACTTTGGAACAAGTTGATCTCGTTAGATAGAGAACTGGTCCTAGTCTAGCCTGAGGGAAGCGCATAACTTCTCTGACAATAATGACCAAGACAGTCATCTAGTTTTACTGAAACAAAAGTGAGATCGTACACTGCACAAAATCATTGTAGAGACGGCTCGGTAGATTTGTACTTCTCTTTTACTCTCCATGACACACTAATCTACTAAAGTTTCTCCCTCTATTTTTCTCTGTGCAGTCTGGAAGAAGAGATTTGGCGATGACTGTATTCATTTATAGGAGCATCACAAACAAAATTGAACCCCAAGGCTGATAAACCATAAAGATGCTGATCAGATCTGAGCAGAATGGACCACGCTTTGGGGCTTGCTCAGCTGAAGGTGGTTCTAGAAGACTGATGGCTTTATCTACACAATTACCAACACTACAGCTCTGTCAGACGACTCGAAACTCATGAAATATGGCGATGACCCTTCATTAAGTAAAGGAAGGCATTTTGTAAAATGCTTTCGGGAAGGCACTAATATTCGAAGGTAATTAAATTTCATTCATTATTCAGCATAGGTCATAATTGAATGATCTTATAAACAAAAACAATTCAATAATATATACACAGGAGAAGTCTATAAAACAAAGAATAATTGATTTTTGATGGGGAAAATGGAAAGAGATGAATCCTGTCAAATTTACGCAATGGTTATCCATACCAGCAGAAGGGATGGTACATGAGGAAGCAGGAATGTATCCTTCCCAGAATAATCCAGAGAGAGAGAGACAGAGACAGAGACAGAGACAGAGACAGAGAGAGAGAGAGACAGAGAGAGACAGAGACAGAGAGAGAGACAGAGAGACAGAGACAGAGAGACACACAGACAGAGAGAGAGGGAGAGGGAGAGGGAGAGAGAGAGAGAGAGAGAGAGAGAGAGAATGCTTTCCTTGTTTGAGTAGATTAATCTGAGAACCTACAATAAAAACAAGTTGGTCTTGTATAGAAGACTAATTAACTCATGTTATCAGGGAAGGTGCTAGTCCATGAGAGGCCTTGGATGGACTTCCTCTTGCTCACTGTGTTTTAGCAAGCCTCATGAATTTTTAGACTTGCTATATTACTTCATTCAATTTAGTTTACTTTAACTGGCTTACTCTTTTCTGAACAGAATTCCTTTTCATTAGAGCTCATACTTATGCCACTAGTTATACTTCATGCCAAACTGAAATTTAGTTAGCTGACCCAGTACAGAAGTACCTGAAATTTCCCAAATTCTGCAGGTTTTATTTCACAAGCCTTTCAGTGATGTCGGGGGAGTGGCCTGCTTATCCTTCCTGCTTCTGGGATGACCCTTCATACTCGGCTTATTCATAGTCCGCAGAATTTTCCCAGTTCTTCCTGACTACATTGTCATCTCAGCACCTTGGATTCCCACTTACACTATACACTTGAATAATAACAACTCCTTGCCAAGTCTAGTAGTATATGCCCACGTATTTGAGAGGCTGAGGGGGACAGGTTGCTGTGACTAAGGCCACTATGGGCTAAACAGTGAATTCAAGCCAGCATGAAGTATATAGTGAGGCCATGTCACAACCAGCCAAATCCCCCCCCCAGTCCAAAACACCTACTTTCTTGTAGTAATAAAAATAATGAAGCTATGAGAATTCAAGTACTCTTAAAAGCAAAAATCACCAAATTTTGGTAGTCTTAGAAAATAATTTGAATTTTAAAATAGAAAATGAGATATAGTCTAGTGCCTGTCAGAATACTGACACTTTTTTGAGAGATTAACTTGCTTTTGAGATGTACAGAGATAATTTGAATTTCAATTTCATAATAAAAATATCTAGAACAGATGGGTTCTGAATATTTTAAGATTTCAGGCACAAATATAAAAAGGGATCTTCACATCTACTGTGTGTAAATATTTGAAGATAAATAACGTCATATGGGTAAAGTCTTGATCCTGTAGGATTAATGTGTTTGTACGAAGGGGCCCTAGAGAGCTGAAATGTTCTCAAGTGTTCCTTCTGTGTGCTTTGCATATGCATACAGCAACCTGGAATGATGAATTTTGAAACTCTTAGATCTGTGTTGCACCACAATACCTAGAGGGCTACAGTTCAGTCTCTGACTGTGTTCACCATCTCATCTTCTGTCTATCCTCTCTCTCTCTCTCTCTCTCTCTCTCTCTCTCTCTCTCTCTCTCTCTCTCTCTCTTATTTCTTATAGTACTGTCAGAAACAACAATTTACAGGAAATCTACAATAAATCTATGCATGAGATTTGGATTTTGTGGTAGGAAGACTGATGCCATTTTTCTCAGTGAGAGTAACATTCTAATCCTGTCTTTGACTCTGTTGTATCACATGATATGGTGAAGGGTTGTTAGGAATTAAGAGAATTAAGTTGCCATTTGCATCTAAGATTTGCTCATTACTGACCTCAGAATAAGGAAAGTACCCATATCATCCTAATAGACAGGCCTAATCACAGAGATTGTTAATGGAGAAGGACACACTTAAGAGCAACATGATCTGAGAAGGCCCTCAGCCCAGTTTGTGTAGTTCTGAAGCCATGACAAAGCACGAAGTTTTAGCATTTATGACAATGTGGGTAATTCAGAAGGAGATTATTTTAACTGATGCAGCCAGATCTGACTCAGAAAAGCAAGTACCACATTATTGTCTTATGCAGAGGTTGAGAAGGTTGGTCTTGTGTAAGTCGAGAGTAGTGCAGAGGCAAGAAAGATGGCCAAAGGCGGTTCAGTGGGTACAGTGTCATGATTACAAGAAAAACAAATTCTGGAGACTCTAGTGAACAGTGAGAGATGCATTGTATATGAGAAGTGTTCAAACGGAGCCAACATAAGGAAAGGGGAGCTGAGGGTGGCACGTGTGCTAAGTGAACTGCTTTGATAGTCATTCACAATGTATGAATTGAACTTGCTTTGTATTCCAGAAATATGTACAAATATTGTGTTGATCTGCCATTAAGTTCATTTAAAGACCATGAATGGAGATTCACCAAGGCAACTGCCAAGGAATATAGCAATTCATCACTAGTAGACGAGGCTGAGGCACAGATTCCACATCACCATGTACAGAATGGCTTGCAAGGCCCATCAAACACTTCACTGTTGTGTTTGAAGGCTTCCAGATATCCAGGATGTAAGACCCAACATTTATGGTAGTTTGTTCTTTAAACAAAGAAAAAGCACCAGTTCAGGGAGTGCTCCTGAAAGCTTCGGATATTCCTGAAAGATGGATGCAGATTCCTGAAAGATGGATTATTCCATTCGAAGGATGCAGAATGTCTTAGGGCTTTAGATAACATTGATTAAAGTGTAAATTCACAATTAGGATGAAATATCAGCTACTAGATAGAAAATTATGTAAAGATAATATATGTACAAATGCAAGAGTAGGCCTTCTACATGACATCTATTTAGCTTATGGACATAGTTGACTTATTTACAGGATTGTCCATTAATAGAATTTGACTTAATTTTTTCTGTTTAATTTATACTTAATAGCTTTTTCTGGTGATGCTTGGTAAGTTGTGAGGCTAGAGACTGTGTTCAGAGATTGTTTTCCTTTCCTTTTTTGTTTTTGAACTTGATTCATGATTGAAGAAGGAAGGCACCTGGAGTTTGTGATGACTATATTCCATGGTTTATTAATTAAAATATTATGTTCCTGAAGGATGTTCATTCTCTCTGAAAGCTTGCTATTAAACCACATGCATGAGTTTGTGTTTGCACGTATATTCAATTATATTGAGAGTTGCCTTACTCAAAGAGAGAAGCAGAAAAATACCCATATAACTTCCAGTTTCTGTTTCATCAATTTTATAAGCATTTGAAAAAATATGAAATCCAGGCAAAATATGGAAAACAAAGAGGTCAACCAGGTATTAGGACCCAAATCTCTTTGGAACTTCAGTGTAAAATTAGAGGATTTGAGTCTCAATGAGTGGACTGATCATCATCAAAGACATTGCTCCAACAGATTTTTTCCCAAACACTGACAACTTTCCTTCCCCCATTCCACTTTCTGTTTCTTCCTTCTTTCCTTCTTTTCTTTTCTAAAAATCATCTAAGAAAACTGATGTGAAGATCCCTAATAGAAAAGTATAATGGGGCCTCCGACATCACTGTATGGAGAGGGCTGTCTAGTCTATTTTTAAAGTCTCCAGAGAAGGAGCGTCTACAACTTCCTTGTGAATCTCTGACTCTGTACCTGGCAATCTTTCCCTCCCGTGGTCCCCAGGCTGGCCTTCCTCCCTTGCTTAAGAATTTATTATAGATCAAATTATTTTAGGGTTCTGAATATATTGTTATATTTAAACGGTACATTCCCCCAAAGGGGCTCAATTAAAAGAGTACAGGATGTCTGTGCAGAGCTTGCTGTCCTTAAAGACAGGTGTTAAATTAGTAAATGAAGTGAGACTCAGGTGACAAACACAAGTCAGGTTCTTCTGCACTGACATCTCCTGACAATTTAGAAGCAAACTGGATGGAGGTTTACTATCTCGATTTATTCTGAAGCCACAAACTTTGATCTTGACTCCAAGTCTATAGAACAGAATCTTGGACATGGCACTTTTTGGACAGAGGTGATATGGCTAGTAACCCACTTTATATCTTAAAGGAGCTAAGTAATATTTCACAGCATTTCTAATGATTTTGAACCTTATTTAGGTACAACAAGAGCCTGATGGTGGTAAGGCTTTTGAGGCAATGGTGATTGAACCCTTGACCTGAAGCATGCTAGGCAAGTATGTGCTCTACCACTACACTACACTGCCATTCCCCCGTGTTGTCACAACTTAGGTATCTCTATTGCTCAGCAACAATTGCACAGAGCTGCTGGGGAGATAAAAGGGGTCTGTTCTTACCTATAGTCATGGCTGACAATTCAGGAGAAAGTAATCCATTTTTAAGGTTTTCATCTCTATTTTTCCATATTACTTTTATGTTTTCATTCCATTTCAGGAGAAAAAAGCACTACACTGTACCTAAAAATATCAATTATATTTGCATTGGTATTTAGTAATAGTGTAATAATTATTGGTGAGGAGTTCTAATTTAAATAGTGGAAATATTAGCTGATATACTTTTATTAATTATTTTATTATTTTGTTAATTTGATGTTGGGTAGGGATATACTCTCTTTGCATCTCTTAAGCACTTATAATCAAGTTGTTTTCTTGTTATTAGTAATATAAATTTAACTTTTCATGTTTTAACTTCTTCCTCATAGTGGAAAACAAAATGTGAAATGTTTATCCTGCAAGTTTCTCGAGTTTCTCTTTAAAGATAGAAGGAAAACCATCTTTAGTGAGATAGGCATAATTGTATTTTTTTTCTGTTGATACATTGAAGATAAAACAACAGTTTACTTCTTTATTTTCAAAATTCCTTTCCCACCCTGTTTCTCTCTTCTACAGGGAAGAGATTTGGAGGTCTGGGTAACTACATGGAATTCGTGCATTCTTGAGGTCTGTGGGGATTGAGCTTTGATGTGTGGGTGTCTTTCACCTTCTGACACTGCCCTAAGGATTCCATGAAGGGTATGCTGAGTGCTCTCAACCCATGGTGCTTGCAGAAGTGAAACAGCAACAACAGTCGTGTCTACAACCTCTACTTTCTAAGACACCCAAATCTACCAATACTATGCTATGTTCTCTTCCTATGTGCAGCACAGAAACACATTCTAATGTCCAAATTAGGCACCACAGTAACTGACAGTTCAAAGGAACGAATATAGCAATGTATTGTATTGAAAGTTATGTAACTAACCAAATCCTGCTAGATCTGACAGATGAGAGCCACTGAGAGGCTGATGGGCAGGGAACATATGAAGCAAGAACACACTGCACTAAAGAAATGACTCATGTCCAAGCCTGATGGATCAAGTTGCTACCAGTTTTCCTCCCATCACTGAGAACTGCAGAACTCAAGCCATATGAACTATTCATTTCTGCCAACTTCCATATCAGATTTTTTAGAACATGGTTACTCTGAGGTAAACTAAAAGTGTAGGAAAAAAGAAACAGTAGGTAAAGAGGAGGCTGTGGTGAGAGAAAGAGAGAGAGAGAGAGACAGAGAGACAGAGAGACAGACAGAGACAGAGAGAGCTTTTGTTCTAGTTCTCTGGCAGTTCCAGATTAAGATCATGGCAGAGTAATTTAGATTCTGATTTTTAAAGAAAAGCTAGATAATGATTTTTGTTCTCCCTTTTATCTGCAGAACAATTCCAGCCTCAGGCTGCTGACTGAAGTTGCACTGGTTTCTAGATTTCTAGAGCTGTCTGCTTGCTTTTCTCACCCTCATTTGCTCTAGAAAGGTGGGGTAGAGAATAGGAGCGAGTGTGTCTCTCTCCATCCTGAGTTTTAGATGTCTGGGGATAGAAGAGTATTTGCAATAATAGGACATAATGCACAAGTATAACGGAAGTATACCTATCACCAAGAAAAACTTATTTACACATACAAATTCATATCAAGTGAGTAACAAACACAGTGTTTCTTGTCTACTGTTCCCTAACTAGGTGGAGCATCTACTGTCTCCCATTTTCTTAAACAAAGGACAATTCTGAATATTTGAAATGATTTGACTCTTAATTAAAGTGTCACATTTATACAAAACTCTTCTTACAATTCATTCTGCCCAGTCACAGTTTGTCTCTGGTTTTCTTATAGTAATGATCAGTTCAACTTTTTAAAATGGAGATTGTACTGGAGAGTCAGTGGATGATGGGTAGAAAAGTTTGTGTTGTCCTTTACTCTGTTAGGTATGACTTGCTTTTGTATTATGCATATGCTTGTGTAGTGTGCGTGCTCTCACATGTGAATATATATATCTTTTTGCATGTATGAACATGTATGTGCAAATATCTTTCTCTCTGTGTGCATCTTTCTCCTCGTTTCTGTGTCTCTGTCTCTTCCTCTTAGTTTTAGCTTATCTCTGTTTGTCTGTCTGTCTGTCTGTCTGTCTCTCTCTCTTTGTGTTTCTGTGTCAGGATTATGTTGCTTTAACTACAGTACTCCACACTGAAGTCACAGGTCTCAATCAATGGTTAAGAGAACAGGGAACCAGAGATCACCTTATTTTGCTTTATTACCAGGATAGTGTCAGAACACATTCCTAGCTTTCATGATTTTGAAATTTTTTTCTCAAATGTTATCAAATTTTATTTGCAATTGCATTGCTACTCTATTTCACACCTCTATCAAATGTTGTCTTTGTGGTGGTGGGATCACCTCCCAGGAAGCACTGTGCACATGGGAAAGAAATCCTTCATAGTCTTCATTATAAGTCAGAATCATTCTAACCTTCGTGTTTTGTGTGTGTGTCTAAAATAAACAGACACAGAGAATATGGACGCAGAACAAAGAACCCAAACTTGCTTTGGGAAGTATCATGAAGATGACTGTGAGAGGGGCGCCTGGCGGACTCTCTTTGAGGTGAGCAGAAACTAGCCTGCTGCTGTTGATACTGCTTGAAAGCTTCTTGGGGGTGGGTGGGGGGAGACTGGTGTAAACACTGTTTCTTAACAGAAAGTGGCTTTTAAATCTGGGGTTTAGAAAACCTACTCAACATTTTTAACTGCGCTAGCTTTAATTCATAATTACAAGCTTATTCCAATCTCTGCATAATGAAACCACGTTTCAGACCAACAGCTGTTATCTGCTTTTGCTCATAGCCCTGGGGTATGAATATTTTAATATTCATTTTCTGTGTGCAGATAAACTAAATACTTCCTACTGGAAGTCTATCAAATTAATCACAAAAATCTTAGTTGCTGTTCTTTCTTCCATGTAACTCATTTTTAAAACTCTACTCACTTCATGCTCCACTTTTCCTATAGGAGAATGTGGAGCTCACGGTGGCAATGAAAGCAGCTGTGCTTTATTGACCTGCCCTCTGTCCTGTTCCACTTTAGGCAAAGGGAGTTGGAGGCTTAGCATTTTTCTTGTGGCAATGTATTAATAGCTGCTTTTCTTTTGTTTGCTCATCTTTCCTTTCCCTCCCTCCCTCCTTCCTTCCCTTCCCTTCCCTTCCCTTCCCTTCCCTTCCTTCCTTCCTTCCTTCCTTCCTTCCTTCCTTCCTTCCTTCCTTCCTTCCTTCCTTCCTTCCTTCCTTCCTTCCTCCCTCCCTCCCTCCCTCCCTCCCTCCCTCCCTCCCTCCCTCCCTCCCTCCCTCCCTTCCTTCCTTCCTTCCTTCCTTCCTTCCTTCCTTCCTCCTTTCCTGTTGGAAAGCTGTGGTTTTCACTTATTTAATTGGTATTAGGTTCTCATATGCAACTGATATGACCTAAAGGGAGATTACTTCCTTCAAAACTCCTAGAGCAATGCCACAAGCACCATTGTGAGATACCATAAAACACTCAGGCAAATTCCTCTGTGGATGTCGATGAACAAACAGAGAAGAAAAGTTGTGTTGTCCAGGGTAATCTAGCAGTGTTTACCATGAGGTAGATAGAAAGGCAATAGAAACCCTCTCAAATTAAATGCAAAGAGGTGAGTTTGTAGTTAAGACTTATGGATGTTACTACTGGCATGGTTCACATGGATTCTTCACATTTTAGGAATTCTGTGGGAAGATGACTAACTCCCCTCAACAGAATAATACTAGCTAAACAACATAACAATGAGCATTTTGCATAATCAATAATCAATGTAAAAATCTTCATGTATTCAGCAACAGTTGAAACATCAATTATAGCCACCTAGACCTTTGGCAGGTCATGATCAAAGATCTCACCAACATCAATGAGATCAAAATGTCATTTTCCTATTGAGACATGGTTGGTAGACTTGAGCCTGATGACCGAAAACAGTGATAGAAGAAAATATAGGAACATAACATGGTCAACACTGTTTCCTGCTTATGAGAGTCAGATTTCGATGAAGTCAGAGTTCCACAAAGGCTTCTGGCCCCAGTGAGCACACCTGTGGTCATATCTGTCTGGATCTTTAACTGACTGTTCTTGTTCTTGATTCCAGGTGAGAGCAAAACACAGCACTCAGGACCTGGGTTCTTGAGAAATGAACAGCATCCCCTTTGGTGGCGTGGAGATGGTGGGTGGATGTGGATAGTGAGAACAGACAAAAGCACACAGTTCTTTCCATTACTGGTGACAGCTGAAACATCCATGTCCATCTCTTCATTGTGAATCTGCCCTTTGGGCCTTTCTCTTGGTTTCTCCTATGTTTCTTGATTGTGACGCATATGTCCATGTTTGATATTTGGAAATCCCATGTATCTTAAGACTATTTCTCTTCCTATTGCTCTCTTTACACTCGTGTATTTTTATACAATGCTCTTATTTGAAGTAGAATTACACCACTCTTCCCCTTCTTTAGTCTAGCTCTTTCCTGCTATCTACCTTGAACTCCTCCTATGGCTTGCCCCCTCAAGTTGATAGCCAGTTTTCCTATTATTATTGTAACATACATGTATACATTCATGTAAGTATTCATAAACATATACAAATATAACCCACTGAGTACATTTCTATTGTCTATATGTATATGATTTAAGTTGCCCTCATGTCTCAACACTTAATTTTCCAATAGAGTCCTAAGCCTTCATTGTTACACTGGATCGTTCTGCCATGTTGAGCACCTTCTCTACCTCTTGTTGTTCAGACTCTGCTCCCAACAGCGATTCTTCACGTTGCCTTTCTAAATTCTGACTGCTACCCAGTATTGCCCCCTATGTACGACTTGTAAAATCCTGAGAATATCTCAGTGTTTACTGGGACCTTCACTAGTATCAGTTCTGTGTTGGCACTCTGCATAGATTTCTTCATTTACTTGTTAGACTCTTCTAAGAATTCTCTATATGATCTTTCCATTCTTGAATGGAATATTAATTTAAGGCTATGCACTTCAAATATATAGAAAAATTCTGTGTAAATTTCTGGCAGCTTCCATAGAATTTATAGAAAGTTTGCTCATTAATTAAATACATTATTCAATCCTCATGATCTATCGTATGTTCTGTTATCACTGTTACAAGCTGGGAACCTGAGGATTAGAATGATCAAACCTATAGCAGCCAACAGTTAACAGATGAATTAGAAATGGGAGCCAAGTTCATTGACTCAATTTGGTCCTTAAAAAAAATCATATATCTGATAGAGACAGCATTAGTTTGCTCCATTGGTATGGCATTGAGTGTATCAATTGGGTTCCAGGACACTCCCCATGCTTAGTAATAGTTGGTTAACACAATTAAATTCCATGTTTTGTTTCTTAGTATATATTTTTGATAGGAAGAATGAACATGATGTTGATATGTAATTATAGGAGATGAGTTAGGGAGGAAAAAGAATATGATTAAATATATTTATGATATTCTCAAAAAAACAAAATTTAAAAAAATATAAAATAAATTCACCTCTCCATTCTCACACTCTGCCAGTTTACTTTTGTGTAGCTTATTTTTCTCTAACAATCAACAATCTGCTAGGTCAGATAGCTTTTGTGAATATAAAAATATGATTTTTCATAATTTTTCTGATCATATGGGTCTAACTTAGTTTCTTGATTCTTGAACATAACCTACACATTAGTTGGGATAATTTAACATAGACTTTTAGGCTCCTCTCCCCTATTTTAAAATTTACATTAACTATTCAAGACTTGACTGAAATTCCAACTAGTCAACCTCTCTCTCTCTCTCTCTCTCTCTCTCTCTCTCTCTCAAAAAACAAAAAAACAAAAAAACAAAAACCAAAAAACCCCAAACAAACAAAAAAAAAAACCCCACAGTTTAAAAACAAGCATACAAGCCAGGTGTGGTGGCTCACGCCTTTAATCCCAGCACTCAGGAGGCAGAGGCAGGTGGATTTCTGAGTTCGAGGCTAGCCTGGTCTACAAAGTAGACCAGGACAGCCAGAGCTATACAGAGAAACCCTGTCTCGAAAAACCAAAACCAAAACCAAAACCAAAACCAAAACCAAAACCAAAACCAAAACCAAAACCAAAACCAAAACCAAAACCAAAACCAAAACCAAAACAAAAACAAAAACAAAAACAAAAAAACAAAGAACAAGCATACAAACAACCCCAAACCACTTACTTGAGGCCATTCTATTATTTAATTGACTCATCAGTGTGTGCATGTGCACATGTTTGTGTTTAGGTCAATATTAGGAATCATTCTTAATTGATTCATCCACTTTATCTTTTGAGACAATCTCACATTGAACATAGAACTCACTAATTTGGCTAGTGCCCCTGACTAGTCATCTCTCAGATAATCCTATCTGTCTCCTTGGTGCTAGGATTACAGGCATATACAACCATGACTGGTGTTGAAATGAGGCTAAGGAATAGACTTGAGGCCTCATGCTTCCCACACGTGTTTTAGTTAGGACTGTGGGTCATCTTTCATAGAGTAGATGTTTTCATGCTTCAAGTCGGTGAACAATCTCATGTTGTGAGCTATTATCTACCTACAATACTCTCCAAAATGATATTTCTGTGGCCTCATTGAACTCAAAGATCAATCTATATCTTATTCATGCCTGAAAAAATAATCCTTTTAGATTCTACAAACGTTTTAAAGCAATGGCAGCAACTAAGTTTCCTAGATCTTATGTTTATGATGCACATACAAGTGATCCATGCCCATCTACCACCAACATTCTTTTCTAACCTAGAAGGAATTAAACTTTTCAAGACACCGACTTTCTGAGAAATAATTGGTTAAATTTGATATTTTGTTAAATTTTCTCAATTGGGTGTAATCAACATTGGTTACTCTCTATGATACCCAGTCCTACTGACCAGTTAGTTTCTTTGTTCAATGATACTTTCATTTAAATTTTCACAGCTGTTGATTTACTTTCTTTTGTATTACAAACAAGAGACAATATCCAAATATTTCAGATGATATTCAAGAAAACATCTTAATTCTAATATCTCAGCCTCTGTTTAGCCTCAGTATATAATGGTGTGAGGTGGGCCTGTGGCTTTTTGCCTCCTATACATCATCACATTAAAAAAAAATAAGATGACTTCCAAAAATATGAATGAGAAAAGCAACTTAAATTAATATTGTATAACATGTAGTAAAAGAGGATAGTAAGGTAACACTGCTTAACAATTCTATAAACACCTTTCTTAACTATTGTGATTGCTTTCTTGATAAGATACCACAAGAATAACTAATTCCCTAAACCAAGACAATGGATATCTCTTACCTTATTATAGGCGATGTTGGGCTGGCTGGTCTATGCTTGAGATTGAAAAGTTTAGTTCCTCAGGTTAGAATTGCTGATCTTGGTGAACAGTAGGATAAAAACAAATGCTATGTTTATGCATTTAAGAATCTGTGTGTACATGCTGTGTGTATGTGTGTACTACCTCTATTAAGCATTTTTATAACTTTGTATTTCAAAATTCTATTTGAAAAATCCCATATTGAGATACTTTGCTGTTATTTCTATTGGGCTATCATGAAAGAGGTTTAAATTCTTTTTACTGTAGGAAATGATGGTGAGAGTTCACTAGGACCAGTTAGTACCTTTGTTTCTTAGAAAGTATCCCAACCATATGAGGAGATGAGCATTGGTTTCCCTTTAGAAGTCTGGAGACTGATTCACCTCGAGGATCTTACTGACTGTGGAGTTCTACCCACTTCCTACTGGGCTCCCACTTGAGTATAGATCTTAAATCCTATTGTGCTTTCCTCATTGAACAAATGCTATAACCTTCCTGATGAATGATTGACTGACCCTCTCTAGGCAATGGCAGAGGAACTGTGGATTTGAAGATTAGCTGTGATGGTGGATAACAGAGAAGCAAATTGTTGGCAAGGAAAGGGTAGGGTCAAGAGATTTGGTACTGCCAAGCCTCCTGAGAGATGAGAACCAAGTAATGGAGAGGGTCCCAGTTGCAGATTTAATGAGAATAAGACAAAGTCTGAAGTGAATGCCCCAAATGAGCACTGTGATGATAATCATAAGGTTCATTCCCATGAGGGCCCAAGAATTTTTGGCATGCTTTTATTTGAAAGCTGTGATCTTTCTTAACATTTGGCTTGGACACATCAACTGTGGAAGCAATACTGTGTTCAGACCTAAAGATCTGGGTGACCTCTGTTTCTTGTCTTCAGGCTATCATCTAAAACCCACTTCCCATGTTGAGAAGAGGCCCTAGGACTCTTGTCCAGAGTGTCATTTGGGGTTCTAGGTGACAGCCAATATAAATGCCAGGTATATGTGTGAATGAGACTGCATGTGATTTCCAGTCACTATCTTGTCCGCTGACTTTTGGCACCCTGCATACCATCTTAAAGTCCCCTATGTTTAAAGATTAGTGCTCAGGGAGGCACTACTGATATTTTGTAGCGTGTTTATAAGGTGGGATCTCCTGAGAGGTCTTTGGGTGTTTAAGGACATACCCTTGATATTATTTGGATTAGATTAAAGAGTTTCTCTTTTCTCTCGGTCTCAGTGTCTGTCTATTTCTGTCTCTTTGTCTATGTCTCAGTCTCGAGTTCTCAGTGTCTCTGTGTCTCTTTCTGTCTCTGTCTCCCTCTCCCGCCTTCCCCTCTCTCTTTTACACTTTTTAGCCATAAAACAAGTGGCTTTACTAGCACGTGCTCCCACCATGGCTGCCTTGCTGGAACCACAAGAGCAACCAGGAAAAAACACCCATGGACTGAAACTTATGAACCATAAGATCCAAACGGAACGTTTCTAGTTTTAGGTTGATCTTCTCAGGCATTTTTGCAGAGGGATAAAAAGTTAACTAAGGCACGTGTAGTGTTCACTCTTTCAGTTAGACATCCAGATGCTGTGGAAGATGCAAGTATCTCTTGAAATACCCTTCTGGAACTGTAACTCACACGATTCAAGAATATAGTGTAGGAAGTGGCCGGCTGGAGCTGGGGGCTGGGCGGGGACCGGGATCGTCAAGTAAGGCGGTGGCGGAGGCGGTGGCGGAGGCGGCGGCGGCTCGGCAGGCGGGTTGAAGCTTCGGGGGGCCAGCCGCCGCCATGATCCTGCTGGAGGTGAACAACCGCATCATCGAGGAGACGCTCGCGCTCAAGTTCGAGAACGCGGCCTCCGGAAACAAACCAGAAGCTGTAGAAGTAACATTTGCAGATTTTGATGGCGTCCTTTATCATATTTCAAATCCTAATGGAGACAAAACAAAAGTGATGGTCAGTATTTCTTTGAAATTCTACAAGGAACTTCAGGCACATGGAGCTGATGAGTTATTAAAGAGAGTATATGGGAGTTTCTTGGTAAATCCAGAACCAGGATATAATGTTTCTTTGCTATATGACCTGGAAAATCTACCTGCATCCAAGGATTCTATTGTGCATCAGGCTGGCATGTTGAAGAGAAATTGTTTTGCCTCTGTGTTTGAGAAATACTTCCAATTCCAAGAAGAGGGCAAAGAAGGAGAGAACAGAGCAGTTATCCATTATAGGGATGATGAGACCATGTATGTGGAATCTAAGAAAGACAGAGTCACAGTAGTCTTCAGCACGGTTTTTAAAGATGACGACGATGTGGTCATCGGGAAGGTGTTCATGCAGGAGTTCAAAGAAGGACGAAGAGCCAGCCACACAGCCCCCCAGGTCCTTTTCAGCCACAGGGAACCTCCTCTAGAGCTGAAAGACACAGATGCTGCTGTGGGTGACAACATTGGCTACATCACCTTTGTGCTGTTCCCTCACCACACCAATGCCACTGCTCGAGACAACACCATCAACCTGATCCACACGTTCCGGGACTATCTGCATTACCACATTAAGTGCTCTAAGGCCTATATTCATACACGAATGCGAGCAAAAACATCCGACTTCCTTAAGGTGCTCAACCGTGCACGCCCAGATGCCGAGAAAAAAGAAATGAAAACAATCACGGGGAAGACTTTTTCATCCCGCTAACTCTTGGGAACTGAGGAGGAAGCGCTGTTGACCGAAGGCTGGACTGCTTGCTACTGGATAATCGTAGCCCTTCATGTTGCACCTTCTCCAGGTTCTTGAGGGATTCTCCATTTGGGTTCCATTTTGTACGAGTTTGGCAAATAACCTGCAGAAACAAGCTGTGCTTGCAAGGACTTGATAGTTCCTAAGAATTAAAAAAAAAAATCCACTTGATCAACTTAATTCCCTTTTATTTTTCCTCCCTCACTCCCCTTCCTTTTCCAAGCTGTTTGCTTTGCAATATGTTACTGGTAATGAGTTGCAGGTAATGCAATCTTAACTTGTTTTCTTCTAAGTATTTGAGTTCAAAACTCCTGTATCTAAAGAAATACCGTTGGGGTCATTAATAAAGAAAATCTTTCTATCTTAAAAAAAAAAAAGAATATAGTGTATTGTAGATAGTAGATAGCAGAGTGTAGTGCTTATGTGTCTCTTGCTCTCTTTTTGTGTGTCTGTGTGTCTGTGCATATAAAAGTAACTAGAAAAACATTATCAGGCTCAAATATATCACTACACTATGGGATAGGACCAGTCTCTCTTAAGTGATATTTATCATATGAGTGGGTATAGAGAAAAAAAAAGTGGCTTGAGGTTTTGGACAAAGGCAAATTCCCCTTGGATCACAAAACAACTCTCTAAAAATCACCGTGTGATTTATTTTCCTCCTTAGCAAACAAAGATGGAAATGCTTTGCTAGTGTGGGTGGCTTTCTTTGATATTAGCCTCTGAGTTTCCCTGTTTGGATCGCATGCTTTGCCTTTCTAAACATGTTCGATAAGGGGAAATTTCCAATCAGGGGACTGCAGCTTGTGGCTGAGGTTTCTAGATAGCTTTGCTGGCCAGCTTTGAACTCCTTTATTATTGCAAAGTTGAAAGAAAGTGCTCAGGTTCTTACCAGTAAGGTCTTCTGCCAAATTTACCTTGTAGATTTCTAAATCACTTACATATTTTAAAGGATTAAAATTAAAGATCAGATTAAAAACTTTCCTCTTAGCTTCAAAGCGAGAATCAAAACCCCCACAGAGCCTTAATGACGACCTTCTTGCTGTTTGGGAAAAGGATGGGGGAAAAATTGCTTGGAGTATTTTGTTAGCTCTTACCACTTTTCTTTCCAACTCATGTTGTTCTGAAGTAAACACGGGGCTGTTGAGATAAACTGTGCTGTTTACCTTGGCTCTACTCAAAACTACAGTGATATTTCAGAAACCGATTCTCAATACGTGTTCCTTTCTGAACTTGGCTCGGAACCCATTCCTAAGGAAGGTTGTTAATTTGACATGTTATGGCAGAATTAACTCTGTTGCCACAACAGTAACTTCTCTCTCATAAATTTCCCTCTCTTGAGATTTCAACACTTCAAAAGACGATACAGCATACCTTGTGCAAACCAGAAAATGATAAGGTTTCACTCAGGCCATTGAGCCAATGATTACCGCTGTACCCCAACATGTAATTACGGAGGCAGGACGAGGGAGCTTTTAACACCCTTGCTGGTGGTAGCCCCAAAATATGGGGAGAAATGTCAAGTTGGGGTTGAGGTTCAAAGTTAGGAGCAGGTTTCTAGCTCTGCAGCTGCTATAATTACACATCTCTACGTGGGAGCTATTTATCTTCTGCCAACCTTGGTAATTAATTTTGTCTTCAGTCAGGGGAAGGGGGGATTGATCTTCTCTTTATGAAGAAGTTTCTCACGCAAATGTGTTCCAGTGTTGAAATGTTGAATGGCTTTTCTCCTGTTTTGCAGGTATTTACTGGAATCTGAGCTCCTGATTCTTTGACTCCACGATGATTGCAAGTCAGAGCCAAGTTTATTGGTGATTTCCATTTTCTTCCTGGGATCAAAGTTTTTCTTTTTCTTTTCTTTTTTTCAAAGTATATACTGATTAGAGAGAACTCTTAAATTATCAGTGAGCCTATTTGCATGCAATGAAAGCAGAGCCACCCAGGAAGGTGGGTGCCAGCCTACTCCATCAAGGGGTACCGGTACCGTCTTACACAGGCTTCTGTTTACTTTTGAAATCTTAAAAACTTGACGCCTATCAGAGTTTTTCTGACCAAACACATCCTAGTAGGCTTGCAAATTTAAGTTACTCTTTTCCGACTTGTCACTGATCAGTTCAACAGTAATTTCCAGACAATGTGGGCCACGCTCTTTGACACTTTCTATATTGAAGTTCTTTACTTTGATTTCCTGTGATTGCCTTTGGATATAGTAGCTTCGCTCCCATCAGATTTCAGAGACTTAGTACCATGCTAATTTTTTTTATTTTTAAACTTACATGTATTATTGTGTAAATGCACACATGTGCATCACATATGTGCAAGTACCCATGGAGGCTAGGAGAAGGCAGAGATCCCCTGGAACTAGAGATACAGGATTCTGTGAGCATAAGTTTATAGGCACTGGGAATGGAACCTGAGGGTTCTGTTAGAGCTCTGACCCACTGAATCATCTCTCCAGCCTCTCTTTTTTTCTTTTTCAAAGAGGATATTTTCATAAGATATGAGAGAAATGTCAATGAACCAAATCAGAATCTTTAGTTTAGTTTTTACAGTGATTTACAGACAATAAGTAATTTTTATTTAATTATATTTTTGTGTCTTGAAAGCCTTTGAGCTGGACCCTCGTCTGTTTTGGTGATGTTACAACAGAGCACAGGCTTGGTAATTAGTAAATGATAAACAGTAAATATTTCTTCTTTGTATGGAGGCTGGGAAGTTTAGGATCACTGGGTGAACATACTTGATACTGGGTCAGAACTGCTTTCTAGTTCTTACATTGTGCCTTCTTGCTTTATCCTCAGGAATCAGAAGGGACAGATTCTTTGGGGCCTGTTTTACAAAATCACTGCTCTGGGTTATAACGGCTTTGCTTTTATATCCTGGTCACTTCCTAAAGTTCCCATAGAGCCTCACAATCAGTGAGACCTATGTATATACATTTGTAAGGGTTTGGGGAACATAAACATTTGAATTCCAGCAACTAAGGGTCTGGACTCAGTCAGAGAAGATGCACCTAACCCTCAAGTTATTTGAGGCCCCAGGGAGTGGGGAGATCTGGTGGCAGGGGTAGTAAGGGGATGGGGACATTTTGGAGTGGGATGGGAATAAAGTCTGGACTGTAAAAATGATTTAAAAATGAATAAATTAAAAAAAAAACTCCAGCAACTCATAAGGAATCACAATGGTTGAACAAAACTATAATATACTGGTGAGTTTATTGGAGGAAATTAGATAAACAGTATTTGTGAGAGACAAAATTGATTGAGTTTGAGGTTCAAAGGGAATATCAGGGATGGCTGGGGATTTAATGATATCAAGAAGGCAAAGTGAGCTGCCACTCAGTTTTAACATTGTCCCTTAAAAGTTCCAGTTAATTTTCACATCTCCTGTCTTTTCTAGAATTGTCTGTTTTGGCCTAGGAAGGGAAACTGTGCTCGCATGTGCATGGATTTTGTTCCAAGCTGAATATGAAGCCCCAGACATATTTCTCGTTAAAATGCTGGTCCTCGTGGAGGAGACATGAGAAGAGAGTCACTTAGAGTGCTCGAGGCTGCCTGGCTCACCAGTTACTCCTGTTTATAGATGAACATAATAGAGCTGAGCGAATGACTTGCTGAGGTCATCCAGCTACTTAGAGAGGCAGAGGCTAAGGGCTTCCAGAGTTTGGAGAACACAACCCAGTGTGTTCTACAAGGAACTGGTTTTCTAGTCTTTTTCTTCCAGAAGAAAGCTACAAAACCATCAGGCAGCACATTACAAAATATCCTTAAACCCTTCACGTTAAAGTATTCCTCAATTTAGTGCAAAGTCAAATAGTGTTTCATAATGGAGTCTAGCAGCTGAGGTTTAATTTCATGCGGTGTGCGTAACCGTGATTTAATTTTAGCAACAAACACACTGGTTAGCTCAAGAATGATCCAGATTTTATGTGTCCCAGAGCTGGAACGATTTCGAGACTTCTTTTAAAATAGTATTCCAAGTTACAAACAAAATGGAATATTAACTTCAATATTTATATCAGTTGAGAGTGGAAACATACTCTTCCAGCCCCATTAAAGTGAGTTAGCAGAACCTCCTAACTGCAACGCGACTTTCCCACCTGGTACACACCCTCAAAGCATCAGGAGTTGAGTACTTGAGCTTCATGTGGTGGCACTGTTTTGGGAAGTTCTGGAATTTTGGGGAGACGCGGTACAACTGGAGGAAGTAGATGAAGAGAGTTAGCCTGTGGGGGCTGTCTCTTGTTCTGTGTCTTCTTCCTGAATTGAGTATTTCTTTCCCATCATGTTCTGATAATCATGATGGCCTAAAAGCTTTAAAATTATGAGCTAAAAAAATCTCCTTCCTTTTTATGTTGTTTTTAGCAAGTATTTCATGAACATGGGGCAAAAGTCATACCCAGCCCAGCCCACAGTCTTACAAAAGCTTATGCCAGTGTTTTGAGGCTCAGGATTCCTAAGACTCGAGCTTCATTCGTTCTACCTTCTCATCTTCAGCAAAGTTAAGAACACGGTGTTTCCATAAAGGAGGCCATCCTTAGGCCACTGTAGAGTAGACTCTCTGAACCTTTTGTACCTATTTTATGCAATTTGCTTCTCATCGTTCACCAGATTAAATCTCTTAAGACTCTGATCTGGAGTTAGTACTGTAAAAGACATTGCATGAGTGCTCACTCAGCTTTCCCACCCACAGAAAAACTAAGAAAGCAAAACCTGGCAAAGGCTAAGATGTCAGTTTTAGAATTCAGTTATTGGAGGTTGAGCATTTCCCCATATCCTTTTACCATCAACCAGACCATCCAGATACTAGATAGCAGCTGTATACTTTTACAATTCCCTGGCCAATCTAAATGCTAGATACCCAGCTGCATCCTTTTATCAACACATGGACCACAATGATTATCACCCAGCTCTTGATTCTTGGTTAATGTGCAATGCCTTAGGTCAATAGAAGATTTATGAAAGTATCTAGAACTGTCTAGTCAAGCCATCAAATACATAGCTATAAATATATCTGATAATCATGAATCCCACTGCTCTGGAATATTCTTATAAATGGGCACTATGAGTTTAAAACTACTTTAAGTTTTTTTAGATGCTCAAGACATTTGCTTCAAAAGACTCTTGCTATGCATTATTTTAATATGCTAGACAACTCCCCTCGTACCACAAGTTAGTACAGTATCAACACAACAAATGGAATTAAGCTAAATTTAACAGAAAGCATAATGCATATTAAAAACTGTCTGCGAGCCAAAGTTAAGAACATTTATATATTTATTTGGTACTGACTTCATATGGTGAATCATAACACATCACAAGTCATTAATCTTGTCCATTTGTATTTATTTAACTAGAATATATAGCTTTGCTGTATCCAGTGTTTATGCAGGTTATGGTAGATGCTATTTTGTATATGTCTAAAATTGGTTTACATATCAGGATGATTTATTTGAATGAGATCAACACCCAAACTCATATGTGCTGTGGAGATCAGATCTTATTTTCTTTGTTGCCAAGTTGGCAAAACAAATCTGGTGAAATCATTTAGTCTCAGAATTTGCCTTATGAGTGATTTTCTCTGGGAAAAGAAGGGGAATTTCTACTAAATTGGGGACCGGGGTAACCAAGCATCTCTGGGAGGAACAAAGGAAAAGAACAGAGGGGCTAATTGTTTAATTAGTAAATGTCTGCTTGGTTAATGACATATTAATGAGTTTTTAAGACCGTCATATCATTTACCATAAAAGACCCATGTGCCTCTCCCTGGATGTACTGTATAATTAAGTAATGTGGCCCAGAGGAGTTCATCATTTAAAACCCTGTCATCTTTCTCAAGTTTGCAGATAGGAAAGCCAGCACAGAAGGCACCTGCCAGGTACGGTCGGGATGCACAGCATTCTGAACTAAATTGTCTCTCTGCAACGGTTGCACTGTCAGGTGTCTGCCTGGAAGCAGGGAATTTTTTTTTCCCTCGTTTGACAACTGAAGGCATTGCTAAGATCCCACCATTTGCCTGTCAGCTAGCTACTAGCAGGAGGGTATGACTTGGTGGGTGTGACTTTTAAAGGGTGTGAATTTGGAGGGTGCAAATTTGCAGACTGCAAGCCTAGAAGCTGCTTTAGACTACTGTAGACTACTTAAAAGACTTTGGCCGGGTCTATAACTGTGCTAAGCAATATGGCAGCAACTTACCACATGTAGCTCTTTAAATGAACTAGAGTTAAATACAATTAACGACCTAGGTTTTTACTTACACTAACCATGTGTAACATGGTTGGCCAGTAACCATCTTTTTGGCTGAGTGGACCAAAGTAAAGAGCTACCCTAACTCATGTTGTAGTCAATGGAGACAGCTCCTTACCTGCGCATTTCTGTATCTGCCCTGCAAAGGTCAAAGAGAGAGGACATCTGCTAAATCTTAGATCAACCCAGTCTTATCAGTAGAACCCATATCTATTTTTAATATAGGCCAGGGTTCACACCAGAGTGTTGGCAATTCTTTGTTCAGACTGAAGAGTGGACAGTCGCCTTACCACAAAGTACACAGTTTGAGGACAAATCACATTGCTATTTATGAAACAGAGGAAGTGCCGCCAGAATGGACACTGTGGACTTTGAAGCCCAGCTCCTTGCTTTCTCCACTTGGGTGCAGACTCACAGACCTGAACTAAACAGAGAAAGCTCACTTCACAGCCCTTGTGTGCATCAGTCCACTTCGTTTTGCACTGAGGTGAACTGTGGTCCCAAACCTTAAATGCTTTCACATTCCTGGATTCTCTGCCAGAGTAACTTCTCTAAGTGGATGATTTTAAAAATTCACTAATCATTTCTCTTTCATGAGCTCTAATCTAGGGCCTGGTGAGTCTTAATGTTTCCTGGGTCTTCCCTCTTCCCCATCTCCCTGGGCCCTCATGATGGCTGTTTTGCTTGTTAACTCAACACACATGGGAAAAGGGAACATTAGCTGAAAATGGCTTTCATCAGATTGGCCTGTGTGCATGTCTGAGGGACATCCTGTTTATTGATTGAGGTGGGAGGGGCAGTTAAATCACTTCCTGCAAGTTTCAGTTTCTCTTACTCGTGAATAGATGGTAGTGAGGGAATATTTCTCAGTCATTGACTAGGACTCGCCTCCTGGTGGGGTGGTTGTATTCTTCTCCACTTTGATGCAAGGCTTGGAGGTATCAAGTGTCCTTACCTTATGACTTGCATGTTGGCATTGCTACTTTATATTCATGAGAGGAACCTACTTCATGGTGCTATTTCCAGAGGTTGAGGCACATACCATCAAGGCCAAACCCAGGATGGAAGAGCTCAAGCTAGAAGCTGCATGAGAAATACACGTTAATTTTTGTGTGAAAATGAGATTTTGATCTTTGGTTTTCTGAAGTATCAGCTGTTAGAAATAGAATCTAATGGTTCCTTTCCAAAAGTGCCACAAACCAGCTTCGGTACAGCTACAAATAATTTCAAACCACTACAACTCTGTCCATGCCTGATAGTCTAGCTATACAACTAGACTAGAAATATAAGAGTAGAAATTTACTAGGAGTCAAGCTTGTCTGTAAGGTTATGAGCCTGCTAAACTTGAACATAAAGCATATGCAAAGTGGGGGATACAATTCCTTGTGTGGTTTTTGTTTTTGTTTTTTAAAAAACTAAATGGCACCAAAGAGTTCACTTCTGGATTACTCATATAATGAGTAAAGGAGAGAGTTCTGAGTTCAAGGTCCTAAAGATTGTTCTCTACCTCAATTAGCATACCATCTCTTCTAGAATGATGACCAACTTTGCAAGGTCAGAAACAAACCCCTTCACTTTTTGCCCCTCTGAGTCTCCAGTGCTCTTATTATGAAGTGAGCACCACTTCTTCTCACATCAGCCAAAATCTTTGAATTCTAAGTACAGCCTTGTTGGTTGTCTTATAGCAGCTCCATCTAGCTATTCAGTTTGAACTGATATGGTGGTCTGGTCTTGTTAGACATAGTCATTTATTGATATGTGACATCTGGAGTCAGAAGAATAGAAGAGTTTGTCCCCTCTGCCCTGGCTGAGAAGCTGGTCTAGTAGATCATGCCTCAAATACATAATAAATAATAAATAATAAATGGGTGGTAGGATGACAAGTGATAGTCATGGAGAATACCATAAATACGCTGTTGCTTCTCTTTTCAAAAATAGTGGTGGTTGGAATGTTTCCATTCTTCTTATGGTTATCCTTGACCAATTGTTTGACTGGGCAAATAAAGAGTGACCACAGGTGATCTGCTAGGTGTTCTTTCTGGATAAAAGTCCTAAACCCATCAACTTGCCCATTTCATTCCTCTTGACATTGACTGACCACTTTCTAGGAGGCAGGTGATCCTGCTATAAGAGCCAAATCCACATGGCCTGAAATGGAATACACATTTGCCATCATAACTCACCAAAGATTATTTTATTGTACTACAGCTAGTCTAGCCTGACTCTACAATTCTCCATCTGCAAGATGATTGAAGTCTAGTAAAATATACCAGCCAGACCCATGACAACAAGAGAATAGCACCAAACAAAAGATGCAAAAGCAACTTGGTATGAAGCCTGCAAAGAGGAGAACATTTTTTGTGACCAATGATGGATCTCAAAAGATGCTATCAAGGATGAATAGCACAACTGTCCAGATAGGAAAGGGTCTGATGGACAGATGCTTTGGATAAAAATGAAAGGGTAATGGAGATGAGACCCTCAGAGAAGTTTCAGAAATGGAATGTGGAGAGACTAGCTAGCAGATGGCCCTGCTGACAGAGGATCACTTCAAGGAAGACCCTTATGCTGCAGGACAGTAAAAGCCAACCGGCAGAGACAAGACACATGGATGTAAATGGCAGAAGATCAAGGGCCTAAAGATTTGACAGGATTTGACAAGTGTTATCTAGAAAGAGGAAGTCATTGAGGTTTTCTTTACAAACCAAGTGTCAGATAAAAGCAATGCTTTCTAGTTGTGGTGCCACACAACTGTAATCCCCAAATTTAGGACATGAGAGCAGCAAGATAATCTTAAACTAGTGAAGCTAGCCTGGCTACATAAGATTTTGTCTCAATAATCTAAAAATGTCAAAGTGAAGTTGGGTACAGGAAGAGGAGGAGGAAAGGAGAAAAAGAAGAACAAGGAAGAAATTACTACAGAACAGCCTATGTCATGAACAAGGATGCCAAAAGGTATTTCTAAATTCTAGAACTTTCCATCTTGATGATCTGAAGTAAGAGTTGGGAGTTAATAAATAGATAGATTGATAGATAGATAGATAGATAGATAGATAGATAGATAGATAGATAGGAACTGCATATCTCATTGTCACCAAGCTCTAAGCTTTGCTTACAGGCTTGTGTGTAATCCTAGAAAAATGGCCACCAAGTCACTCAGAGCTTCCCATTCCTTATCAGCAACAGGGTGGTAACATCAAATATATTTTCTAGCCATCTGGAGGGGTGGAGATGACAGTTCTTAATTCTAGCAACTGCCTAGCATATTTATATAGAATACCAGTGAATAAATGGTCTTCTCTCACTATCTTACAAATACAGATTCCACACGCTTATCTTACTTGGAGTCTGTTTCCTTTCTGTAGCAAATGAATTCCACAAGGAAGGCCTGTTTATTGGTCAACTTCTGCACCTCTGATAGCAATCACAAGGTTTGCCTTGTGATTCCTAGTAGCTTCCTATTAGTGTTTCTTGACTATGTGACAGAACATGTACAAGTACAGCTGGGAGAGCTGTTTATACCTTCACAGGTGGGCTTGTGTTTCCTTCAATGTAAAACAAAGAGAAGACACTGAACTTCTTGGCAACACTGTGTGGGTAACACTACTTGGCAAGTCAAATGCCAAATGATGCTACGTGTTATAATTTAGGGAGTGTCAAGAAACCCCCTAGCAGTTCAGGATAATCAACTACCATAATGAAGAGGAATATAAAGTACGAAATCAGAAGCTAGACAGGTAAGGTATTCGAGTAAATATAAAGTGACATGGTAGATTTTGTTTTTGATCTTTGGTACTTTCGTTTCTTCCTTCTGATGACATAAACACTTAGTTTCATCAATAGAACACCAATAACTCTGAGAGAAGCTCTGATACTTTTAAACAAATAATCGTACTAGTTAAAACTCTTCTTAGTAATTAACCCAGTGTCTTCAGAAAAAAATGGCAGCCATTTGGGTGATTTGTCTTAACCACCATATTTCTTATCATTGTGACAGACTACTTGACATCAACAGCTTAGAGGATAAAAGACTCACTTTGGTTCACTGATGTAGAGGCTTAGGCTATGCTCACTTAGTCATGCTCTTGAGAATAGCATCATGATAGCAGGAATACATGGCAGAGAGAAACACAGAGAGAAAAGGAACCGGTCAGTTTCTCCTTTCTACCTTTTATTGTGTGGCATCCAGTCTTTTATGGTATCACTTGGCTTTGGGGGAAGGTCTTCTTCAGTTGGCTCTGTTAATAATCTCCTAAATTATTCTAAATCCAGGAGCGCTGGCAAAGATGCATGGTCATACTTATGTTACAGCAAAGCTTATGTTGGGATTGGATACAATCGGGATCTGATCCAGCTCTTCAGAGGTGGCCATCATTCAGTTACTCTCCTTCTCCCTGCCTGGTTCTCCTCATGGTCTGACTTCAGTCTTGCACTTCCTCATGGTATCAGCTGCAGAATAAGCCTTAGCTGCAGTTAAGTCTACAGCAAAGAGGTACAGGGGCTTCAAGGCTTAAAGTCCCTTCACTAGCTTGAGTTGCTTGCCATTGATCTCTCTCTAGGCAAGATTCAGCTGCGATGGGTTCATCCCTTTGTAGCAGATGGATGTGCCAGGCAAAGGGCAGTGGCATGTGCAGGTAGCTCATGGATTCAGAGGGTTTAGTCTATGGTTTGAAAGTTCTTGTTTAATCAGCCACATCAAGGCAGAAACATCATAGGGGAAGGAGATGGCAAAGGACAGAGACTTCATGGTGGCCAGGAAGCACATGGGGTAGGAGGACCAGTACCTGCCCTGGTTCTCAGTGCACTACTCTCTCCAGCTAGGCTATACTTCCTCTTGTTCAACATCCCCCAAATGTCATCAAACTAAACATTCATTGGTGGGTGAACCCAGCACTCGGGACCCAGCCCTTCCCCCAAACCCTATGTGTGAATACTGCCGTCACTTCAAGGCTTCCAACACACAGCTTTCCTGAGGCGTTTCATATCTAATCCATCCAGGTGAGCGATCTGTAACAAGCAACTTCTTGTCTTCGGGAATCCTCTCAAGCTGATGGAATGGCTCAGTGGGTAAAGGCCCTTGCCACCAAGAACAACAACTTGAGTTTGATCCCTCAAATCTACATGGTGGGGGGTGAGGACTGATTTCTCAGTTCTCTAGCCACCATGTGCACCCCATGTGGTGGCACCCCACTGCCACTAATAAAGTAAATAATCACAGACATTTATTTCAAAATAATGTTTGCAGTTTGTATTTCTTATCAATGCATTAGAAACCAATTATTAATTGGTACATGAAGTGACAACCCATATAGCCCATTCATACTCACTTTGTCAGAGTTTTTTTTTTTTGATACATGTTAAAATATGGGTATTCAGAATTGTCAAGTACCATCTAACTGAAATCCTACCACCCAAGAGACAAAGGCAAGTGTAACATTCTAAATCCCTACATATAAGACTCTGTCTCAACAAACAAACAAATTCATAAGCACATCATTTAGGGTTATTACTTCATGAGAATTTAAATTGATATTTTTTCTCAAAGGCAATAACTTCAATGATGGTGATGGCTATGATGATGATGGTGATGATGATGATAGAGGTGATAGGTAATATCCAGATAGCAGAGCTGAAAGCCTATCTGTTTGAGGATTTCTCGGAATGTGGGCTTTTTATTTTCTCTTGGAAAAGGAAATTAGGAAGTTGAACAAAAATATGTAAGAAACTAATGGAAAGAATCAAGCACCCTTATAGGTCGGCCATTCAAGAGATAATGACACTTCTCAATTTGAGCAGAGTAATTTCTTTTCCTTGTCTCTTCTTTCTGTGGTACAAAAATCACAAAAAGGAAGTTTTAGCAATATCCCAATCTGTAAAAATCAAACATAATTCCATCAGAAGTGGTGATTGTCCCTTCTAAGAGCCAATGCAGCAGCTTCTGGTGGTCACACAAAGGGAGAATGTTTTGCAGAGCTTGTCTTTCAAGCCATTTCTAGCCTTCCCAGTCACTGTGGGCTTCCAAGTGGTCCTGCTGATTAGAGCTTTGGGTGAAATCTGTGTGGGATGATAACCTGCCTACCTTGGCTTTCTGCCACTTTAAGCCCTTTTGGTCGGCTTTCTAGGGGCAGTCTTCATGCCAGTACATTGCCTGCCTTCAGAAGCCAAGTTTCCCCTCCAAATGTGTGTTTCGGCCAATCATCAGAAGGTACGTAGCATGCTTTGGCAATGTTAGAATCCGAATGTGCTTTTTGAGGCTGCAAATTTTCATAACACTATCTCATACTGCATGCTGTGCTTTTGTGGTTATAATTTCCAATGCTTTGGTGAATACTTAATAAATATGTCATCACAAATCTTAATATGGCATCAAGGTGGCATACTCCATGTTTTCCAAGGTATAATATTTCCGTATGTCCTTCAAGATTAGAAAGTGGAGTAGAAAAATTCTAGTGTAAAACATGTTGAAGAATGCTTGAAAATTCGTAATTCACATCTGCATATCAAAGCCTTAAAATATCATCCAGCATCTCCCAGATATCTTTTGCCAGCAGAACCTTCACGATCTGTGATAACACTTAACATTCATCAATCAGAGAGAAGTAACTCTTGAAAGTTGGTCCCTGACTTTCATATTTGTACTGTGATATTCTCACTCATACGTTTCACACGCACACAAATGCATAGCACACAACTAGTTTGTTGAAAAATAATACAGCAAGTAAAAGTAGGGAAATAAACAGTCCGATTAGTGAGTGATGAAAAGCCAAGCAGTGAGCTGCATTTGCATTTCATGGGTCACAGCTGGCCACATCTGGCTCTACACGAAGGTTGGTAGACCTAGTGATGCTCAAGGCTATATCTGTGTTAGATGCAGACACATTCTGACTTACCTTCAGTGATCCTGTGAAATTTCTGAGGAAGAAATACCTATTGAGTCTGCCCACTCCTCAACCCAAGTTTAGGATGGTGGTTAAATCTTCTTTTGGTCTTTGCTTCTGATTATGAAGATCTCCCCACCCTTTTTAGAACACTATGGATTTCTGAGCCACATCAGTGATACTTGTTTAATCTTTGATGATCAATAAAAGTTTGGGGGGATGTTTGTTTGTTTTCTGGATGTATTTTTGAAAGTAACAGGTTGTAGTTCCCAGAGTTTTAAAATATTTTTTTGAGATTATAATATAATTACATTATTTCTCCCTCTCCAAACCTTTCCGCTTTCCAAACCTTCCCAATATAGTTCCCCCATCGCTTTTCTCTAAATTCATGACCTCTCTAATTGCTGATATATGTAATATAAATACATATATTCATAAATACATAAATAAAGCCTTCTCATTCTGTATAATGTCAACGCATGTATGTTTTCATGACTGGTCATTTGGTATTGGATGATCACCTGGTGTGATCTTTCCTGACAAAGACTCTGCCTAGGCAAGGATGATGTCAGCAGAGAAGTAAGCAGGGGTGGGGGAAACAGGAGGCCTCACCACTAGATACAGTTCCTAGCCTTCTAAAAGCCCTCTTAGGACTCGCGTCTATCCCATGTGAATAGACGAAACCCCTCCTGAGACAAATCACCAAGCATTTGCGGATCTATTGAAAAGATGATCGGCATCTGTTCCAGGTGAGCTACAAAGCAGACACAATCAGATACACAGGGCACCTGCACATTTAGAGCCAGCCACAGGCTTTATATTTAGTAGTTAGCAAGGGGTGGTGAAATGGGCACTGTTAGTGGAATTGAAGTAATTGTGCTCAGATGAACAGGTAATAATTTGTCTTCATCCCTTCCTTTATGCATTCAGTTGATGTTTTGGGGGAACTCCTGTATATAAACTCCCAACACTGAAGTTGACCTGTCATTTGCATCTGGAAAACAGAGTTCCCCTGGACCAGCTTCGGGTGAATCACAGGCACTGCACACGTTACACCTTTCCTGCCCTCTATCTAGTCCCATGAGGATGCTGTGGTCACTTAAATGGGTCATTCATTAGCTTTCCCTTTCTTCCTCAGCCCTGCCCATGTTCTCTATCTTATGTGAAAGTGGGCTAGCAGTAGTTTTTAAATACAACTATTATTTATTTACTCATTCATTCATTCATTCATTCATCTATTCACTCACTTTACATCCCAATCATGCTCTCCACACCCTGTCCCTCTTTTCCTCCCAGCTCCACCTTTACAAATCCCTCTGTGCACGCCCCTCTCCTCTTCTTCTCAGTGAAGGGGATGCTCCCCTTGGGTACCACCCCACCCTGAGACATCTGCTCACAGTAGGCCTAGCTGCATTCTCCCCCACAGAGGCCTAACTAGGTAGTCTAGTTACAGGAAAGGAATCCAATGGCAGGCAATTGAGTCAGAGACAGAGAGCCCCCTGCTCCAATTTTAGGGAACCCACATAAAGACAAACTGAACATCTGCTAAAAGTGTGTAGGGGGCCTAGGTCTGGCCCCTGGAATACAACTTAACCTCTAAATGCTGTTAACTCTCTACTTATAGAGAGAGTATGTGAGAAGCCCCTATGTTTTTCTGTCATCTCATTTCTGTGAGGGCATTATAGGGCCACTGTAAGAAACTACTTGTGCCTGGGGGCTTTCGGGACGGAAGTTTATCCCTTTGAAGATGAGAACTCCAGATTAAAGCATTAGCTAGCAGGGTTGGTTTCTTCGGAGGTCTCTCCACAGCTAGAAGACAAGCTCCTCACTGCTGCTTCACACGTGACTAAGCCCTCTCTTCACTCACTGGTCCTTAGGTCGCTGTGTGTGTCTGACCCTTTTCTTTAAAGGACACTAGACAGATTGGGTTAGGCATCCTCACGCAGCCTCGTCTCGCCATCACTACCCTTATAGGTCATATTTGGAGGGTAATGTGATAGTTCATTGATGATGGCTTCTTTTCTTCCTTCTGTGCAACAGGTATGGCCACACCCATGTTCTGTTGGTCCATCAACGCCTTTCCTTCCCATGCTTTGTTCCCTCTACCTCCTTTATGCATCAGGGTTTTCCTTTCCCACAGACTTAGTTCATTGAATGAGCACTGATGAGATTTCCAGACCTATTTAACAGAAATCCTTTCCGGTCTTTCCTTGCCTCCTGGCATCCACTGACATGTCCAGTTCTAGCCCCGCCCTTGGTGAAGGTGTGTTCAATGACTGACATTTTGCTGACCATCCCCGAGTTTAATCGTTTGGACAAAATACAGTGAGAGGAGCATGGCACTTGCTCAGTTACAGAAGCAGGTTTGTGAAGATGTTTGTTCTCAACATGGTAAACCTAAAATATAAAAGACCAGCCAAGAGCAGAATTAGTGATCACATGACAAGTGTCTCCTTGGAATGTGGCATATGTTAAAGTAGGAAACTTTAACGTGATTTTTAAACACATACTGTGTGTGTGTGTGTGTGTGAGAGAGAGAGAGAGAGATAGAGATAGAGAGAGAGACACAGAGAGAGAGACAGAGAGAGAGACAGACAGAGAGAGAGAGAGAGACAGAGACAGACAGAGACAGAGACAGACAGAGACATAGCGTGTATGTGGAGGTTAGAGAATAACCCGAGTCACTGGCCTGAAACTTTCGCTTGAAGCCTCAACAATTATTTTCTTAGATTTACTAGGAAAAAAAGCTTGATTAACGGTATCTTTTTAAATTACTTCACAGTTTCTTTGAGTCTCTTTTCTGTTTTTACCACTCCTAAAGAAAAGTAACATCTATTATGGAAATATTCTGGCAATTTGCTAACTGGGTTGAGGATTTTCATAACAATTTTTGACTCAGTTTCTGAGGACTTTGAACAGATCTTGCTTTGAAGAGAAGTATCATTTTGATAAACAGTACCTTCAAGACCAAAGAGTATTCCCATCAAACTTTCATATATTTTGAGTTGTTTGATTGTTATCTTCTGAAGCTACACATGCCAGATACATATATACCCTAATTTGGCTCTATTCAAAAGTGATGGAAACTTTAGGTGAGGCCCAGTAGATGATTCTTAGGTCTCTGTTAGTGGCATCCTTGAGAGGTATCAAGGACCCTAATCCTTCCATCTTTCCCTCCTTTGGTCCCTGTGAGCAGACATGCAGTGTCTGCTCCTTCCTGCAGTGATGCCCCATTTGACAAAGGCTCAAAGCAATGGCGTCAAGTCGCCACCAGGATGGCGAGCCCAAATAAAACCTTACTGTTCATAAGTGAATTATCTCAGATAACTTTTTATGGTGTCAAAAACTGATTCATGTCAGCCATACTAGAAAAATGTTTAAGAAATTACTACCCATCTTTCCTCTCATAGATGTTAAACAGCATCTAGTTGAGAAATTTTTATCTAGTCAATAAAGATTCATTCTGACAAGACTTCCTTTGACAGGCTACTCTACCAGTCATTGTTTGATTTTTTTTCTGCTTGAAAATTTAAATAAAACTAATTTCTATATAGTCATAAATTCCAGTTCACTATATACTATCCTTTGTTGCAAATCAAAACAAAGATGATGAACTGAAGCAGTTGAAAGGAGAGTAGTCCCTTGCTTGGTTGTCCCTCAAAGCTGATACTTGTCTATGTTCTTTTCAGTGATTCTCAAGTGATATTTTTGAAAACAGCACCACTCACATACATTAGACACCGCCCATTTGCTTAGGTTTTACACTACTTAGGAAGTCCATCCATTTGTTTCCTCTGTCATTCAACCATTGCTTCTCAAGACCTTGCTCTGTCAGGCAACTTGCCTTACATATTACCTATGTGATGCCTTATGGAATACACTTATATATGCCATTTATTTTCATCCAAGGGTCTCCAAAGAAAACCCTTTACAAATCCAGTAAGGAGCTTTCCACTTGAAAAAGTGCCAGACATTTAACCTGACTAAAAATGTATCACTATAGTGCTTGCCTTCTGGCATAAAGCAGGGACTTTGTATAAACATATCATGAAAACAGATAAAACAAGAGTGGAGAGCCCAGAAGGGTAAAGTTGTCTTTTAGATCCTGCTACCGTGACGACCGAACACTGCCAGAGGACAAAGCAGTCTGAACTAGGCTTCAAGTCAGCACACATTTATTGAACTCCAGTTCTGCATCAGGCACTGCGATGGTTACTTTTGGGGGTTCAATGATAAGTGAGGCATAGCTCCTGCCCTGGAGGAATTGGTCAGAGGAGACAGAGACTCACAGGGCTGGCACACAAGGCAGGGTGAATTATGAATTATCAAAGAAAGATACAAGAAAAGTGCTTAGGGGGATTGAGGGAGAGAGTGGCTAAGTTTTATTGTAACTATCAGAGAAGGCTACATGCAAAGGATGGGGCTTAGAGTATTCCTGTAGGTTTGGGTATGAACCTGAGAGGGAAACACAAGGGTCCGGAAAGAGAGAAAACAGCCCATGAGAACAATCATGCAGAAACTTTCAGTGCATGTAGCATGCAGACATTTGGTCAATAAAAAGGATTCACCAGTAATTCTTTTCACTGAAGACTGAGTGTTCTCACCCCATAGGGTTCATGGATGGAAGTCCTCATCTCTAGTGTGTCTGGAAGTAGGGCCTTTGGGAGATAGTGAATTTGAATAGGGCTGGGAGGGTGAAGGCCTCATAATGAGACTGGTATTCTTTCATGGAAATGAAGATAGCAGAATTCTTTCTCCCTGATGTGTCAAGATACGTCAGGGAAGAATAATTTATAGGTAAGGAACTGGGTTCCTGTATATTTCCTGTGGACATATGAGGAAACCTCTCTTCACACCAGGGACACCAAGGAAATGCATGTCCTCAGCTCTAGTGAGATGAACTAATAAGTTTATTGGGCTTTCTACAGGATCGTGGTGGATCCAGACACAGCATCACTGAACAGTCCACTCCAGATGGATGAGCACCTGTGGAATCTGAACCACTGGAGCTCCCTACGCTAATTGCAGGCAGCTTCACCAAAGTGTCTCCACTCGGTCAGACGTTTCATTACTGCCAATGTAACAGGAAGATCAGGAATCTCTCAGCTCTCGTGTGATTTCTAGCAGCCTCCAAGAGGGAATGCTTCAATTTGTGCAAAATAGATCCCTATTGTTGCAGCAGCTGGTCTGTGATATTTGTTAAAGCAGCCTGCGGGAAGATTCTATGTTCTCGAGGGCATAGGAACAATGTTGGTTTAGTGTGGGAAGCCATGGCCTGAAGTTCACAAAGGAACATTTGATAGATTTAGCTGAATACACCTTACATTTTAGAGCACAAGACTCCGATGATGAGAGCTGGATTTTACACGAAAGCCTCTTTCCTGTCACCCGGTTTCTGTGGATCCAGAAAATACATGCAAGCGGCCAAGGGAGGGAAGCACTTAAACATTCCTACATGGCTGCAACACCCATGAAAACATGGCAATTACCAGCATAGCATGACATGCATAGAGGTACACAGAGTGGCACCTACATGTCAGTGGCAATCAACATCTTTCTAATTGTTTCTAAGACCCACTCAATAGAAGGAAACTCATGGTTGATACTAGAAACTTATCTCAGGGCTAGTGAGGTCATGGACCTAAGAAAGAATCTACTACCAATTTATTAGACGATCATAACTCCATATTACATTCGAAACCTTCATATCAACTGAAAAGTATAGCTACTACATCCCAGCAAAGAAGTTTCTCTTTACAGTACATGGAGACTATCACTGGACACAATTCAGATATTAGCAGATTATGAGAACCCCAGCTACAGTGGATATATCTACATTACATCTCATGCATCTGTAGTGCAGGGAACAGATCAGAAAAGGGGGTAGGGAGATTGTCAGGGCCAGAATACCGGGAAGCCCGATGTGAAACAGACTCTTCTAGAGGTGGACAAACAAGACTGGAACAGTGGTGAGACCCATAGACATATTAACATGGAAGAAAATTTCCCGGGGTCCTACCAATAGGCAAAGGACTACAGGCAACTAAAAACTACTGAGAGAGGGACAGTCAACCTCTCCCCAGGATGGGACTTTATTTGTTGTCCAATCCATAGTGGTCAGCCTAAACCCACATGCATACCACCAACAAAAATGTACACATACATGTAACAATAACCAAAGAAAAATAAGCTATCAACTTGAAAGTAGGGGCTGGGGATGGGAGGGGTTTGATAGAGGAAAGGGGGAGGGAAGTGATGTAATTATATATTTTAAAATAAAATATATCCATAAATACATCTATTAAACAAAGAAATGGATGCAGAACCCATTCTTCATCTTCTTCATGGAAAATAAGAAATTCTAGACACAGTAGAACAATTATTCAGATACAATATTGTCTGACTGTGGACCTACGAAGCAAACAAAGCAAGGCATGTGTCAAATGATTATATCTTGATAGTGACACTTGTCCTTATAACATTTCAGTCCTCTGGAACTGTATGTGTTCATAAAAAGCGCCATCCTAGAGATCAAACTCCAGACTAATTCTAAGTACTTCCTTCAAATAAAACAGTAAACTCAGAAGATGGTAAAAAGTTAGGTAAGAGGCATTTGGACAAAGTTTAGCTCAAAAGTACTTCTATTTTTTTAATTAGGTATTTACTTCATTTACATTTCAAATGCTATCCCTAAAGTCCCCTATGCCCTCCCCCCTCCCCTCTCCTTCCCACCCACTCCCACTTCTTGGCCCTGGTGTTTCCCCTGTACTGGGGCATATAAAGTTTGCAAGACCAAGGGGCCTCTCTTACCAAATATTCAACCATTAAGCTAGTATGTACTGTTCCTTAAATGATATTACGTTCAAAAAGGATTGGAAGCCAGGAGTGGGGAGTAGATCCTTACAATCCTGGCACTGAGGAGGTAGAGGCAGGAGGATTGCTTCACAGTAAGTTCCACTACAGCTTAAGTTACATAGTTAAATTTGATCTCAAACAAACCTAGCAAAGAAAAAGATTTGGAAAGAATTGTTAAACACCATCAAAAACACAACTAGAGGCCCTAGGGAGATGGCTCAGTGGTTGAAACTGTGAGCCACTCTTTGTAGAGGACACAAGTTTGGCCCCAGCATTCACATTGTGCTACCACTCCTGCCTGACAGCAGCTCCAGGGGGCCTGAAACTTATTTCTAGTGTCTTGAGCACCCATACATAAGTGTATATTGCCACACATAGACACACACATGTGTTTACACATAACAAAAAATAAAATAAATCTCAAAATTTCTAATACTAGAATTAAACTGAAATAAAATAAAATAAAAAAAGACAGTGTGTGTGTTTTTAATCTGCCCTCACCATTGGAACAGTCATTTTCTTCATCTAGGGAGCAGCATTTTTGTTCCCTGAACAGAAGTTCTATTTAAGGGGACTCCAAAACAGAGATAAAGAAACAAAGGAGTTCAAAAGGTGACAGCAGTGTGACCATTCATGTAAATGAGAGGAAGAGTGTGGACCATTTCTGGTCAGAGGCAAAATTGGAAAAGACTAGGTGAGAGATGCTCAGAACTCAGAGGGAGGGACCTTAAATGAAATGCCAAACAGGGTGGAGGGAACTTGTAGAGCCCATCTCCAGGAGAAAGACAGGGCATCAAGTGGAGGGATGGGGTTACTACCCCACAGTCAAAAACTCTGACTCAGAATTGTTCCTGTCTAAAAGAAGTGCAGGGATAAAAATGGAGAAGAGACAGAGTGAAAGGTGATTCAGTGACCGGCCCAATTTGGGATCCATCTCAAGGGGAGGCCTGGGGCCCTGACACTGTTACAGATGCTCTGGTGAGCTTGCAGACAGGAACCTAGCATGGTTGCCCTCTTAGAGGCTTGACAAGCAGCTAACTGAGTCAAGTACAGAAATTTACACCCAACCAATAGTCTGAAGTCAGAGACCACTGTGGTTGAATTAGGGAAAGGCTAGAAGAAGCTGAGGAGGACCAGTAGTCTCAATTAACTTAGACCCCGAGATCTCTCAGACACTGAGCCACCAACCAGGCAGCATACACCAGCTGATACGAGTCCCTTGACACATATACAGTAGAGGACTGCCTGGTCTGACCTCAGTGAGAGGCTTGCCTAACCCTTGAGAGACTTGAGGCCCCAGGCAATGGAGAGGCTTGGTGGGGTGGGAATGGTGGGTTGGAGATACCAACCTCTTGGAAACGGGAGTGGGGTAGGAGGTGAGGGGTGGGGTGGGGAGAAGAATGGGATGAGGAAATGCCGGTAGGCAGACAGGGAGGGATAATGACTGGACTGTTAAAAATATTAAAGATAATTTGGAAAAAAAGATTAGCAACACACACACACACACAAGAGTAGACAACAACAACAACAACAACAAGGACTGTATTCAAGTCTTGTTCCCTACTTTCCTGTGTTGTGGCTGTTGAGATTAAACCCCTCATGAGCTGTAATCCTGTGCATCTATTTTCTTTCTTTAGAGCCAATGGGCCAGCATTTTCCAACAGCCCAGTGAACAATGCAAGAGATTAATTTTAAACCTCAGAGTCTGTATGCACTCATACTGGGACAAGCTAACTACTGAGACCTTCTGGTCAGACAGGACATTCTAAAGGGACTTTAAAAGAAAAATCTTCCACTTGCTTCATTAGAGTACTCACTGTTAAGTGGATACTAGCCCAAAACACTCAGAATACCCATGCTACAACCCACAACCATATGGAGTCTAAGAAGAAGGAAGAACAAAATGTAGATGCTTCAATCCTACATAACACAGGGAACAAAACAATCACAGGAGGTAGAGGAAGGGAGGGACCTGGGAGGGAGAGAGGAGAGGGAGGAAAAAGGGGAGCAGGATCAGGTGTTGGAAGGGACAGGAATGAAGTACAGAGGGTCAAGAAATTAAACAGAAACATATAGCATTGGGGATTGGGGAACTGGGGGTAGTCACTAGAAAGTCCTAAACTCCAGGGAATAGAGAGGCTCCCAGGACCCAATGGTGATGACTTTAGCTGAAATACCCAACAAAAGGGAGATATGACCTGTAGAGACCACCTCCAATAGATAGGCATGGCCCCCAGTTGAGGGATGGGGCCATCCACACATCTCAAAAATTTTAACCCAGAAATCTTCCTGTGCAAAGGAAAGACAGGGACAAAAAAATGGAACAGAGACTGAAGGAAAGGCCATCCAGAGACTGCCGCACCCAGGGATCCATCCCATCTGTAGACACTAACTCCCCACACTATTGCTGATGCCAACAAGTGCTTGCTGACAGGAACCTGGTATGGCTGTTCCCTGAGAGGTTCTACCATCACCTGACCAATATAGATGCAGATACCCACAGCCAACCATCAGACTGAGTCTGGGGACTCCAATGGAAGAGCTAGAGGAAGGACTGAAGGAGCTGAAGGAGATTGCAACCCCATACAAAGAACAATATCAGCTAACTGGACCACTCAGAGTTCCCAGGGACCAAACCACCAACCAAAGAGTATACATGGAGGGAGCCATGGCTCCAGCTGCATATGGAGCAGAGGATTGCCTTATCTGATATCAACGGGAGGGTAGGCCCTTGATCCTGTGGAGGCTTGATGTACCAGTGTAGGGTGATGCTAGAGTGTTGAGGCAGGAATGGATGAGTGGGTGGAGGAGCATCCTCATAGAGTCAAAGGGGAGGGAGGAGAAGAAGGACAGAATAGGGGGTTTGTGGAGTGGTAACTGGGAATGTGGATATCATTTGAAATGTAAATGGATAAAATGATTAAAAAATGAAAAAATATAAATGTGGCTGCAGGCAAAGGGAAAAAAAGAAAAATCTTTTTTGGTAGAACCATTATGTGACAGATCTCCCCTTTGATAGACAGCACAAGTTCTTGATGTGTAAGATGAGATGAAAAAGAAATAGTGGCAGAAAACTGACAGATTTATGGAATAATACTCCACAACAGGGCATTCTTTATAATTATCGGCGTGAGTAGCACCATCCACAGATCTTAAATCATCAGCAATGCCATTTTCACCAGAGAGGCTAAGACTTATGATTCTCAGACTCTGTAAATTTCCTGCCTTGACAAAGGTGATCTACCTTTTATTCCACCTGTCTCAGTGATCCATAAGCACAGCTACTCTGGTGCCAGAAGTATGTGATAGAGGGCTCCTAAAAGGCTCTCTATAGGAGAAAGTGTTGCTCATATCTCATAGGATTCCTGTGGGATTTACAAGTGCGAAGATGCTAGTCTGAGGTATTCGTAACCTTATTCAACTGAACGTGCCTCTTACGTAGCAAGCATCCTTACTTTGGTTCCTGCAGGTTATGATTAATATATTTGAAAGGTAATGAAGGTGATATGAATGTCCTAGCACCAATGACTTATTTTATGGTCATGTATGACCGTGCCAAAGCCCTTTCATGCTCTGCTACTGAGCTACACCACGAGCCCATAGCTTACCTTTTAGTATTGCTCTTTGTCAGCGCAGTATGGTTGTATTCCAATCACACTGGGATTCCAAAATAAGTCCAAAGATACACAGCTGTACAAGACCAACAAAGGAGTTACTTATCTCTCTCTCATAGTCTATTCAGCTGTAAAGTCCATTCGTTTCTTATTGCTCCAATAAGCACTCCTTTACTGTAGCTGGTGCTCAGCTAAAACACTTTGTAAACACTCTAAACTGAGATTTCTCATCTCAGATGCCTTATGAGTTCAATGAAAGTAACATGTCTGGAAGTGGGGTGTCTTTTTTATCTAGCATTGTCTTTACTTTTTAAAGTTGTTTCCTCTATCAATGACATCACCATCCATAGATGCTATCAGTGATATCACCATCCATAGATGCTATTGCTAATACCACCATCCATAGATCCTATGAGTGACATCACCATCCACAGATGCTATTGGTGATATCACCATCCACAGTTGATATTGGTGACATCACCATCCACAGAGGCTATTGGTGACATCACTATAGACATGTTATTGGTGATACCACCATCCACCTAATCTTCTCAGTTGGTCTGCTGGAAGCCATCTCCAAGTCTATCTGTTATTAATTGCTTTGTTCTATCAAAGCAAATTATATTTCCACGCTAGCATTTGTAATGCATCTCTACCAAGTCTGTGTTCTCTTAGACTCTCTTTTATGCCTGAGTTTCTCTGTATTTTTGTGTGGCTTTTGCCAAGCATTTCCTAACATTCTGGATCCAACTGAGACCAGTTACCTACAGGCGTCAACATTTCTGAAACCATTTTTTCTTCTCCATTAAGCTAAAATGACTTACTGTTTATCAGAAGAAAACAGTTTTCTTCTAATCTTCCTTAAAATGAATGGCTTCTTGGAGGGGATGCACAGAGAGTGGAAATGGGAATCCAGGTACAGGCTAAACTAGAGTTTGTTTATTAAAGTATGTTTATTAAAGTATGAATGTTACAGGTTGAAATCCAAAAAAGCCTGAGTTTGGCTTTATGGGACAGATCTGCTTGGTTGTGACCCTAGTGTCAAGCTAGAAGTGACAGGCCAATGTTGATATTCTCATTTTAATAGTGTCTGTGGGCCCCCTTTCTAGGCATACATGCATGCTTTTTGTTAGTCACAGAACTTCCCTTGCTATCATCCTTTTGAAAGTGGACAAATAATGTATTATATTACATATCTATAATATACATAACATGGTTCCACAGATGTATGCATTATGGCATTGCTAAATTAAGCTAAGCTAATATGCATTGTATACATAATACAGCTAATACTTTTGTTGTGGGAAATATACTTAAAATCTACACTTCAAAATTTGTAAGTTTATATTCTCTGACTACAGTCACCAAGGTTTACAGTAGATTTCTTGAATTTATTACTCCTGTCTAACTGGAACCTAGTATTGGTAAGAACAGGGATTCATTCTTTGTAAGGTTAAGTGAATTGTGCTTCATCCTATACATATAGCAAAACTTTGCTTATCATTCATTGATTATGGATACTTGGCTTGCTTTTAATACCTCTAAGCACATCATTTCTGTATATCAGTTAAGTACATTGTATAGCAGGCTCTATAGAAAAAAACTAAAATTATAAATATTAATTCATGACTTACTAATGTCTATTATTGCTTATTTTGAAATGATCTGAACCATAAAAGCTGAATATTGTTATAGATTTTCTAGAGTAATCCTCACAAATAAAAATTAGTTTTAGTTGAATTATATAGTTTTCTTTTTAACAAAATAAATTATTGATAATTTACTAATGAATTCACTCTACGAGAATTCTTTTTATGAATTTAAAAAGAACTGCTAGGGTTTTCTGAAACAGGGTTTCTTTGTGTAGCCCTGGCTGTCCTGGAACTCATTCCTTAGAGTAGGCTGGCCTCAGAGTTAGAGGTATGTCTGCCTCAGTCTCCCAAATTTTGTAATTAAAAGAACATGCCCCTGCACATAGTTCACTGAGCATTTCTTGAATTCTGCTTGCTTTGCACATGAGAGGCACTGAACACAGGCTTGTCAATAAATGTCCTGACTGTCATGGAACTCTAATGGAATGCAATTAATACTTAGTCATTCATATTTTCACTTTTGGAAAGTTTTGTGGGTGAAGGATCATCTTGTGTTAGGAGTTTGTACATTATATCATAGTGTAACATTTAATTTTTGGAAACACTTTGTTTCTACAATAACGCAATTATTTCTTATAGTCTTTGCCTTATCAAGCACAAATTTAGTCTGTTGACTTTGAATTTTAGATTATCATTGTTCTACCTTAGTCATTCTGATTCACACTTCTGAAAATATTTAATTTGTTTGAACGTTTTAGATGACTGTAACAAAAATACTTCAAACGGTGAAACAAATATGGCCACTTATAGAAATTGGATAGATTAATTTCTGATCAGAGATGGAATCCAGACAACTTGACAGTGAGTGGTGAAGATATGTTGAGTTCAGAGCTGCTTTTCTGCCTTGCCTATGCTATCTGAAGTTCACTCAATCCATTTTTATTTTTATACCCCTCATTTCTTCTTCTTCTTCCATTTTCCATTCTCTTTCTTTCACTTTTCCCCTTCCTTCCTTCCTCCCTCCGTTCGTTCGTTCATTCCTTCCTTCCTTTCTTCCTTTCTTTTTTTCCTTTTTTTTTTTTTTTTGAGAAAGGGTGTCATGGCACTTGGCATTGGCTGGGAGCTAACTCAAGGACAACCTTGAGTAATTAATGAAGTGCTAGGGATGGAACCCAGAGCCTTATGTAAGCTAGATAAGCACCCTACCAACTAAGTCATAAAATGCTAAAATGTTATTTAACCATTAAGGTATGAAACAAAGCTTTAGCTCCCTCTCTGGGGAGATGAAGCAACAAACGTTTTTATTTCTCTCTTTCCTCTCATTTTATTTAGGACTTAATTAAAATAGTGTCCACAGGGTATATGCATATATCTAAACTACGTGTACTATTTCAAAAGACCAAAATAGATGTTTATTCTAGATCCAGAGTGGCCAACATTGTGAAAATGCTGGTCCATGGAAAGCTTTGTCTGGTATAGCTTTAGCCTTCTCCCTGTGCCTCCCACTGCCTCTGAACTCAGTCCCCAGTTTCTGAGAACAAAGCATCAGCCTGAGAGATTTCATTTACAATCTTCATCAGTCCACATGTATCCAATCTTGCAAGATGCTTTGGTGTCTCTACATCAATCAAGCAGCCTGACAGGTTCGGATGTTTGTCCCTCCATCAACTGTCTGGGCTGGTTTTGACTGTCTACAAATTCAGTTTGCTGTGAACCGAAAGAAGTGTGTGAGAGAGCTCCTGTGGTCACACATGCTAGGCAGTGGAAAACATTTAAGCGAGGTCTATCCCTTTTAAAAGACACATGTGTGTGGTCATCACTGGACATGACCATTTCCCTCTGTGGGGTGGCAGCACCTCATGCTAATATCAGACCCAAGAACATTCCCAGAAAGACATTAACCTGCACTGATGACATTCCTGCATGATAAATAATCAAAACTTTTAACTGGTTAGGGCAGAGCTCTAACAAATGGCTAAATCAATGCATTTAGCACATACACTATGCACACACATAATGAATTTTTATGATGAGTACACTTAAAGTACTATTCTTTTCACTAGTTTAAGGTATATAATCTGTCAGGTATAGTCTTCAGGTATCTCTTGAATTTTCTCCTTGTTTGACTGAAACTTCGTGACCTTTGATCCGTGTCTATATCTGTATCTCTCCTCCTCTCAGACCCATGTATTACCAGTCTACATTCTCCTTCCACGGATAGGACTGCTTTTACGGTTTCATATAAGGAGATATAAAATGATACAACACACAGCTATTGATGTAGTTGTTCCTTCCCATGCATATGTCAAGCATGTTCTCTCATGGGGAGTCATTTCCCAAATAAAGTAGAGAAATCTTGACAGCTTTTTTTTTCTTACTAAAATTCTCTTAAAAGTATTAGCTCTCTCTCTCTCTCTCTCTCTCTCTCTCTCTCTCTCTCTCTCTCTCTCTCTCTCTCTCTCTCTTAAATGGCTTTGGCTATTGGCTCTCAGTCAATAATCACTGTCATAATTTTAAAAGTTCCTCATATATCACAATGGTTTTCTCTGTTTCTTCAGGGACACCAGGATTATTAAGTATTATATATCATTAGAATAATTACTTGTGTTCCTTCAGTAGAAGACAACTCTATCGATAGGATTTTGTGAAATAACTTGTTTGGCATATAATGGATTCAATGACATGTATTAAATTGTTCAGCTATACACCTGTGACACTGTCACTGAGAAGCGATGAAGGGAGCCAGCTCTGAGTTGGGGAACCCGCACAACAGGGTGCAGGCCAGCTGTCAGCAAGAAAACTGTTGTAGTAGATGAGTCAGAACATCACTGGGGAATCCTTGCCAAAGGACAACTCACAAGGAAAAGGGGCTCCAGAAAGAGTTACCACCAGAGAATTGAAAGCTGGGAGACCTTCTTTTTGGTTCTTTAATACTAGAAGTAATAGTTTTAATGAACTGGAAGAAAGCAAATCTCATGAGTCATGACATGTTTGCAACTAAAGCGACCAGTCTTCCATGAGAATAAAGTTAGGTCCTAGTCTCATACCAAGAGGTACCCTGGCAATAATGTTTTACCTTCAAAGTTAGCATGTCTGGACTTGCTGGGTTCTATTTTTTTCAAAGTGATTACCAGGCAATGCTTGAAATACCTCGTTGGCTAGAAGATGTTCTGTTTGGTGTTTATTTGAATCTCCATGAAAACATGGTCTATGGAATGAGGGATAGATAAATGTGTTATTTACCTTAATGGGAATGAATTTGATATGTTTTGAGGAGTCTAGCTGAGCTGCAAGAAAGGAATGGAAGTTATCTGAGGGAATATACAGGGAACAGTGAGTCAGAAGATAACAGATACGCAAATCCTCCTAGTTCTGCTGCCATAGATGACTGGAAAAACTAGGGGATTTAGGAGAAGTACAAGAAGTCGATACTGGATGAGTCTATCTTAAGTACGTTACTAGCTGGGCTCACTTGGATATTTTATGGAATAAAAGATCTTTCCCTTTATCATCTGTGCTCTGTGCGTATGGGAACCCTCCCCAGACTTCCTCTGTGAAAGACTCACTACCTAACTCAAGAATATCGGAAAGTGAGGTTTTAGGTCTTGATGGATTAGTTCTCATGAAGATAAGTAGCATTAGCATTTTTTTTTTGGTAAGAAGATTAGTGAGTGAGATGGGGTTCTCTCTCTCTCTACCCTGTGAAACTACAGTATGGATAAAACCATTCGTGGACAACAGTATGAATCCTTCCCAGAATCCCACCACTCTGAGTTCCTTGTCTTGATTTTCCAATTTTCAGAAGTTAGGGAAATCTCTTTCTGCTGTTTAATGCAACTCCCTAATATTCTGTTATGAATTACCTGTACCAACTGAGAGACCATCCCAGCATAGCTATGATCAAATTCTTTCTTTGTTCTCTACACTGACTCCACTATCATACTCATTTCCCCCCTATGGTGGTGATGTTTCATGCTATAAATATTTTTAGGATGGAAGGTTTGATGGCTAATTTTGATTGTCAACATGAGATAGAATAGAATAAGCCAGAAAGTGTCTTAGCAGGGCATGGTGGCACACGCCTTTAATCCCAGCACTCAGGAGGCAGAGGCAGGCTGAGTTCAAGGCCAGCCTGGTCTACAAAGTGAGTTCCAGGACAGCCAGGGCTAAGAGAAACCCTGTCTCAAAAAACAAAAACAAAAAACAAAAAAAAAAAGCAACCCCCCCCCCCAAAAAAAACCAGAAATGTCTTAATGGGGGTCTAGATCAGATTGCCTGTGGGTAAGTCTGCAGGGGATTACCTTTATTAGGCTAATTGAAGTGAGAGGACCTGTCTGCTGTGAGTGGCACCATTCCCTATGCAGAGGAACCTAAACTTTATGGATGGAGAAAATGACCTGAGCACAAGCATGCATTAAGTTACCACCCATCCCTTCTCGCTTTGCCATGGATGTAATAAGTCTAGTTGCTTTGCATTCATGTTACCATGACATCTCTAAAATGATAGACTACAAGTTGGAATTATGAGCAAAATAAAGCCTTTTCTCTCTGAAAGTAGTTTTGTCAGTGTAGTTTATCGCAGTAACAAGAAACAAGACAGAAGGCTTCTGACCATAGTCATGACATGTCATTCAAACACACACACAAACACACACACACACACAAACACACACACACACACACACACACACACACACACACACTGAGATATTTATTTTATATCTCATTGACTATGATGTGTTGTTAGTTTGATTTTGGCTTATGAATATCTGAACATGCTGTTTTGTGAATAAAATAGGCTAACTTAGATAGTATCCTGTGGGCTATACGTCCATGATCAGTCTTCTTGCTATTTGTTTCTCTAATGACGGCCTGATGGCCACATGGTAGATGCTATACAATGAGAGCAAGTATAGGAAGGAGAGACAATATTGAAAGAGTCAACAGTTCCATTCTTCTCTTCAATGTCATATTCTCATTTGACCCAAGAACCTCACACCTCTCTTAAATTATTCTGATCATCCTAGTAGTACATCCTTGGGGACCAAGATTACTGGACATAAGTCTCTGGGGGACAAACCATAGCAGATATTTATCAGTGTTTATAGAAGACTATTGGTCTTTGGGGGTACTCAGTTATCTATGTTAGAAACAAAATCTATTTTCCATAGTGAAAAGCCCAGTTTTATCTACCAAGCACAAATATCAAGCCTTTGAATCAAACCAAGTAAGCTCCTACAGGGCTGGCATGGCACCCAATTCATTCTAAACACTTGTGACATTTCCTCATGTATTTCTATCCTCAACACTTACGATTTTCCATTTTGAAAGCAAAAGTTTGTGTATGTGTAGAGGATTGTTAGTTAGATAACAATAAAAATTCCAGTGGTAAACACCAAACCTCTAACCAATAGTGTACCACTCACCTGATATACTAAATTATAGCATTTTTGTCCCACTCTAAGTAGAAAAAGAAGTCATGACTCCTGGGAAAGAAATTTGTCCAAAAATGTAACAGTGAATGAATGTCTTGTGATTCTATTCTATCATTTCAATGTTGCTGTTATATCTCCTGATTGTCTTCTCTTGCTGCAACAATTTACAATCTTCTTGGTAAAAGTTGCAAAATAACATCCAATGTTCTGAATTGTGAGGAACTTATATCAACGGAAGGACAACTATTTTAACTGTTAATGAAATAAAATGTTCTAATTAATATTTGTGCGCACACTTACCTCAAGTTATCCCATTATTGCTTTTAGAACTAAGCATCATAATTATAGGTGATTGCTTGTTTTCATTGCCATACTTTAAAATATGATTAATTCAGAATCAAAGTGAATCCCTTTTTCAAAGCAGAGGATTAAAAAAAATCTCTGAATTCCAAAAAATCAAGACATATCAAAATTGATTTCAACATTTTTCTCTTGTTCATATATAGATATTAGAGGAACAAAGTGTTGTGCTTAGAAACCTGATTTTATTTGCTTTCAGTATGGTAATGAAAACATTGGAAGGATGATGCCAGTTTATAGCATTAAATATTAAGTGTAAAATTGTCCAATTATCCATGACACATTTCCCCTTCTCTGGACTTTTCAGTTATCATTTTTGGACAAGTTACAATACGTGGGAATTTAGCATTGTTTAAATAATGTAAGAACCATGAATGATGTCTTACAGGGTAAGCAATATACTTCCACCTTCACGTTCCACATGAATCAAGATAATCACAAAGTCAAACACATGGAACCAAGATTCCCTTTTATTGTTTAGGCAATTATAGTGAATGGAGCATAAAAGGGAAAGTAGAAAGCCATTGAAGAAGGCAGATTCTGACAATGTCCCATTTATGAATTCCTTTTTCCTTTTGACACTGGCAGTTGGGACTTCCTGATATGGTCACTGATGTTAAAATTGGTCGGGAAATTCCACATTTCATTGCCATAACTTGTTTTATTTGGAAGGTTTCTTCTTTCAACGGTCCACCAGTACTATTAAATAAAAGTTTTCCTGTAGTTCCTATTCTTGGATTAATTCTTGGAGAAAAAAATTGAATTTGTAAGTGTTACCCAATGGCATACCCTACTGCCTTAAACAAAAATGTCTTTATTCTTTCACAACATAGACAATAGCCATGGCCATGGAGTCCAATGAATACTTCCTTTGTTGTTTCTCAAGATGAGCAAGAAATGTTGACATTCAAGAAATGTCCATACTTGGAGGATGCTGATGAGACAGAGTGGAGTGAGCTAACTTCGGAGAAACAGGTCTGGCCCCCAACCAGCTCATGCCTTTGGAAGGAAATCTCATCATCTTGGTTGTTTCCCAAAGTAATTTCCTTATATGAAAATGAGAAAGAAAGCAAGGAATGAAGATATTCTTTCTAGTCCCAAAGATCTGAGTGTCATAGTATAAAGGATAGAAAGTGATGGATACAGATAAAGACATGATCATGAAAGTGATTTGTTTAAGCCTCTGGGCCTGTTCGAAAAGTTTATATCACAACTGAGAAGCTGCAGTATAAAAAAAGGCCATATTTACTCATGACAGACAGATCACTGAGACTGCCTTTTTATTGTGAATTTTACCATTAATTACTCGGATTGAAAATTGTATTTCCAGGAGGAGTAGCTGGTGTTTAAGTAAAAATCAGTGCTGCATAGAGAGTCTTAAGTGTGGGCCCTGAGGGTGAAGATTGCTGGGGTCTAGATCCCAGCTTCTCTTTACTGGGAGCTCATACTATGACCGGTCTCTCTTGGGGTCCCACCAGGGACAAGCACTACAAATATAAGAGGTTTCTCTGCCCTGCAGAGCATTGGTTGCTTGAAAGTAGAAACAAATTCACAAAGAAGAGAATCCCAGTCCTTTCTGAGTTCTCCATTGAAGGCATACCTGATCTTACTTGATTCATTCATGATGACAGTTTAGGGTGTTTGACAAATCACTCCATAGTATCAATAAAGAGAACATGCTATGTCATCCAAACACAAATACATGGACCATCTGCCTTTTACATACCTTCTCAGGGGTTGTGTTGCTTTCTCAGCTTGATGTTTTTAAGGATTGATACCGTAGAAATGGGTTCACAGCAGCCATGTAATTAGTAAGCTTTCTGAAAAACTACCTCCATTTGTGGCTGCTAATGTATTTGCTATAGATTTTAGTGACAGAAATAGTGATATTAATGTTGTCAACATCTATGTCACTGCTTGCAGGCATCATGTAAACCAAAAGGTTACATTTTAAATTATGAAAGGCTAGGTTTAAAAAAAAAACCCAGTCCTTCATTTTTCTGACTTGTCACATTAGAGTTTAAGATTATATTATAGGTACTCAGAATTAATCATAACGTGTTAGGCTGGGTGGAAATAAAATATACTCTGAGAGGTCTATGCAGTGTATTTGAAGTATTTCTGCTGGGAAGGCTATCAGTTAAAAACTCGTATTTTATGAATAGTCCCAGCATTTAGCCTGATTATGTTTGTGTTTATGTATCTTGCATATCTGCTTTCTCCACACAATTCTCTGCTTTGAAATTTTGTATGAAATAAGAATGAAGTTGAAGTGGGAAAACTGTTCCCCCTCGCACTGGCTGATAGCCACACATACTGCATGTGATAAGCACTGTGCATTGTTAGGACCCTAGAATATTTTACATTGTCCAACCTTATAGATTCACCACAATGTCCACTTTTAAAACTGAACCCCAGAGATTGAATGACTTGTCCAAGACCTCTGGGATATAGAGCCGTGGCACCAGGATAAAATGAAATGTGTTTGACTTTTAAAATCAATACTTTACCTATCATTTATGCTACATCCATTAACAAGCGTATTGATATAAAGTATAACTACTAATTTGTGTTTTTTACAACAATCTTCTTAAGAGAAAAAATGCATATTTTCCCCCTTTCTGGAGAATACCCGGCAGTGAAGCAGATGGAGCAATGCCTGCTCTGTGACCCAAGAGAGCAGAAACAGTAATTTACTCTTGAGATTGACAGAGCAACTCTCTTCTCTTGGCTGCTGAGACTTAATGATGTTTTCAGTAGGTTAAAACTTGCATCCCAATGCTTTGTTCAATGGTACAATTCTGAAACTTGCAGTCAGAACCCAGGCCAGGCTGCTGTGTGGGATGTTCCCTTCCATGTGCTCCTTTGGTCAACCAGCTTCCGTTCCTACACTCCACATGGATGCACATCGGGGGGTGAGCATCTTTTAACAGGAGTAGATTTTGAAAAAGCCCCCCAGTCACTTCAGATGAAGATGGCTAACCTAAATGGTTGCACCAGTGGTTTGCTTTGTATTTATGCATTGAACAGATGCCTCCTAGCTCCTCAGTGCATGTAAACCAGTCTTCCTGCTGGAGGATGAAAGCAAACATCATTACAATAAAAGCACTTAGAGATCTATCTTGATGCCTGCTGCTACTTGGGGGTATAGAGCTCTGACTTTGGTGCTTGTTCTCACAGAAGAAGGGTGCCTTCATCTTTGGTTTGAAACCCAAGACACATGAAAGCATGTGTTTTGACATATCATAGCTGTGCTGTTCAGTTTCTTCTGATAGAACAGCCAACCACAACGTTATAGAATCTAAAAGGGTTTATCCTATGAGGAAGTAAGAACCACTTATATTCACCTTTTAAGTCTCTGCTAAGTTCTTTTGTTGTTCTCTTCGTGAAGTTTTACATTCAGACCATAAATGAATTTGCAACTACCCATGAGAAATCAGAAATGCTTTTGTTGTTTGGGACAATCCTTTGAGTATTTGTTTCAAATAAAGCTTACAGAATGATGAACATAGTTATTTAAACATCTTGCTAGGTTCTTACATGGAATGCTATTTAGTCCTGGTGACCTCATGGCTTTGAACGAGGGGGTTTTGTACTTTAGATGGAGAAGTGTTTTCATTCTGCGTATCCTATTGTCTGCTTTTCCTATTGTTATATTAAGGAATTCGGGTATTAAAAGAATGCACTGTGACCAGTCCATATTGGGAGAAGATCTATTTGCAGAGCAATTGAAATGCCAGTGTCATTAGTGGGTTTCAACCCCTCTGAGGACAAGTAACAGGAAGTGAATGCTCTGATGTCAGATGGTAACACTCTAAGATTCCTGGGAATTGAACAAGAGATTCATGATGTATTATAGGTTACTGAAGTCAGTTAAACAGTGGTAGTGACTGTAGCATTCACTACCTAAATGGTAATAACTTCTGGCTGTTGCACTGATATCTTCAGATTGAATTATTTTATTCTTGTCATGCAGAACTTGCCAAAGAAAAGTTGCATAGTAGAAAGAAAGTAGCCATAGAATTTATTTACTATCGTTTCATTCCGTTGGGTCATAGAAAAAAACCTATAAGTGCAAAGGTTTAGTTATGGATGGAGTTCGTTTTGGTGTGTCACCGGTAAAGGGTGAGTTTCAGGCTACCTACATATGGAAGAGTTCAGCCTTACAGATTTTCATTGTTCTTTGTTGGTTTATACCCTAACATGGGGATTTAGTGCTGTGAAAAGCCAGATAAAGAATTCCACCCAGCCAACTACCTGAGGCTATTAAAGTCGTGGATCTTGGAGGAGAACCTATATCTGTCACTTTACTAAGGAAGCTTCAATCCTAATTGCATTTTAAATTTTTATCCTTATGCCCACTGACAAGTGTGGCTCTGACCCCTCATCAAAGAAAATTCTTTTTGCAACAGAGGCCATTCCAGAAATCCTCGACCAATCAAAATATAGAGAACACCATGTGATTCTGTGGTGTTCAGCCCCAGCTGAACACATCCACAGCAAAAGTCCTGCTAAGGTTCAGGGACCATCACTGAAATGAGGGTGGATTGGAAGACCCAGAGGAACAGGAGAAAGTCTCAACAACATGGCTGTCTAAACAAGACCTGAAGAAAGACAGCACCAAAAGACACATTAACATGGAAGAGGAGAAATCCTCACAGGACTCCAACCCTAGACAAATAAAGGCAGGTAACTAAGGAACTCTGAGTGTGGGGTAAAGAGTCTTCCCCAGGGAAGATGCACCGGTTGGTTATCCAATACAAAGAATGAGACCTGAAAACATGCATACAAGTAACACTACACCGACTGAGCAGCCTGCATTTTTGTATTCAGAAATATACATGTATATAAATAATAACAATGAATGAAAAATGAAGCAGTGAATTTGCAAGGGAGCAAAGGAAGGCATATGGAGAGGTTTAAAGAGGGGAAAGGGAGTGGGTAACTGACAGATGAGATAATTATAATCTCAAAAATAAAGAAATACTTTTCTTTTCTTTATTAGATGTTTTCTTTATTTATATTTCAAATATTATCCCCTTTCCTGGCTTCCCCTCCAAAACTTCCCTATCCCCCTATCCCTCCCCCTCCTCTTGCACCTCCCCTCCCTATGCTCCCCAACCTTCCCACTCCCATTCCTGGTCCTGGCATTCCCCTATACTGGGGCATAGAGCCTTCACAGGACCTAGGGCCTCTCCTCCCATTGACGACCGACTAGGCCATCCTCTTCTACATATAGAGCCTTAAGTTCCACCATGTGTTTTTGTTTGTTTTTTTGTTCATTTGTTTTATGGTTTTTTTTGTTTGTTTTTTTTTTTTAATTGGTGGTTTAGTTCCAAGGAGCTCTGGGGGTACTGGTTAGTTCATATTGATGTTCCTCCTATGGGGCTTCAGACCCCTTCAGCTCCTTGGGTACTTTCTCTAGCTCCTTCAGTGGGGACCTTGTGCTCTGTCCAATGGATGATTGTGAGCATCCACTTCTGTATTTGCCAGGCACTGGCAGAGCCCCTCAGGAAACAGCTATATCAGGCTCCTGTCTGCAAGCTCTTGTTAGCATCTGTCATAGTGTCTGGGTTTGGTGGTTGTTTATGGGATGGATCCCCAAGTTGAGCAGTCTCTGGATGGTTGTTCCTTCAGTCTCTGCTCCAAACTTTGTCTCTGTAACTCCTTCCATGGGTATTTTGCTCCCCCTTCTAAGAAGGATTCTGAGCTTCTGGGCTAATATCCACTTATCAGTGAGTGCATATCATGTGTGTTCTTTTGTGATTGGTTTACCTCACTTAGGATGATATCCTCCAGATCCATCCATTTGTCTAAGAATTTCATAAATTCATTGTTTTTAATAGCTGCATAGTACTCCATTGTGTAAATGTACCACATTTTCTGTATCCATTCCTCTGTTGAGGGACATCTGGGTTCTTTCCAGCTTCTGGCTATTATAAATAAGGCTGCTATGAACATAGTGGAGCATGTGTCCTTATTACATGTTGGAGCATCTTCTGGGCATATGTTCAGAAGTGGTGTTGCTAGATCTTCCAATAGAACTATGTCCAATTTTCTGAAGAACCACCAAACTGATTTCTAGACTGGTTGTATAAGCTTGCAATCCCACCAACAATGGAGGAGTGTTCCTCTTTCTTCACATTCTTGCCAGCATCTGCTGTCACCTGAATTTTTTATCTTAGCCATTCTGACTGGTGTGAGGTGGAATCTCAGGGTTGTTTTGATTTGCATTTCCCTGATGATTCAGGATGCTGAACATTTTTTTAGGTGTTTTCAGCCATTTGCTATTCCTCAGTTGAGAATTCTTTGTTTAGCTCTGTACCCCATTTTTAATAGGGTTATTTGATTTTCTGGAGTCCAACTTCTTGAGTTCTATATATATATATATATATATATATATATATATATATATATATATATATATTGGATATTAGCCCTTTATCAGAATAAGGATTGGTAAAGATCTTTTCACAATCTGTTGTTTGCTTTTTGGTCTTATTGACAGTGACCTTTGTCTTACAGAAAATTTGCAAATTTATGAGGTCCCATTTGTCAATTCTTGATCTTACAGCACAAGCCATTGCTGTTCTGTTCAGGAATCTTTCCCCTGTGCCCATATCTTCAAGGCGCTTCCCCACTTTCTCCTCTGAAAGTTTTAGTGTCTCTGGTTTTATGTGGAGTTCTTTGATCTACTTAGGCTCGAGCTTTGTGCAAGGAGATAAGAATGGATCAATTCTTATGGGTCAATGGAAAAGGAATAGATAATTGACAGATGATATAATTATAAACTCAAAAATAAAAGAAGTATTTTTTCAAAACAAATTCTAGAGTTCAAGGACTTTGAAGATTCTAAAGTTCAGGTAAGCCTAATCCACTGCAAAGTTACCAGGCAGTCTTAGAAATACTGAGGATTTTTTGTTTGTTTGTTTGTTTGTTTTATTACTCCCACTGTTTAATTTTTTCCACCTTTTTAATGATGCTTACTTTTTGACTCTAATTAAATCCCTTACCTTACTGCCTGTGTTGAGAGGCATGAAGGCAGGCATGCTCTTGTCTTTGGGTTTTATAGGTTGCTTTAAAAAATGATTTTTAAGGGGGCATTTAAAAGAATGTTTTTTAAGCAAAATAAATTCCTCCAATTTCCCCCAAAACTAACAAGGTTTATGTTAGTTACACTGAGTGACCCTTAAATCATTTTAAAATTGCTTTTCTTTTATGTGATTTCTGCAGTAGCATACAAAAAAAATCCTAAGATATTTATGTGTATGTATGTGTATATGCATGCATGTGTGTGTGGGTGTGTCTCTGTGTATTTCTGTGTGTGTGTGTGTGCATGTGTCTCGTGTGTGTGTGTGTGTGTATGTGTCTCGTGTGTGTGTGTGTGTGTGTGTGTGTGTGTGTGTGTGTGTGAGAGAGAGAGAGAGAGAGAGAGAGAGAGAGAGAGAGAGAGAGAGAGAGAGAGTAGAGCATGCAGTTGCGCTTGTCCATGGCGGTTACAGACTGACCCTGGGTGTCTGTCTCTATTTCTTTCCATCCAGTCTTTTGCCTCAGAGCCTTTCACTGAATCCGATCCTCACAGTTGCTTAGCTTAGCTGGATTGTGAGATCCGGGGATTTGTCTCTGGACCCCCCAGTACCAGTACAGTTACAGACATGTGCCCCCAAGCTCAGAACTTACATACAATCTGGGGATCTGAATCCAGGTGTGAATACTTCAGTAGCAAGTGCCTTAGCTGCTGTGCAGCCCCGCACTTTTCAACAACTTTCATTAGATTTGCCATTTTGTGATTATACTATGGATCTTACTGTGAGTAAAGAAGAAAAACTTATTTGTAGTCAAATTCAATTTCATTTCTTCTATTATTAATATTACAAACTTATATATGGGTGATGGGAATTGAAGTCAGGGCCCTGCCCTTGCGTGTTAAGCACATGCTGTGCCATTGGGCTAGTCCCCAGCTCACATCCGCGTTAGAGAGATAGATGTAGCACATGCAAGCAAGTCAACCCAGCCGTTAGTTTCACTAAACGGACTGGCTGAGAGTTTGGAGGCTCTCGGATCCACACAGGATTGGAGAGAAGAGAAACCAGAGTGGCTTCAGAATGAAGAGAAAGATGGTTGGCCGTTGAACGAACCTGATCTCGTCAGAATGGAAGGAAAGGAAAGTTCATGACTTCAAAGGGGAATCAAAAGGCAGACAGGCAGGCAGGCAGGCAGGCAGGCAGGCAGGCAGGCAGGCAGGCAGGCAGGCAGGCAGGCAGGAGGCATGAGGCTTGCCTCATTCCAGTCGGGATGGTTAAGTCCCAAGCTTTGCCTGGTGTGTTTTCTGCCTTTACCGACACAGTTACTAGAAACTGGAAAAGAAAAAAAGCAAAAGGCAGGCCTGAAGCTTCACCAAGCATGGAGAGCAGTGGGGTTTGCAGGGTCCTGATTGTGGACAGGATTGAAGAACCAAGCGCCACTCTCCTCTCTGTTTCTGCAACTGAGAGTACCCTTGCTCATTTGAGCAGGAGCCGTGTATGATGACTTCCGAGGGCCTGGGAATTCGCGGGGTGTGCTGGTACGCTCCAGATTTCGGTGATTCAGAACTCCAGTGCGCTGCTCTCAACCCCCGCGCCCTCGATTTGTCTTCCAATAATAAATAATGTAAATAATGCTAAAATTAAATGAAAGGCCATTTCACAAGAAAATAAACAAATCCCTAAACATTAAAATGACAGAAGAGTCCCCAAGCAGAAGAGGAAGCCCCGGAGCGGTGGCCTTACTGCGGTAAAACTAAATCATCAGGACCAAAAGGGTCTAATAAGCCATTCGGCTTGATGAAAGGACACGTTACGTTACGGAGCCCAGAAGGCTCTGCCGCTGCTAATGCCACGGAGAGTATAGGTTAAAAGACTTTAAATGGGATTGCCAGGGCCTTCTGCAGAAAAGAAGAAGAAGAAGAAAAAAAGCCAGGCTACAGGCAGATAATATTCCTTTATTAATTTATACAATGGGGCACCAGCATCAATGAGAAGTTTCTGCGATATTAGATAACCATGTTTGCATCATTTAACCATTAGCAGGTCAAGGCTAGCAAGCAAGCAAGTTTTCGGATGAGATTTTTGAGATAATGAGTTTAAATGATTGCACTGAATGAAAGTTTCTACTTGGTGACTTTCGCCCTTCCTGACAGAGCCTCACTTTGACACAGTTCCTCATGCTGTGGTAACCCTCAGCCATAAAATTATTTCTGTTGCTGTTTCATAGCTGTAATCTTGCTACGGTTATGGATTGTAATGTGAATATCTGATATGTGACCCCTGTGAAAGGTTCATTTGACCAACAAAGTTTGGGACCCACATCTTGAGAACCTCTGTTGGAAATAAAAGGCATCAACTTACTAATGCATGCTTAATACATGTTTTAGACTAGTAATGTGTCAGACTCAGGGAGCGGCCATGTTTCTTCTCTCTGTTTACAATGTAGCATGCTATGTATCTGGTACTATTGGCATAAAAATCTATGGAATGAATGCTTAACAGGAAACAATGTTACTTTTTTAATTTAGTATTTTGATATTTGTCTCCCTGTATGGTTCTAAATATTCTCTGACCTTTCTCTCAGGAATGCCCAATAAAAAAGAAGTGAAATTCAAGACACTGGAACATTCGTAAGTTCCAGGCTTCATTCTTATCAGAAGAAAATGAGACACTGCTCTTTGTTAGTTGTCCTTAAGCTAAATTAAACAGAGCTAGGCAATGATGCAGGACAGCTGCAATCCCAGGGCTCAGGCTGTACACATAGGCAGACCAGGAGTTCGAGGCTAGCCTCGACTACATTAGATATCATATGCAAAAATCAGAAACAAAAATCAAAACTGGTTTTGCTGCAACTATTACCTGATGTCCTGCCAGGGAATTTAGTAACAATATTTGAAATGACATTTTTTTTAAAGCTGTGAAATTCTCTGCTTTTAAATATAATCTTCTGGCAATAGCTCACTGACACGGTGCCCTGGCATGTTTTCAATTACAGGAATTAAGTTTAATGAAAAATGATCCCTTATTCCCGTGGTATCCTTTTCTATTGTTTCTTAACTAGTGTTCAAGAATAAAGATGCAACGTTGAATGGAAAAAAAGTTATTTATGGTATTGTCCTTTATTCTCTGTGCCTTCTCAGGGAGTATAAAGATAAATGCTGCGGGTTCTCCATCTGGGCATGTTTTAGAAGTTGAGAAGTGCTTAATCATAATGACAGACTTTCCTGGTGTGACTCCAAATACTGCCAAGGTTCTTGTCTGGCAAGAGTTGATGCAACTTGCTACTCCCCTGAAGGGCAATGTGACACTTATTTTTGGGGGGCATCTTAAAGGGTTTGGGTTTTGCAATGTGTTGGATGTGTTAATGATTCTGGCCTCATTTGCTGAATCTGTGATTAACTCTATACTAATTTGTTTTCTTAAATAATAGCATTTCTGTGTGCATGTGTATAACTCTGTGTAGGCACCGTGATTGGGGTATAGGACTATTCACCAATTCTCTATGCTCTCTCAGAAGAGAAAAATGGTGACATTGCTGATATGACATGAGAGTTAAGAGCTCTTACCAAAGTCATGTGAGCAAAGGTCCCAGGAAGAAAAATCATAAGCCTTAGCTTTGTGGTCTGACTGATCATTGCAAAAAAGATGGCTGCTGCTCTCAGACCTATTCTGCACACAACAACAGAAATTATACCAGTCTTCACTGAATACTCTGCATATCTATGACTACAGCACATTTTTGCTGTTTAATGTAGCTGAATCCAGAATGTAAGATTTTCCTGTGTACAATTGGACATTTGTAGGATATGAGTATCTCGGTATTGAACCAACCCTGATAAGATTGTTGATGCTGAAGATGAGAGTAAGTCAGCTGAAGTTCCTTGAAAAGACAATTACCTGTCTCAACACTGGTTCACCCATCCATGACATCTTACTTTTGAAAAAAAAAAAAAGCCTCTTCATGGTGTTTTAAACTCCTGTTGATCAAACACGTCCATGATGTGTTTCCATGGATGGTGAGATCATCAAACCAAAGAATGTTGTATCTAGCCTGTATGTGTAGTAGAATTGTGTTTGATATCTGGATGAATGTTGGGGTTCGATAGTTGTGTCCATTCAATGTGCAAATGTTGAATCCTGAATGGCCCTCAAGAATGGGTCCGTGAGGAGATGACATAGTTCAAATGGAATCACTGGGAGAGAGGCTCTGGTCTGTTAAAGCTGATGTCTAAAGAAGAAGGAGGAGGAGGTGGGGGGAGGAGGAAAAGGAGGAGAAGGAGAGGAAGAAGGAGAAAGAAAGAAGGAGAAGAAAGAAGAGGAGCAAAAGTGTAGTTTAAAACTACACATTGCATAATACATAGACACACACACACAGTTCATTGTAATAGTACTTACTATAGCTAAGAAATGAAAACAACTAAAGTGTATATAAACTAATGAGTATATAAAAAATAATTGTTGGCTATTTACTATGAGATATTACTCAGTCAATGAAGGAAAGGAACCCTGTTACTAATAAAAGAGGTTGAATTGATGACTGTTATATTAAAGTTGACCTGACATGAAAGGAAAAGCAGTCATGATACCCATTTCAAATCTAAAACCCTTGATCTAGAACTTGGAAATACAATGGTAGTTACCAGGGGCTGGAGAGAGTAGTGGGGAGGAAAGAACAGGGAAGGTTGGTCAAGGGCTGTTAAGTTACAGTAGGACAGAAGCAAGAGGTTTGAATATGGTACATACAGTAGAGTTACTATAGGAGACATAGTATTCTGTATGTTGTACAGAACCAAAAGAAAGGATTTTGTCATAAAGAATTTATAAATCCTTGAGGAGATGCATATGGCCTGACTTAGATATTATACCAGCTATATATGTGTCAAATGTCCCATTAATACATGTGACTTTTATGGCGTCATGTCAGTGGAGGCATGGGGATGGGATATGGGATAGGAAGTTCTGGAGGGGAGACCTAGAAAGGGGATAACATTTGAAATGTAAATAAAGAAAATATCCAAGAAAAGAAAAAAATTTAAAAAGTAAAAATAAAGACAAAAAATAGAAGTTGAATATGGTAGTTCATTTTTGTAATCACAGCATGCAGGAAGTTAAGGCAGGAGGATTATCATGAATTTAAAGGCACCTGGATCACATGGTGTACTAAAAGATAGCTGTGCTGTTAATAAATAAATAATTAGTTTCTAAGAAGACAGAAAGCCACACTGAAGTATGTGTTTGAAACAGGAGCATACACACCTTGGAAAGGCCACAAGAGAGCCTCAGAAGGCTGCCTCCACCTGAAAGCCAGGGTCAGACTCTAAGCATTTTGACCTTAGACATGTGTTCTTCAGAACTGTGAATAAGTCTGTTTCTGTTATTTAAGATACCCAGTCCACGCTGTTTTGTCAAGGCAGCCTGAGCAGACTATGACCATCAGTAATGTCTTTGTTAGGGCACTAGGAATCTCAACTTCATTTGCTGCTTCCATTTCTTCCTTCCTTCCTTCCTTCCTTCCTTCCTTCCTTCCTTCCTTCCTTCCTTCCTTCCTTCCTTCCTTCCTTCCTTCCTTCCTCCCTCCCCCCTCCCTCCCTCCCTCCCTCCCTCCCTCCCTTCCTTCCTTCCTTCTTTCCTTCCTTCCTTCCTTCCCTCCTCCCTCCCTCCCTCCCTCCCTCCCTTCCTTCCTTCCTTCCTTCCTTCCTTCCTTCCTTCCTTCCTTCCTTCCTTCCATTCATTTATTTTTAATTTATTTACATTTCAAGTGTTATCCCTTTACCAGGTTTTCCCCCTCCTGGAAACCCACTATCCTTGTCCTCTTCCCCCTTCTTCTATGAGGGTATTTCTCCACCTGCACACCCACTCCTGGCTCCCCTCCCTATACTCCTATACTGGGGTATCTGTCGAGCCTTCATAGGACCAAGAACTTCTCCCATTGATGTCTGACAAGGTCATCCTCTTCTACACATGCAACATATACATGTGTACTCCTTGGTTGATGGCTTAGTCCCTGAGAACTCTGGGTGGGGGGTCTGGTTGGTTGATATTGTTGTTCTTCCTATGGGGTTGCAAACCCCTTCTGCTCCTTCAGTCCTTTCTCTAACTCCTCCATTGAGGACCCCACACTCAGTGCAACAGTTGGCTGTGAGCATCCAATTCTGTATTTGTAAGGCTCTGGCAGGGCCTTTCAGGAGCCAGCTATATCAGGCTCCTTTCAGTAAGAATTTCTTAGCATCTACAATAGTGGTGGAGTTTGGTGACTGTATGTGGGATGGATTCCCACGTGGGACAGTCTCTGTATGGCCTTTCCTTCAGTCTCTGCTCTGCTATTTGTCTCCAAATTTGCTCCTGTGAGTATTTTGTTACCCTTTCTAAGAAGGACCGAAGAGAGAAGAGAGGATCTCAGGTATAGGAGATACCATAGAAAACAATGCTGCTACTATTTCTAAAGTCCTGAGGTCATATATCTTGAATGAGATCTCCAGCACAGCTCTTGTGTTTGGAACATGTTCTAGTATGGTGTCTGTTACACCATAATTATGCCATGGTATATAGTTAACAAAATGTGCAAAAGGATACAGAGAGGAGGTGGATGCCATGAAACCCCAGGCCCACTTCCCTCTCACTTTGGAATGCTGAGTCCCTCTTCTTGGATTCTTCTTGTTCTTGATGACACCTGTGATTTTTTTCTTTTGGGCATCGTAGGAGGATCAATAGAGTCCATAGGCATGGAACTGCTTTGTAGAGCACAAACTCTATATAAATTATGCATCAACTTTATAGGAAGTGTTATTTAGAGGCCTGGGAAAGGAAGGTACCAGTTAAGTGGACAGAAGGTATGTTTGGATTGCCTGTCCTACCATGATCCCCAGAACTGTGCAGAATCTTTGATACAGTGGAGACAGGCTTACCTCAGTTCCAGTTCCATCATGTGGTGGTGATCTGGGCATCTGTGACCCTCAGTCCAAAGAGTTGGAACTTTCTTCCAGGTCCTGCCTAGACTACTGCCCAGGCCCATCTGAAGCTGACCATTTGAGCGTGCATGAAGGGAGCGCAATATTAAGGTCATGCCGTGGATGCACGCCGTCGAGTGTGATCTCCGGTGTTCTCCTCGCCAAGCCCTGCAAATCTTATAGCATGCCTGAATATGAATGAGATAAAACCTAATTTATCAGTGAGACTGCCTGGGCCTCAGTTTCCTCAAATGAGGATATGAAAAAAGAGACCTTAGGGAGGTTGGAAAAATGTCTCAGCAGTTGATAACATGGACTGCTCTTACAGAGGACTGGAATCTGATTTTCAGCACTTACATGGGGCATGCCATAATTGCCTGTAACTCCAGCTACAGGCCATCCTATGTCCTCTTCTGGCTTCTTCTATGTTTATATGGCCACCTCTACTCATCTATGCAATGACACACACACACACACACATACACACACACACACACACACACACACACACACACACAAGGGTCCATACGCACACAAAACGCACACATACAATTTTAAAGTTAAACAAATCTTTAACAAATAAGCTTGCATGATTTGAAGCTTTGTACAGTTTTGCATGATAAAATCTACTTATGAAAATTTGGCTTAATTGTATTGTGCTGAAACCCTACTCTATTATTAATTTCTAAAGTCTCCTCTATAAAATTTTTCTACATATCAATTATATTGGCTTTCGAAGCTCCACTCATTACTCATGTTTAGAAACCGCCTTTTCTGCTTTTAAAGGTCTTCAGTGGACTCCATCAATGATTGTCTTTCCCCGTGCTTCATATAAGCTCTCTCTTATTTTCATTTCCAAATTGCATAATTAGTATTGAAATTTTTATAGTACATCTTCTCATGTTTGTCAAGTGTCCCTCTACCTGTTTCTTCTGTCTATAAAAATAAAGTGACTTTTTTTAACTCTCTGCTTAACTTACATTTTCCTTTTCATGTTATATTTGCTCTGATTTATGCTCATGCTTTAATATACTTTTGGCACAATTATTAATTGGCAGATTATCGTAACTCATTAAAAAATTGAGATTTCGATGGATGAACTTGAATGTTTCAACTTAATGTGGCTACTCGCATTGAGACTATTTTATGAATAAAATTAGCCCACGATCAAAACATGTTTTAAGTGGGTAGCTTTGTTTTAACTTAAGTTGACACAATGGAGCCAGCAAGCTGGACTACCAGTCGCTGCATTTTTTTTCCCTTCTAAGAAAATCCCAAGAGGTCACTTCATAAACAAGTAATTATTGAACACACCCAAGAGGATCTGGATCTTATTCCCAGATCTGCCATTAAGCAAATTGCTTAATACCCTTGTCTTCACTGGCACAAGGTTGTGCTGAGATAGAGTCAGAGAGAATGGAAGCCACAATACCCTCGAAAGCCAGTGTGCTCTGAGGTTCCAGTTTCTCATTATTATCAGCAATAAATGTATTGCAAAATGCCTACAATACATATTTATTATAGCACAAAACAAAATCATGCTTCCATTGTGAAAAATCTGTATGTAGCCAAAGTTTCATTGTTTTATATATAATGGAGATTTGATGGTTTAGTAACCAGTCTAATACTACAGTTCGTTTATCTTAGGGAGGGTTGGGTTTAAAGGGAACCACCCTCTCTCCTGTCCATATGACAGATGAAGACTTCCATCAAATTACATTTATTTTTTAGGTTTGGTTTTGATGGGACTACAAACACTAAAAGTGAAGATGAGATCACATCTGTCACCTGTGTGACTTAGGGAAAGATGATACTGACTCAGGTTAGCAATGCTGTGTGTACCTTCCCTGTTAAAGGCTTTCTCATGAGCCTTTCAGCACCAAGGTTGGCCTTCTGGACCAGTAGTCAACATCTCTTGGGTCTGGTCTCACCTTCCTAGTGCTCCTTCATTTCTTCTCCCAATGGATGGGGAGATGTGCCCACAGTTCCCTAGATAGTCTGCTTAGCCTCATTTTTCGAATTACTAGGAGGTTGTAAGGCAGTCATCAAAGATGGCCTTGATTCTGAAGGAAACACATGGTCCATGGTGAAAGTGAGCTCTGTCAGTTTTCAGGATGGAACCATAGGAGATAGTGTGGCTAGAGGCATGCTGTGTGTGAGACACCCTGCTCCGGGAAAACACTACTCCTCACTAAAGAGAACAAAGCTTCTTCAGCAAAATTTTGCTTACTTACAAATATATGCACACACACACACACACACACACACACACACACACACACACACACTTTTCTCCTAACAAAAACACAGAACTTGAAAAGTCTTGACAAACCATTCTGGTATCATGTCCTTCCAATTACTTATCTTTATGATACTTTCAAAAATGGAGACTGATCTAAATTGTTAGATAGATGTATTTTCCCAAGGTATGTGTGTGTCCACGTGCGTGCATCTGCATGTACATATCTTCAGGACACAGGTTTCCAAGTACATGTGTGAGTCTGTAAGACCCTACAACTGCTCCATCTGTTTACTTAGAAATTTCTGGGCAAACTCTCTCTATTGACTAGTAAAGTTCAAAGTCAAATGAGTATATGTATCACACAAAGAATTCTGGGTAAATCTCATGCACAGGATGAAAATGGTGGCATTTTGGTGATGAAGTAGCATTATAAAATGAATTCCTGCAAGCTTTAATTTTTCTCTTAAAATGTCACTATTTGTTCATGAAAGATATTTCTCCTGCACTTGGCCCTCACTTGTGGCTTAAGAGACAATGTTCAAAAGCAGGTGTGAGGCATTGCTATAGTAATATAACCATTTAGATATGGACCTTAAGGTGGCTAATAGAAGACAGTGAAGATAGCCTGGAAATTTCATGTATTCTGAGACCAGAAAAGTGGTGAATAGATGCAAGGAAAAAGAGGAGAGAAATCTTTCTGGAAGATAGAGACCAGGAAAAGCATAACACATTGGGCAAACATTGAAAAGTACCTTATAACTGAATATCAAGTTCACAGGAATGAGCCTGAAACACTGGCTCTACAATAGGTCTGTAGAGTGATGGCAGAGATGCAGTCGATGCCTAGTGTGCTGCTTGTGCCCTAACAAGATTGTTCCTGCGATGCATGTATGTGAAGCTAGGACAATAAGTTGGAAACTCGGCAGTCACTCAAGGAGAGAAGCAATGCCCAACTGGAGCTAGGAAGGGATGGCGAGAATGAAGAGCAGTTGGAAAGAGCTGAGAGAGACAAGTTGGTAAAGCCTGAGCTTGCTGTCTAACCCTATATAAAGAAATGCATGAGAAGACCAAGGGAATGTTTACCCTTTCCTGATAGAATTCATTTGGCTGAATATAGTCAATACTTCTGCAAACAAGAAATACATACGAAAGAATATGTGAGTCAAAGAAGGAACTATATCCATTAGCCTTATTTTTTAAAATCTTATAGTAGACTTCCATTCACATAGCAAAAGCAGCCTACATTTGTTAAAGACAATCAATGTTGATCACTCAGAGACCATCAGTGCTGGATCTAAGGTTCATATCCCAGTAACTCATCTAGAACCCATTGCAAGCTCCCCATGCAGGAAGCCCCTTTAGCCATGGGGACATCCGACATGAGGGTCTAGTCAGCAATTCCAGCATACGGCCAGAAAACTCCCACTTTTCTGCAGCTATATTCTGTTTCTCCCACAAATGAAGCCCATGACATTGCTGATTCACAACACTCACTGTCAAAGGATTGCTTCTTACTCTTAAATAAAAGGTGGTTGGCAAAGCTCATCTGGACCCTTCTTATTACAGTGTCACCAACATCACACAGACTCTGTTTCTTCCCGATGTTGTAAAAACAAGTCTTCATTATAGTAGTTCAATTCTTGACAGACATAGACGAATGGAAGGAAATCTATGCCTATACAGTATTGTGCCTTTGCTGGTTTCTTTCTTGAACAATCTTAAGTGTAAGAAACATAATTTTGTATGAGTTTGTATTTTCAATCACATTTTCTAGCTATTTCAACTCCTCTCTACTCGATTCCCATGAAAATGTAGAGATTTATGAACCGTGAGGTATGGAAATATGTGAAGATATTTCCACTATTTACATACGTGCATGAGCGTGCACACACGTGCACGTGCACACGCGCACACGCACAAGCACACACACACACACACATCTGTTCATGAGTAGTGCATTTCCACATATGGTCAGTCAGGCACTTACTCTTCTCATACATTCTATCTTGAGTTCACAGATTCAGACAGAATGAAAGGGGGAGGGGCCAAGAATAGATATGAAAGCCATGGAGCAGAGTCGTTTTAACCCATGCAAAAGGAGGGGGTTGGGTGGAGCGTTCCACTCAGTGCACAACAGTCTGAAGAAGTCTAGGCTTGGCATGAAGGGAGCCTCAGGGCAGGCTTTCCATTAGAGCAGAAACAGCCAGCTGTGGCAGCTGTGCTCTGCTCAGCACTGGCTGCAGTCATGTGGAGAATTTAGCCTTTGGGTGGAGCCTCCAGTCAGTCGCCAAGGCATGGCTGCAAGAGGTTGTCAGCTAACTAGTCCTGGCTGCTGTTTTCCTTGAACTTCCATCACTGCCACACAGCTGGAAGTTGCCCCCTCCCACTTCACAGTTTTCCCATTCTTCTTTGCACTGCTACATTATGACTGCAGAGAGAGCCAAGAACTCTTATTACCAGAGGACAATGCACAAGGCTTTATGACTGACGATGGGACCTGCTCGTATTTGTGAAGTTCTGCTTGACCATCTATTGTGAATTGCGTATTGAAAATCAAGTGTGTGTGAAGGGAGCTAGGGATATAAACCAAGCTATTGTCTTTCTCATGCAATTCATAGTCCAGAGTATACACAGAGTGTAAGCAGACAAAACATATCACAGTGCAGGACACAGAGCATAAACAAATACAATGTATCAGAGTCCTTTCTGAAATGGATTATTATGTAGATTACAAAGAAAACATATAACTACTTTAAAAACAATAGGACTTACAGATGGAAACTTTTTCTGACTGATTTATTATGACATAATAAGCTAATTATTGGAATATACCCTTAGTTTTTGTGCCATCCACATCTGCTGATTTGGTTAAGCTCCAATTGGACACATTTCCTGCAGATGTGTCTGTACTCAGTATGTTTAGTTCTTGTTATTATCTCAAAAAAGACTGCATTTATATTGTAGTAAACACTATAAATGGGGGTAGATATGAGTCTAACTGCATGAACATATGTATGTTATGTGTAAATATTGTGCTATTTTATATAAGGGCATCGGAGGCTCCTGGAATCGATCATTCATGGATATCAAGATATGACAGTATATAGTTCCCATTGCTTTGTGTCAACTTGCTTGAGTTCCTACTAAGGACTAGACTAGGTATCCTCAGATCGATTGTATTTGAGATTCAGACAGAGAGGTTGAATGATTTGTAGGGTGTTATACAGCTGCTCACCCATAACTCCACTTCAAAGCCTGACTCCAAAGCCATCTTTCTCAGCAATTATGATAAATTAATCCTCCCTCCTCTACACACTCACACACACACCTACACACACACACACACACTAATCAGAGCAAAGAACTGATCTCTGGAGAGAGACTAATTGCAAGTAGTATTTAACTGTGGTCTAAGGATGAAGGGAGAGATCCATGCAAACATGTTCTTTGACAGAAACAACTCTGGAGAGAATGGTGTGCGCTGTCAAACTCTCTTCTTAGTATTATGCTCCAATTACATACAGTGGCAAAGCATACTCCGATTAATGCCAGCCACACCCTACTCCCATTTCCTCAGCTAAATAAAATGTTTCTTGACTCTCCACCTTTAGATTTTAGACATATAGTGGAGAAGTGGGGGCAACCCGAGTTAGAATAGTAAGAGTGATGTCTAAAATGTGCATGAAGATTTTATGTTTTTTTTTACTTGGATGTTTTATTTATTTACATTTCAAATGTTATCCCCTTTCCTGGATTCCCCTCTGCAAACTCCCTACCCCTAGACTCTGCTTCTATGAGGGTGCTTCCCTACCCACCCACCCATTCCCACCTCACTGCCCTAGCATTCCACTACACTGAGACATCAAGCCTTCACAGGACCAAGGGCCTCCCCTCCTACTGATGCCAGATAAGACCCCTTCAGCTCCTTCCCCAAATTCCTCCATTGGGGACCCTGTGCTCAGTCTGATGGTTGGCTTCGAGCATCCACATCTGTATTGGTCAGGATCTGGCAGAGCCTCTCAGGAGACAGCTGTATCAGGCTCCTGTCAGAAAGCACTTCTTGGCATCAGCAATAGTGTCTGGGTTTGGTGTCTGCCTGTGGGATGGATCCCCAGGTGGGGCAGTCTCTGGGTGGCCTTTCCTTCAGTCTCTGCTCTACTCTTTGCCCCTGTATTTTCTTTAGACAGGATCAATTCTGGGTTAAAAATTTGGAGATGGGTGGGTGGCCCCATCCCTCAACTGGGGGGCCATGCCTTACCTTTGGATATGGTCTCAACAGGTTCTTCCTCCCCTTTGTGGGGTTGTGTAATCTTGGTAAAAGTTGCCCATATTAACTGGGACCTCTGTAATTCTCAAGAGGGGTCGGGAGAAATCTCATCCAAGTACCTCTGTTGGTAGGAGAGGACATCAGAGCTGTGTTTATGTTCCTCCACAAGCTTCAGCCTAGTTCTCATTCCTGGGTCATGAGCAGTGTGCTTCTGCAGATGAGTGAACAATCAGGCTGCCTCATGTGACCCCTGTCTTCCTCATATAGAGGCCTAGCCTTTTCAGAGATGCAAAATATGAAACCCTCTTTTTGGCTGAACGATTACATCCATCTCCTCTACTAAGTAGAGCATCCCTGTTTACCACATTGAGGAAGGAGGAATATTACATCATCCAATATTTCAGCCTGACCAAGCACAGTACCCAGTGTGAGACAGGTGATACCTATCACCTTCTCATCAGTCATATCTTCTCAGAGTTTACAAAAAGGAGTGGAGGCCCCGTGCTGAACATTTCAGATCGAGCTCAGGAACGGAACAAGCAACTGGAATGTGGAAAAGGAGTTTTCTTGAAGCCCAGCAAGGATTGGTCCCTGGTTCTTTTAGGAGGAAGTGGTTGGCTTGCTTTAGTCCCTTTTCAGGTGACAGTGACGCAAAGCCTGATAGACTGGGTACCAGATGTAGTATAGCTGATCCCTGTGAAAGGGACCCAGCCAGGTGATATTTTTTCCATTGTGCGTAAGGTTGTTCCATACAATGGAAGCCACAAAATTCAGTTTTTGTGAGCCTTGGGAGCCTGAGCTGTGTCAAGGTGGTTCAGGAAATTTTCAGAGCCATTAAGTTTCAGATAGAAATTAGTGAGAACAAACCATAGCTGAGTTAGCGCCAGCTAAAAAGTAGCAGTGTTGCTTTGGAGACTGACATGAAAAATTAAATATTCTTCCCACATCTGTTAGAAGGTGGTTGATCATCATGCTTAGAGAGTTTTCTATAAAGTACTTTTATGCGCAGAAAATGGGTCTTACTTAAATGTGTAAATATTTCATATTGTGGGTAATCATGATGTTCAGAATGTTCTAATTTTAGACTTCTATTCCATACAGAGTAGATCCTATGACAATGAGAAATACGAAAGGCCCCCAGGGATGTTCCAGATATACGGGGGTGTGGTAAGCATGTCTTCATACATGATCACACCTGAACTCAGATGCCTGTTCGGAAATAGATGGCACCAGCAGATACAGTGTCCTGATTTCTGATGAGAAAGGGAGGGAACACAACAAATCCTGTAGATACTTGGTTGTGTTAATGTTCATGTCGGTACATAATGTTTAAGTGGGTGGTCTAATCATCTACCTAGAGAAATGAATCCCATGGCATTGCCCTTATTACTTTAGCTAGTTCATCTGCATCAATAATTTCATCAGTAATATAAAATATTTTCAGAAAAATCAGCCATGATTTCAAAGTCCTTACTTTGCTCTTACAATCAGAAGAAATTGAGCCTCTGAAAATTGTGTAAAGAGGTCTTACACAGACTGTTCCTGGGTTAAAACAACGATATCTCTCAGCTGTCTGGCATTGTAATAACTAATGTAATAGCCTTAAAACCCAGGACAGTCAATTCTCCTGGAGTATTAGTCCCTTCTGCTTTCTTTCTTACTTTGTCGATTCTGACTTGAAGCTTCCACCCTATTTGTTGGAATCATGGAGAAGCTTTAGAATATTTGTATCAGTTTTATTTTTCATAGATTGCATGTAATCTCACTTCAGTGTATTGAAGGACCTCATTCAGCCTAGCCAATGTGCTTCTGGGAAAGTCATGAACGAAATGTTTATTCCAAGGCAATCAGGAAAGTATCATTTGAAAGCATGCTGCAGTGAGGGCTTTTCAATTCAAGTGTTATATAAGCTTGTGTTACTGTGGGTCGGATTTTATTAAAATGGAGCCTTTGTGCAGAGAGAAATAACTTGCATTAGACTAACAAAGATCCATGGAAATAACTAGAAAGCAGATTCTTTAAATACAGAAAGGAAACTGTCACGTCTTAAGGATCTTTAAACACCTAGGTGTGTAATAAGAAGACTTGAAGTGGAGTTTGGGTCTGTAGTTTATCTTTCTGATTTTGGAAATTCATCTTTCCAGTTTTTCCTGATAGAAAGTACTCTCCAGGCAGGCAGACCACTTAAATGATTCCTTAAAGGAGTTTTATAATCCATTTTACATCATTGCAGACAAAAGAATTTTTTTGTCTTCTTTTCATACAAGAGACAAAGCCACGTACTGACCTCCGAGGGGGCATTTAAAATAGAAGACAGGGAGAAAAAAATCATTCAAGGATATTGTTTTCATAATTCTTCTTTCATCCTATTTTATTGACTAAATTTACGTTTTGTTACAAGTAGATTGCAAAATTCTCTACAAGCATGAGAACTTACTTCAGAACACGGCCACCAAAAGGCTGAAAAGGATTAGCACATTTGAACAAAATCACCACGAAAGTCAGAAAATCAGCTCTGGGAAGATGAATTGAGAGCTTAGCTTTTAGATTTCTCCTGCTTTTCCCCTGGGAGCAGTCTCTCTTAGCCATAAGATGTGATAAGACCCGCCCATGCTCAAACTAGGAAACATGGCAGCCCTGAGAAGGGGAAGCAGACACAGATCTTACCCCTAACCAAGAAGCTGTTTGTGCCATTGATCATTGTGGGCACAGGAAAAATCAGTTTTCTTGGATCTCTGTGTCTCTGGATCCATCAACCTCAGTCCAGGGCAGGCCCCTCAACCAGGACTCCATCCGTATTATATTTCTTTTACTATTTTTTATTTTGTCTTTCTTGTTGTTTGTTTATTGCTTTGGTTTTCATTTCATTTCACCACCAAATGAGAGACCAAGCAAGCATTCGACCCATGGGAGAAGTAGGAGGGACATTTCAGATCCAACCCATGATGTTAAGCAAAGAAATGGTGCAAACATCAGTTTGGGTGATATTAGTGCTATATACTGGATTTCTTTACAAACCAAGCCACCTCCACATACCTTATTTTCTGTTAGTAGGGGCAAAAATCTCATTTCGTGAATGCTTGGTGTGCGTGGTGTTAACTAGTGAAAATGGAATCAACACAAATAAAATCCATACAAGATGAAAAACTTACATCTGCTTTAGGGCTGAACAGCATCCAGTACCTTCCACAGACAATAGGCACTGAAGTGTAGTCAGTGTCACTGTAGATCACTCTGTGAAGGGAATGGCATTTTCTGCTGTTTCCTTTATACTTAAATACTGGGAGTAAAGGTTTGGGTTTAGTCAACTGCTTCCCAAGTAAAACTTGCTTCCATATATCAGTATCCAGTGAGCTTTACTTAGTCTGGAACAAAGATTTACCTGGACATATTCTTTGATTTTTAATCCTTAGAATAAAATAGGACATATTTGCATAACTCTTAAATGCCCTTGAAGTATGAGCTCAACAAAAACATAGCAATCATACAGTAGGATATTCTTCAACAGTAGTTTATGAAATCAACAAAAGAAAACAATATATTAGTGATATTTTGAGAATTGATTTTTTCTTTTTTCTTTTTTCTTCTTTTTCTTTCTTTTCTTTTTTTCTTTCTTTTTTTTTTCTTGGAATGACAAAGCAGTAGCTGCCTACGGCTTAACAAACAGCAATAGTAAGGGCCATGGGAATGAAGAAGCCTCCCCAGAAAATTACCTCGATGAGGCCAAGCTCAACTTTTGCTGAGAACAATTTAGAAGGGTCATAGAAGATGGCTAAAATCAATACTGGGAAGAAGCATTATGGGGACATCTGTCTTCTTCTACTAGCTGTGTGTGGGTAATCCTTGTAGAGATTGTATGTGCCTGGCCAGCATCACTGCTGTAAGTATTGAAGTAATGGGCTGTAGATGGATCTGAGTGGTAGATGATAGAGTGTATTCAATCCCCCCAATTCTCCTGGCTCTATGTCTTATTCCAATAGGCTTTGGTGGACCTCAAAGCTATCTAGATTGCACCATTCAACTTCGTCCTTACCTACTGCTCTTTGTCTATGATATCCTGGCAGGGCATATTTTGAGAACTTGATATGTAAGATACAGGAGTGGAGACGCTACTGCCTGTGAGGATCCCCTTAAACCTCTCTGTCTCCTAGAAATCCAAGAAGTTCTTTCAGAAGATTCCAGGAGATAACTGTCAGCTCCTGCATGTTTTTCAAGCAAACAAAATATGCTTGCATTGGCTTCTCTACTTTCCTCTCCCTGAGGTCACAGTCCCACGACCAACAAACCTTTGTCTTAGGTCTTCCCCTGGGAGCAGTACAAGCTTAGAAAGAAATGCTTTCTGAAGATGCCTGGAATTGAGCAATGTCAGTGCAGGTTAGGAAGCCTTGCTAAAAGAACAGGGTCAGTGCCCTGTGAACAATCCAGTGATAGATTGCTAGAAGATGAGAGAAGAGGGAGAGTGGGATTAGACTAATACATAAGCACCATATTATTCATCAGGGATACAGTATAGATTTTGGGAACACAGACTAATATCTAAACTTCTCGATACAAAATTACATTCTATATATCTGTACATACATACACACATACATACAAGACTTAATGTATACATAAGCACAGCAAGAGACAATAGCAACAAACTAAAACAATTCTAGCAACATAGTGAAATAAAATTGTACAAATTCTCCCTCCTCCTTCTCTCTCAACCTGGAAGTTTCCATTTAATATTTTTGAACTGTGGCCGGCAAAATATCAGAGAAATGGGGAGAGGGGGTATTGTCCTTGCAGAACTATTTCATACAATGGATTAATTTATGAATGCTATCTAAACATTGCTTCTTTAGTCAGACGTGATACTATAGCCACATTAAAATGGCATAACTCTATGCAATATCATATCTTTATAGCAAAGAGTACATTGTGTACAAAAATAAATTAAAATTTCAAAAGATTAGATAGCATAAGGGTTTGCTATTTCTTAAGCCCAGGGATTCTGGTCCCTTTGAGCTTCCAGTATGTGGTTTCTGTTTTCCACAATGTCTCACAGTTCTCAGTTACTGCTGGAGATTCAAGGATACCAGCTACCTTGAAGGCACCTGGAGGGAAAAACAGGGACAAAGCAAACCAAAACCAACTGTAAAAAGTCCACAAATCAAAGCCACCCTTCAACTGAATTGGCACCCCTTTCTCTGCAGTTGTCAAGTGCCTCCAGAGTTGTCAATGATCTGAGTTACAGCTCAGGGATTAGGCATTTGTGTACAAGTGGCTGAAAGAATGCAGAGGGACTCAGTGTCCTCAGGCCAATAAGAGATAATGGGAAGGTGGTCCTCAGGCCAGGAACCAGCATTGCTGACAACAGGGATGTCGCTGATGTCTTTATTTTTACTTAAGACCAGACATGTATTCCAAATGGCCCATGCTTTGTTAGTAGTCCATGGACTAGGAAGACAGTTAAATAGGACTAGGAAGCACATCTTTGAAACCTCACCCAGTACCCATATGCTCTAATTCGACTTTTGACAAGGATAATTTTGTCTCTCAGATCTTAACGATTCTCCTGTGTTCAATGCAGCAGCATGATGTTTCAATCTTAGAAATGAGGAGAACATTAAAGGGCTTTTGTGTGTTTGTGGTTTGCATAAAATAAGCTCAGAATATATTCTCCATTGGTTATTGGCCATTGTCACAACAATTGAATTATTCCACACTTATCCATCATGTGACACATTTGGATTTATAGGAGAGAATGAACAGACAATGGATAAATAGGAACTTTAAAAGATGAAGAAAATAACAATCACCTGATTGTTATGGGCCATCTGAATAGAGTTTTCTAGAAATTGTTTATTCTGAAGAGAGGAAAATCAAAATGATTCCCACTTTGTAAGAAAAAAAGGCAGGGAGATCTCAATCTTAATCAGAAGATGCTCAGATCTCGGTGGCTGGGGACTGCTTTCACAGAAACAGTTAGAAAGTTGTTACTTTTTGGTTTGCTTTGTATCTTTTGTTTTTTTTTGTTTTTCGTTTTTTGTTTTTTTCTAATTCCAGGTCTTAAGAACTCCATGCAAGCTACAATTATACTTAATAATTTCATATTGTTTAAGTACAAATTCCAAACTAGAAACAAATATTTTTTGTCTTTTTAAATAAATAGTAATATATTCAGGCACTGACAGAGGGATTTTTCTGAGCATGGACCCTGTGCCTTCAGGCCCTAGCACGATGCCTTTCAGCATCTACATGCAAACTTTAGTTGAAATTATGACCCTAATTGACAGGATTTTTAAATTGAGCACCCACAGGCCACGTTGCTACATGGCACACCATCATTTTCTTCTCCATTGAATTAATTTTCAATCAACATTGTTAGAAAAAAAATGAGGCAGAGTGAAGCTGGCTACCGATACTCAGAAGCTATCTCAAATCCCGAAGCACAAGGATTAATTAAGAACCAATTAATACAGAAGGTATACGTCAAAGGAAGAGAGAGAAGAACTGATGAGGTCAGGGCAAAAGTCGTTGCAGTTTTCTTCCTTTGGTGCATTCGATGATTCAAACTGTGAAACAGAAAAGAAAAGCAGACATGCCAAGTGGCTGAGTGCATATTTATTTCAGAAAAGCATACATGTAGGTGTTAGGGATTAGTCTGAATAACCTTATCATAAAAGAAGAAGCATACAAAATATTAGAGCAATGTCTCCCTTAATTTTTTAAGAAAATAGAAGGTAGGAGAGCGGGTAAGCCTTGGAGCGAACCATCTAAATTCCAAGCCTGGCATTTTCTGTGTGATTCAAAATAAACACTTGACCTCTTTGTGCCGGAGGCTTCTGCTTTCTCTTCTGCTTCTCCTCGTCCTCTTCCTCCTCCTCCTCCTCCTCGTCCTCGTCCTCTTCCTCCTCGTCCTCCTCCTCTTCCTCCTCGTCCTCCTCCTCTTCCTCCTCCTCCTCTTCCTCTTCCTCCTCCTCTTCTTCCTCCTCCTCTTCCTCCTCCTCGTCGTCATCCTCTTTCTCCTCGTCCTCCTCCTCTTCCTCCTCCTCCTCTTCCTCCTCCTCATCCTCTTCCTCCTCCTCATCCTCTTCCTCCTCCTCATTCTCCTTCTCCTCCTCCCTCCTCCTCCTGTCACCTCCTCCTCTTCCTGTCTCCTTCTCTTGCTCCTCCTCCTCCTCCTTCTCCTCCTCCATCTCCTCCATTTCCTCCTCTTCTTCCTCTTCCTCTTCCTATTCTCCTCATTTTCAAAAACTCTTAGTAAATAAGAGTTGCATGAGAAACCAACAAAACCCTACTATTTCTAAAAGATAAGTTTAAAAATTCCTCAGTAAATATCACGTCTGTTGGTGCTAAAATATGTCTGAACAGCAACTGTGTGAGGGGAGCTGTCTTCAAGCAGCCTATCTCGATCTACTACTGTCTTATTATATGTTAGTGTGAAATGTAAACTGTTTCTAGAATATGAAAGAGTAAGTAGTGCACGCTCTTGTCACACTGGATGGACAAAACATGCAGGGAAATGGTGAAGGATTTAGGAAACTATCTTCTGTTGTTCTCAACTACTGAAGTCAAGTTTCACAAGAACTGGCAAACTTAGGAGCAGTGTCTCAGATGGAGATGGTGCGCATGAGCATGAGGTAAAGTGGAGACCATGCGTTTGGTTGGGGGGAAAGAAAAGCCTGAGGGGGGGGGAAATCAGTCATTGTTTTAAAAAGAACAATGCAAAAGGAAAAGAATGTACTGAAGAAATCTAGATTAAAGTACAAGTTTGCCTTGAAAGAAACCTTTCACTGCTTTTGAATAAGAAGGATTAAATCTTTAAACATCTATGGCCACAGCAAACATACAAGAAGACTGCCTATCTTCATGAGAACTGACATAACAGTCTCAGACCTGAATTTTTGTTGTTTAACTGGGGTTTTGGGGCGAAGTTTACTGTGTAAACTTCAGAATGTTTTCTTTCTGATCTATACATCAAGGCTAGCTCATATAGATGTTTCTAAGACTTAACATGGTAGCAGGAGGAAACCCACAGAGATGACGATGTGCATCCATGTCTGTGTCAGTTACTTCTGCTCTTCTATAAAGGTAGAGAAGTCCTGAAGGTGACTCTTTAAGATTCTAGCATCATCACTTATCCCTAAATCGTGAAGGTGGAGAGCTGCAGAACGTTGATGTGCTAGTGGGCAGTGAGGCCCTATGGGATATCAGCAGGCAGGACTAGAAATCACTGGATGGGTGCTCTACTTCTAGAGAGCCATGACCTTGACCTTAAGATGCAGATACGACTTCTCCCCTGAAATAGACTTAAGCTGACTACATAGATAAGCCACGTACTAGACTCTCATTCCCATGCTTATAGGGACTGTCCTAGCGTCGGCTCTGCCAGCAGGTCCAGGTGAGAAGAGAGGACCCGGTCCAACCGGATCTGACCCAGGCTGAGCGGGATGGCAAGCGTCTACGGCCCAAAAGAAACCCACAGGACCGGGAGTCTTGTCAAAGCAGGAACTCACTTTAATATGGCATCAGTTTGTTTATATAGACAGAGCAAGGAGGTGGGGATGGAAGTATAAGGTGAGATGACGTATCAAGTGAATGGCAGGTCTCAAAAATCGAGCCAGGCTGGGGGGGGGGGGCGTTTGTCCTCAAGGCCCAAACCAAGGCCAAATAGGGTCCAACATGCTAGGGAGGACTCTGTCACTTTCTTTCTTTGTAATTCATTGTTTCTTAATTATAAACCACACATTTCAGAAATACCACATGTCAGGCTACATTTGCTTCTCAATTTGCAACGCCTCTCTCTCTCTCTCTCTCTCTCTCTCTCTCTCTCTCTCTCTCTCTCTCTGTGCTGGCTCATCTTATGTCAACTCGACACAAGCCAGAGTCCTTGGAAACTGGAGGACAGGTCAAGTGAGAAAATGTCTCCATAAGGTTGGCCTGTTGGCAAAGCTGTAGGGCATTTTTAAGACTATCGGCTGATGCCCACTGTTAATAGCGTTATCCCTGGCCTGATTGTCCTGAGTTCTTGAGATGGGGGAGAGCAAGTCACAGGAATAAGCCAGTAAACAACACTCTTCATTGGCCTCGAAATCAGCTCTGGTTCTTGCCCTCTTTGAGTTCTTGTCCTTACTTCTTTCGTTGATGTACTATGGTGTGAAAATATAAGCCAAATAAACCCTTCTTCTCTAAGTTCCTTTGGTCATTTTATTATTTTCATAGAAATAGAAACACTAAGAGCCTAAGAGCGCATATAGCCACATCTCTTTTCATCGTCCCTAAATCTTGGGGTAACCTAGTGTGGAGATTTCAATGAAAAAAATGTCCCTCATAGACTTGCATATTTGAGTAATTCATCCCCAACTAGTAGACTGCTTGGGGAAGTGGTCCAGCCCTGCTGGAGGAATTATGTCAATGGGGCGGGGAGCACGAGGATTTTGAAAATTCATAACCTCACCCCCTTCCTCTTTGCTCTCTCTGCTACCTGTATTTGAAATGTGATCTCCCAGCTTCTTACCACAGCCGCCTACTACCAAGCCTACCTAACCATTACAGACTCTCACTTGGAAATCATAGGCCAAAATAAATTCCTTTTTCCCCTTAAGTTGCTTTAGTTAAGCTAGAAACCCAATAAAATTAGAGAAGAAACCAAGATTTTGGGCTGATTTATAATATATTTGTCAATTGGTACCAAAACATAACTAACCATTTCTGTTGCATTGATGACATATTAGATCATCTTGTATTTATGTTTGTAATGTCCTAAGAATGGTGATGAAACTCAATTTTCTAGATAAAACTTAGAGTCAAACATGAATTTACCAAATATTGATTATACAATTATCATACTGTAAAATTGAGTTACAAAGAATGATTTCTATAAAGAGTACTCTCAAAGGGCCATCTTATTTAGCTTTTAGCCACATTTAATTTTATGTTTTACTTGTTTAAAATGAGTATATTGCTTTGCACATAGTTGAGAAACAGTTGTTTTTATTATATGTGCTACAGATATTCTGACTTCTATAATTAGATGTGAACATTTTAATTGTTAATTAAGGTAGAATCTTAACATTTCATTTTAATATATACTTTTGTATGTCTATCATATCTCTGCTTATCTATCTAATCTCTAATATAAGTGACATTTTTTTTCCAAATTTTCAAAGGGGATTAGGATGGAAGATGCAAAACTGGGTGATGTGATGTTTCTTTCCTCTGTTAGTGTGATATGTAAAATAGTAAACATGTACATTATTTAATTTATTACACACAAAGCCTTATTACATTCTTACTGTTTTTGTATAGGAAAGTCACTGTCTTAGTCAGGGTTTCTATTCCTGCACAAACATGATGACCAAGAAGCAAGTTGGGGAGGAAAGGGTTTATTCGGCTTACACTTCCATGCTGCTGTTCATCACCAAAGGAAGTCAGGACTGGAACTCAAGCAGGTCAAGAAGCAGGAGCTGATGCAGAGGCCATGGAGGGATGTTCTTTACTGGCTTGCTTCCCCTGGCTTGCTCAGCCTACTCTCTTATAGAACCCAAGACTACGAGCCCAGGGATGGTCCCACTCACAAGGGGCCTTTCCCCCTTGATCACTAATTGAGAAAATGCCTTACAGCTGGATCTCATGGAGGCATTTCCTCAACTGAAGCTCCTTTCTCTGTGATAACTCCAGCTGTGTCAAGTTGACACAAAACTAACCAGTACAGTCACTATCTCCAAAACAATTCAGGAGCTTCTTATTATTGATTTAGAGTGTTTTCCATATAATGGCATTTCGTTTCCAAATTAGAAAATGATTCTACTTATACTTGTTATGCTCCTAGAGAATCATTAAAATTTTGACAATAAATCACAAAATCTATAAAGTTATGTGTGTGTGTATGACGCTGTTAGTGTTTGAATTAACAAGGTTAATCATCATGGCAGGTGATATTGTGACAATGATACCAGGACATTATACCAAGTCTTTATCCAGTCACAAGAGGTTAATTATACCAGGTTTCTTTCTGTTGCTGTGCTAAAACACCATGGCCCAAAGTGACTAACTGAAGATGGAGATTATTTTGTTTTATGGTTCCAGACAGAAAGCCCATCGTAGCCGAGGAGTCATAGCAGACGACAGCCCCAAGAGTATGCTGAGAAATTACATCTTCAACAGGAAACATGAAGCAGATGGTAAATTGCACAAAGGGAGAGGTTTTTCAGTAGAGGGCTTTGTTCTGGACACTGATAGGTCCCTACAGTAACTGGAGGAGAGGCACAGGATGCATAAACAGATTCGAGCTGGTGGGTGATGTGCAAGCTGTCCCCATTGTTGCTTCTATTTCCCAGGGAAATCTCACATTGAGCCCTCAAATAAGTGAATGTTGGGGGAACTTCTCTGTTAGGAGGCAACAGGCTGAAGACAAGATGCAATAGAGCTATCTAGGGGAGTGAAGAAGCCGCTTTGAAGATCTGCCCTGCCAGCTGCAGAGAATTAAGGGGCAAGTTAATCCATGGCATCAACTTGTTTTGCAAAGAGCCATGCAGAATTTGGTAAGTACTATGAATCATAGGCTCTCTCGTCGGGGAGTACCATTTATTACTAAAAATATATTGGGGCGATTGATCCCATTCTTTTACATCCCTGTGTTCATCACCCCATTTGCTTATGAATAGTAACTATATTTAAATTATGTCTCTGTCTTCTCCAACCTACCTGATTGTGAAGTACATAGTCTTGCTGAAAACTCATCAATAAAAGTTTTTTAAATACTTTGTCTTTTCTCTAAATAAGTGTGGGCATTCCTAATCTGAAATTTTCCAGCACCAAATCCTCTCTATATAAACACTGTTAAGTGGAAAATTGCACACCTGACTCCAGGTGAGGGGTCACAGTCAAACACAGGTGCACTTAATGTATTTCAGGACATTACCTTCTGGCTATGTGTATAAAATTCATATAAACTCACATGAATTTCTTGTTCAGATGTGGTCTCATCCCCAAGATACTTTATTATGTGTGTGCAAAAAAAAAATTTCAAAATCCCCCAAATCACTCAAAAAATTGAAACACTTCCCAACCATTAAATAAGATCAGATCATCAAATCAAACAAAATGCTTTCAAATTCTGGAAAGCAATTTTTCAATATATATTTCACATGCATTTTATTTTAGCTTAATAATCTGCCCAGAAGCTGGTCAGGTATAATTAATACACATATGTGGTTAGTGTGGCAGGTGTTTGGAAAGTGACCTTCTTAGCCTGGACTTCAACCTATCACAGTTTTTTCTTAGTTGGCTCAGTTTGACTTATGCTACAGTCTGCCTTTGATGTCAGTACTGAACCAGTCTCCTGACTGCTTTGTCAGTTGGAGGCAGGACCAAGAACAGAGTCTCTATCTAATGGCATGGCTCACAGAGCTTAAGAAGATGGGGATTGGAACCCAACCAGCTGTTGATGGTAGCTCCTGTTTGTAGAATGGAAATCTAAGTGGCCTGTGGATATCTGGTTGCATTACTGTAGTTATAAACAGGACAATCCATGGTATGTGCCCGGAGCAGGGCCATAGCCACATCCATGCTACGAACTGATTTGCCCAGCTTTGACTTTCCTTCTTCTGAAAATCCCTTCTACTCAAGAACTGAGAATGAGCTTCAGCAAATCTGGTCATATTAGGTCCCTGCTTGACAACTCTCAATAATTTTCCCATGCTGGAAATAAATGTCTAGACTCCTCACATTCTCTAGTGCTGGCATGGCATATATAAAATATATATATATATATATATATATATATATATATATAAAATTCACACTACCTCTACCCACACCCCTGGTTTTGTGGTTTTCCCTTTGTATATCTTTCTGGTCTGTAGCTTTTATTCTTTTCTCTGCTTGGAGCCCTTGGCTCGTAACCCTTGTTGTCTGTCATGCCTTCTTCTCAGTCAGGTCTTGGATAAGATGCTACCTCTCCAGAGAGGAGCACTCTTTGCAAAAAAGCTCAGCCTACAGTTATCCTTTGCCTACCTTTATCCTTTTGTTTCATTTATGCACACCTGAAATTGCCATATTTACTTACCATCGTGTCTACTTCCTACCCGCCCCCAAGCTGGTGTAAACTGAAGAAGAATGTGGGGAATGTTTATAAGTCTCACTGGGGGAGCACTAGTGACTACAGTCACAGGTCACCAAAGCAACATGTGGGGTTAGCAAATTACGTAATGACTAAATCTATTATCATCGTCTTCTACTTGGCAAACACCACCGATCAGCATATCCTACAGTGAGTGAAGTTATACTCTACAAATCCTACAAAGATCTTGGGGATCTCTCATCTTCTCCTTACTCTTTATCCTCCATAGAAGCAATCCATACATCCCCTTTACTGACACTGCCCATGCATCTGTCTATCTGTTTTTATGAAACAGGGTCTCACAACCAGAATAATAAGGTCAAGAAATCACAATTGGGGTTGTGTACCTTTGCTACTTAAAACCTTCTAACATCCAAATGGTCACACAGTACTCCAGACACTGAGACACTGAGAGTGCTTACATCAAACATACATCAAACTTGCCTAAAGTTGGCTCTCTCTCTCTCTCTCTCTCTCTCTCTCTCTCTCTCTCTCTCTCTCTCTCTCTCTCTCTCCTCTTCCCCTCCCCTCCCCCTCTCTTTCTTTCTCTTTCTCTTGGGAGCTCTGTAGTACTCATTGAATTCTGGGAGCATTGTTAAAAACTAGGCTATGACTTCTGTAGATAAATACCCCAGTCTTTCTCAGACTCCCAGACCCACACTTTGAAACTTCCTCAGTCTTCACGGGGATTCATTTACTCCAAAGGCCACTGGAGGCTCACATTCCAATAACTACCAGAGAGAGATGGTACCATGTAAAGGTAAGGCCTGTTGTCTATAATCAGGAATATCCATTAACTGAACATTTTTGGATCTTCATATCTCACTTTCTCTTCTTGTTCCCTTGTGTATGATGAAGCCCATTTAGATAAAATACCCACATGAACACCAGACACCTTGTCTCAGGGCCCACTATTGGGGACATATGAATGAAAGTGTATGCCTGCAATCTGGGCTTCATTTCCTTCTCCAGGTTAGTTTTCCTCAGCCAAGAGCCACTTCCTACTCATACCTCTGCGTATGGGGACCACAGTGGCTCCTTGAGTACATTGTGACATTTCTTACTTCATAAACCTTCATAAATTCTTGAAGTACTTTAAACATTACCACAATACCCTAGTGGTTAACCACATGTCTCATTCTACCAAGAGTTCAATGAGCGCCTGCTCAAATAGAGTCAGGAATATATTCTCGCTCATGTCATTCCTTAAAAATGTAAAAACGTTTTAGTTTAATTTTACAGGGTACCATATAAATATATTGCTGAAACTATGAGAGAACACATAAGCAGAAATGGCAACATACAGTCATTTTTACAATTAGGATTATATGTCTTTCTTCCTTCTAGTGAGTTGAACATAATACTTAGTAATACTTATCCAGAAACAGTGAAATATCTAGATGTCCAGAAAAATACATTTGTTGGAGTCAGACAAATTTAATATGCCAATAGGAACCTAAAATTTCTTTTTAAAGAAGTCATGTTTTTTTTTTATGGCAGATTACCACACTATTACATTTCATAGAGATTTTTTTCCTTGCCAAAAATTGTTCAGCGAAAGTAGCATTAGCTTGGCTTTAAGCAAACTTTTAAGTTGTACCAGCAAGAGCTGAAGCGATGATAGAATTTGACTCATTAGGCTTTTATTTTTACCATAATACTCTTAGCAAGAGCTAAATATCATTTCAAACATATAATTAAAGTCTTTCAGCAATCCATGCTTTAATATGATTTGAGACGATAAATACCTTCTACAACAACTATCTCACTGCTCCTTTTACTGTTATGGCTTTAATTTTCCACGATGTTTTAATTTTGATACAAATACAACAAAAGTCCAGTGTTCCTACACAGTACCAGTATGTGTTGCCTTGAATAAAATTGGAAAAATAGATGCTCTTCTTGCTCTGGAGTGGAGATCTAACATGCCTCGTTGGACACTGTAAATGCATTGGGTTCCATGTAAAAGTACATTTCGAGTTTTTTTTTTTTTCATTTAGGTCTTTATATATCTGGGTAATCTTTACTTGTTGTCAGACCTCAGAGTTTGCCTATATCCCAGCAACACAGGCTGCCTGTGCCACAGCATGAGAGCTTGCTTGTACCATTGCGAGCCTGTGTTAACATCAACAATCTACTTGGACACTGGCCATTACATCTTTAATGGATTTCTTCTGTACTCACCTGCAGAATGATGGCCCTAATTGCATCTATTTTTTCCAATATTACACATCTATCTCTCTAGTGTTGTAGTTAATGTAAGAAAATATTGGGAAAGCTTGAAACTTCTTCCAAGACATACTTCTCTATTTTTTATTCATATTAAAACTTTAGTTGATGAAAGTTGAAACTCCCTTCAAGATTTTTTTTGCATTTAAGTTGTGTATACTTTTCCCAAAAACTTAGTCTAATCACCTACTGTGTGCCAATAAGTCTTAAGATAGTAATAGGGGCCTTAAAATGCCTTTATAAAAAGAAAAAGAAAATAGACCAGTTAAAATTAACATGCAATAAAGTTATTATGGAAGTTAATATAAATGTTAACAAACTAACTCAGACTTTTCATTTACCTTTCTGGTTTTCCATAGATACTTTATTGTCTACAATGTGGCTTATAGTTAATATAATAGCTCTATACTAATATAGTTAATAGCTCTAAAATAGCTACAATTAACAGCTATGTCTGGTTGAAATCAGAAAAGAAAGAAGGTATTGCTGAGAAAAATGTTTGTGATACAGTCTAGCTGTGCAGTCTTCAGAGAGACAGTATTTACTAGGAGTCATGACAAAGCAGACCCTAAGGACAACTACCTGGGAAACTTTTAGAAATGTAAATCCTAGGCCCCTCCCTAGACCTACTACAGTACAGAGCTTTATGTCAGCTTGACACAGACTCAAGTCATTTGAGAGAAGGAAGCCTCAAGTGAGAAAAGGACTCCATAAAATAGGGCTGTGAGGCATTTTCTGAACTGATGGTTACCCATTGTAGCTGGTGCCATCCCTGGGCTCTCTAGGAAATGGTCCTGGGTTCTATAGGCAAACAGTCTGAGCAAGCCATGGGAAGCAAGAAAGTAAACAGCACCCCTCCATGGCCTCTGCATCAGCTCTTGCCTCAAGATTCCTGTCCGGTTTGAGTGCCTGTGCTGACTTCTTTCAATGATGGACTATGGTATGTTTCGTCATAGCAATAATAACCAAAACTATGACATTAACTGAGTCAGAGACTCTGAATAAGTTCAGAAATTAGACTCTAAACCAGGCCTCCCATGGATTTGAAGCTCACACTCATGCCAGAGGTCACAGATGTAGCTGTTCCCCATCATGTTGCCCAATGTTCCATATAAAGAAACAGCTATGCCTGTAATCAATCCTGATGTAGCAGTAGTTACAAAGGCCCATGATCTGGTCTGATCTAGGTTGGGTAGCAAGTTCTAGATACCTTCTATGATATGTCTAACTCTCTCAGGGCTGGAGCCCTATTCCAGTTCTCATGATTATTCTCTATTGTGTCTTACAGGTAGACCTAGTCATGTGAATTTCTCCCATCTAATGCCAAGAAGAGCAGAATCCATTAGTTTTTAGGGAAGGCAACAGGAATTAAGAATAAGTCAGTGTTAAATATTTTTACAAGAAGCAAATGAATGACAAGCCAAGGTCATGAATTCATACACAGAGGAGATCATTTCTCTACTTACTCTATTCCATTGTTATTGAGTATAAATACATTTGCATAGATGTTTTGAAACGCTCAAAAACAATTAACATGGAAATAAGTCAACATAGGCTCCTACTGGAATATCCAGCATGTTTGTTACTATCCACACTTAGAACTATTTGTCCTTTGATACATAGAATTCTCTTTAAAGTTAAAAGGTTGTTTGCTTTGGTGGGCCCAAAGTCTTAGTTTATAACTGGGGAAGTTCAACAATTTTTCCTTATTGCTTGGTTTTTAGAGGGGGTAGGCTTTCTGTCTTTCAACTCATAACATATAAATACTTCATTGTTCTATTCTTAATGCCCCCCTCCAAACCACATTTGATAGCAGTTCAACTGTTCCTTGAAAATTTAAATTTACTGCATGTACCAGAGGGGTTGTAGTCAAATCATCTTGTGCAACTCTTCCGTGAGCTCTTTGCTACCTCCTGGCTGTCATCTAAAGGAGAAAAGCCAGGCAACTCCTCCAGAGAGAGCCCAGATGTTACTATAGAGATGGCTGGTGTTTTCCAGAAGATTTTTGAGATATCCATCTGTCAAAATATCACTTACCAAATGCTTTTGAAGTGTTCACTCCATGGAGAGTACAGGCCCAGATCTCATGCAGAAGCAGAGGCAAAAACAGTGCACACGGTTGCACTTGTTATTATCCGTGGTGGCTTTGTGTTTGATAGCTTCTTCATTTCTAAGTTCATTTTTCAGTTGTTTTACAAGATGTATTTGAAAGTTCAAAACCTATATCTATAGCATAGAGGTTGAAGGCTCTTCATGTTCACCATGATGCTGTCATAAGAATAAAGCTAACACACTTGCTTAACACTGCAGGGGGTCTCTACATCTGTCCTTTGTAGATCTCTATTTTCTTGCCTGGGTGTATGGGGAGTTATACAAGTTTCAAGCTATCGAGAGTATTTAAGTCCTATTCATCAAACCTATAAGGTGGGAAAGGAAAGAATCATTATTTCCCTGTTAAAAAATCAACGGGAAATTGGAGTATTTGTAATCACCAAACACATCCTCCAAGCCATGAAGCCTTCTCTAGTTATCTGAACCATGCTAAAGACCAGCTCTCTGGGATCCTAATGTAGAATTTGCACTATTTTCTGAAGTCCTTACTAACTAACTGACCAACCAACCAACCAACCAACCAACCTAATACACAACTAAGATGCAGTGCAGGGTACATTTGCTAGCTACGCAACTACATTAGAAAAGTGCTTCTTGATGGTCCATCCCATAATTAGCCTCCAAACAATGACAGCATTGCATACACTAGCAAGCGTTTGCTGCAAGGACTCTGATATAGCTGTCTCTTGTGAGACTAGGCCGGGGCCTAGCAAACATATAAGTGGATGCTCACAGTCAGCTATTGGATGGATCACAGGGCCCCCAATGGAGGAGCTAGAGAAAGTATCCAAGGAGCTAAAAAGATCTGCAACCCTGTAGGTACAACAACAATATGAACTAACCAGTACCCCCTGGAGCTCTTGACTCTAGCTGCATATGTATCAAAAGATGGCCTAGTCAGCCATCACTGGAAAGAGAGGCCCATTGGACTTGCAAACTTTATATGCCCCAGTACAGTGGAATGACAGGGCCAAAAAAATGGGAATGGGTGGGTAAGGAAGTGGGGGGGCAGGGTGTGGGGGACTTTTGGGATAGGATTGGAAATGTAATTGAGAATAATATGTAATTAAAAAAAAAGTAAGAAAAGTGCTTCTTTGTGGTAGGTATGGCTGAAAACTCCCTCTGTGGAGGAGAGAGTGAGGGATTTAATCTGGAGCTTACTTATCTAAGCTGGAAAGAACTTGGTCTTGGAGGAAATATACTCAATCATGAAGGGAGGAAATGGGTATAGGGAGACCCACAGCAGACGAATCAGTAGGACGGATGAATGTACACTTGGGCTTGAGCAGTCATCCTGATGATGCCTAGTCCTGACGAATCATTGAAATTCTGGTTAGCTGCTAAAATCCCATGGTTAGAGTTTACAGAACACATCAACATTGATGGAGTCCCCATCCTTCAGCTTTGTTTTTTGTTTTCCTACAGTTAAAACAGGAAGATAAGGATCTCTTGAGCTGTTTTTGTTTTGTTTTTAGATTTTTGGACTATAATTCTTCCAAAGGGGGAACTATAATGCTTGGATTTTTTTTTTTTTTTGTAAGAAGATTCTACATGAGATGTGGTTTTGTTCTTTGTGCGATGTATATGAATCTACACAGTGTGGGAAAGAAAAGCAGCATTGTCCTCAAACAGAGCAATAGTGAAACCTAATTGTCAACCAGATTTGAAAAAGAAAGTCCAGGAAAAATGTCCAGGCCTACAAACATGCTTGGTGTACGATCTCCCTTTTTCTCAGAACACTGGGCCTCTGACAGTAGATGGCAGTGTGAGATGGGGAATTTGAGACTTGGCAGTGATTTTTTTTTTTCTTGAAATAAGCCCGGTAAAATACTTTTTCTTCTTCTCTTTCTTTCTTTCGTTCTTTTTAAAACTTGGCACCCCTAAATTGAGTTTTCAGGCAGAGTTTTGTCTGGACGCCAAGATCCCACCCTGGAAGGCTCTGGCAACCTCCAGGTGAGGCTGAGCAAGGGTTCTGTTTGAAGTAGGGCTGTCGCCCTGCTCAGGAGCAAGGTGGGAAGTATGTGTGCACAATTTATTGTCATACAGCCAAGCCAACTGCCACTCAACAGTCTTGGCAAGTCTGTACACCTCCCCGGTGAAGGCAGCTCCCCTCCCCTTCTTGTTTCTCAGAAATTCATGCTGTTTAGGCCTAGTACACAGAAGCTTTGATAAAGCCAAGGTACTAAAGCAGCTTTAGGATTTTACTTAATCTTCATTCTCCTTAACCCCTTAAAAATCTGAGGCAGGGAGAGAGGGGATTTCCCAATTGAAATCCGAATTAAATGACACTAGAAAAACGCTCACTGGATTTGAAATCATCCCCTTCCCAGTGGTCGCTCAAGTCAGGGATCCTACTCAGAAACTGAGAAATCATGAAACATATGAGCATATTAAAGCTGGCTATTACGTGTCTTCTTTAGTAGTCTTAGTGTATTGGCAGGATATGGAGTCTCTACTCACCTAGACTTGTGCAGAGCATCTTAGAAATACGCTGTGTTTTAAACAGGATAGGGATAACTTAAACTATTTGATTTGCTAAATGATTCAATTCATAAAAAGAGATTAATTTAATTAATCATTCTGATAATGTCCTTACTTCACACGGTCATAACAGGATTTGAATAGTGTATCTCATCCATGTTCATGGCTTTAATAATTGTTTTGCTTTCTATTCTCCGTGACAACTATACTTACTCAATTGTAGATGTCTTCTAGTCTAGCTTAATCTCAGGGCTTGTATGACAAAATGTCCATGACTTAGCCATGTTAAGCTCCAGTTTCCCAATTGTTTGTTTGGAATAATGTCATATTTACTCCAGAGAGCCTGAGGTCGAGCACTGGTCATTCTGTCCAAATGTGCAATAAATATTATCCATTGAAATCAGGCAGAATTTGAAACATTATTGCTCCCTGTCCCTTTCAAAAATGGTGAATACTTAATCACCCTAGATGAAGAAAAGTCAAACAGGCAAATTTCATACTTAAGATGTGTTGCCTGCAAGAATAAGCGAAAGGAAAATGGAGATTGCCTTAAGATCACTTTATACTTAAGTGAGAAAACAGAATGTTATAGTCAAATCTCACCGACAGCTGGGAGTGTTTGAATATATGCATACACTTTGCATAACCAAGTCAACCAGTGCTTTGGTTACCAGGTGAGGAACAAGACTTTCAGGATGAAGGTAAAAATGGAGGCATGAGAACAAACACAGTCGTAAGCCACACCTTTGGTTTCGTCTCATTTGGTGTGCTCCTTTTAAACTGGGAGGCTGGGGGTGAGAGCCTGAAAAAAGTAGGAAGTCTGGGGATGAAGACTAACCACTAGCAGGTTGTGTAGCACAGTCCTGTAATCTTAGCACTCAGGAAGCTGATGCGGGGGAAATGCCAGGATTTGAAGCCAGTCTGAGATACAAAGTGAGTTGAAGGCCAGCATGGGCTACATAGAAGATGATGCTTCTGAAGAGTCTATCAACAAAACAACGCCCCTAGCGATCTTTGTTTTGTTTTATTTTTATTTTTAGAAAGTTGTCTACATGGGGCCTCTATGTTAACCTGGATGGAGACTTGTTGAAAGATTGACAACGATGTCATGGCTGAACACCAGGATGCTAGGATGCTATTTCCTAAACGCATCACTTTTTACATTTCTGTACTCCCTTAAGTTATTCATTATTTTATTAACATAAATAAAATGCTTTCCTCTTGTTTTGTGACTTTGACAAATTGCTACATAGCCTTGTGTACTTTCCCCGAGAAAACGGAAAACAACACTCAGAATATTTCAAGGTAAAACGACTTAGTACTCGTGGCAGTTACTAGGTCAGCCTTAGGCATTTGGTAGGTCAGTGAGTATAGCCAGGTGTGAAAAGCACCTTCCCAGTTAGTAATGATAGAATCAGACAATTATAGAATGCTACGCTTTAAAGAACCCCATAGCAACCAAAATGTCTTTTGCTTTTTTTTTCTGTTGTATATACATTTTATTTATTTATTTATTATTAGATATTTTCTCTATATACATTTCAAATGCTATCCCGAACGTTCCCTATACCCTCCCTCTGCCCTGCTCCCCTACCCACCCACTCCTGCTTCTTGGCCCTGGCATTCCCCTATACTGGGGCATATAAAGTTTGCAATACCAAGGGGCCTCTCTTCCCAGTGATGGCCGACTAGGCCATTCTTTTTCTTATAAAAGCAGAAGGTAATGACTTGATTGAGACTGGTGACATGGGTTATATTCAAACCCTCAGCAAAGGAAACCAGGAGAATACACACAAACATTAGCAAAAGATCTACTGTCAAGAGTCAGTTGCTATCATACTTTGAGGCTGAAGAATCCCAGGGTCTGTAGTCGGCAAGTTGGGAGTGCAGAAACGTAACAGCGTGGAGCTAGGCTATGTCAGGCTTGAGATCCAGGGAAAGCCACTGTTTGGGCTGGATCTGAGGGCAAGTGGAGATTGACAACTAGCTCAAAGCAGTCAGCCACGATGAACTTCCTGAGTGACAAGATGGGTGGATGGAAGATGGCCTGCTTTATTCTACCCAGGATTTCCACTCACTGAACAATCAGATCTATTTGGTCCACTGATTCAAATGAGAACCATCTAAAAGTATTCTGTTGGGGACATTCAGAGACATATTTTGTCAGATGTTTGGACATTCCTGGCCCAATCTAGAAGACATAAGTTTAATGTTATCTTTATATTGAAGCTTGTGAAACTGTCACCACAGAGGAAACAGAGTGTCATGGGTGTCCTATATGCTAATGTAAAATGTTTCTGTTTCAGTCCTAAACAAGATCAGGATCTCCTTTTTCTGCAGACAGGCAAACATTCTCAATATTTGGGAATTCTGGTTTGGTAACAGCACTGTAGAACTTTTAGTTCATGGACTTGAAACGAAGCAGATGCGTATGTGAAGGCGTTTCTCTTAAAATGCCCTATCTGTACTCTTGTGGTTTTGGCTCAGCCCTTGAAGCTGCATAAGAATGAAACAGTGGGCTTGGAACCACCGGGAGAATTGAGATTTAAGTCTGTTTAGACAAAATATCAGAGACAGATAGTGGTTTACACATCATTTGAGATGTTGATGTAGTTTCCAGTATGGGTAGCCATTGGTGATTGGACGCTTGTTTAGTGTACAAGTGCTAATCAAGACGCTAGGAAGAACAAAGAGAGCATGTTTATGGAAGGTACCAGCAAACTCAGCTAGATCCTAGTTTAATTGTTATCACTGTCTAATTGATTCTCTCTTATACAGTACTGGGTTTACTTGAGCTAAAGTTTGAATAAGAACTTGGGCTTTTGTCCATTTTATGCACTCACTGCTGTATCTCCAGCTGCTAAAATCTCAAACTACTGGGTCTTACCCAACATGACACAGGTTTCCCGAGTGACTGGGGAGCACCCGAAGTCCTAAGTGCTGATAGTTAGATTAAAAGATTAAAGCACTTACTATCAGAGAACATGGCCGGTACCTTCCAACTAAGCTAAAAAAAAAAATGGTCACCTTCTTAAGTTACTTCTCATCAGGTCTTTGTTTATAGCAGCAGGACAGGTAACCAATATGTGTCCTGTTTTATAGATGGCTGCTGGAGAAGGAAATAGTAACAGAGGATGTATATGATCAAGGATGAGAAGGCTTGTGGGATGAGATTTAGTCACAGGACCAGTCTTGACTTTAAATATTTGCAAACTTATCAATATAAATGAGGTAGGTGTATTTGGAAGAACAACTTCCAAAGAATACACTTAAAGGTCCATGGTCAAGTGTTACGTTTTTTTTTCCTAACTAAAGTTTTTTTTTCTGTTTATTTCTAATTTATTTAACTAAATGACAGGTTAATTGGAAATAAAACAGTTCCTTTTAGCTCTAAGTATTTACCCAAGAGTTTGAGGACCATTGATCCTATAGGCTAGATTCAGTCTTTAAAGAACTATTTGATGTAGAAGGCTCTGAGTCTATTAGAAGTTGGGGGACCTGTTGGATTGTTCTAATTTCAAAAAGAGTATACCCAACTATTGACATGTCTAATGAAAGCAGTTCAAGATAAAGGTCCCTTGTGTTTCCTTCAATGCCATTTGAAAGTTAAAAAAATTATTCATATATTTCATTATTAATATCTATTCTTATGTCCGCAAGGAATGAGTCAAGAAATTCTTTTCTTTAATTCCAAAAGAACAGAATACATGCATGCTGAGTAGTTGGGCAGGACTTAGATGTTTCGTAAGCATTCTTAGTGCTGAGCAGGGTACTGGCCATGCAAGAGCAGGGAAAGGGGGGTATTAGAGGCTCTGCGGGCAAAGTGTTTACTGGGGAAGCATGAGGATTTGAGATAGAATCTTCAACATCCAACTTGGAAGCAGGGTTGACAGCATACATTCAGACAATAGCACTGGGGGATGAGAAAGATGGATGCCAGGATCTTGTTGGCTAGCCACTCTATCTCAAATGGTAAACTCTTCATGCACCTAATGTCCACCTGTGCCTTTGACCACACGCCTATGAACATGCATGAGTGGCTCACATTCATACTGATGATGCCTATGAACATAAATGAGTGGTTCGTGTGCATGCACACAGTGAGAATATTTTTTTAAAGGGAGAGATAAAACAATAGACACTTTAGTGCCCAGCGTGAGCTCAGCTAGAAGGTTCTGAATGTCTACCTCCCCACAGGAGTTCAGTTTCTGTGTGAGAAAAATTTGAATTCCAGAATGTTCTCCTTTCTAATGGGGACACAGGAAGAAAGAAGCTCTACTTCCAGGTTTTAGGATTTCTAAAAGTACAGAGGAAAACATCTGTTTGTATTTCTGTTCAAAAATAACAATCTAAAAACTCAGTTATTAAAGCAGTGAGTTCATGGCCATGGTACTGGGTGGAGCTGAGGGTGTGGCTGGGGGGGGGTTGCTTTACATGGTCAAGGCTGTAGGTTCTATCCTTAAAACTAAAAAACAAAATAAAATAATTATAGATAAAGTTGTGCAAAGACCTACTACGGCAAAAGACATTGCCTGGTATTTTAGACGTCTGGAGGGTGTTTGAAGGCTGAGTTCTTGCCTTTCTACCCCAGAAGTGGTTGGTGATAAGTCTATGCTCTCGGGGAAGAGGAGCATGCTTTACACAAGTACAGTTTCTCTAAAGTTCACAACTGTTCATAAATGCTGATGTCACTACAGCTGATGTCACAGCTGTGGGCATAAGCTCAGGGCACATGAGTTCCAATGTCCCCTCTGTCACTAAGAGCCCATGTGACAGCACAGACACCACTGCCTCTCTAAGCTGATTTTATTTTGTCCATCTCTAAAAATCCAAGAGTGAATTAGATGGGTTTTAGTCTCTCTGCAAGAATGATATCTAGGATATCTGCAAAATATCTCGGATCTTATATTGACAGTATTTTCAGGAAGTCCATTCCATATAAATGGAATGACAGAGGTGTTCTTATTGTTTCTCTGTGGAGGGCCCCGTGAAAATGTTTAAGCAGTTTCACATATTAAACATCACACATCACACATATCACACACACTCAATACTACACATCACACATACATACACACCACACATCACATACCATACAAACCACACACACACACACACACACACACACACACACACAAATACACGCACACACCACCCACACCACCACACATACCATATACCACATACACACACACACCCCACACATTACACATAGATTGTGGATAGTTTGGCTTGAGAAGTGTGTATCACTCCCTGCTACCACCACACACACATTTTTACCTTGAATCTACTGTTCTGTACTTCCTTTACAGTTCTGTTTGCTCTTACATTTCTATCACATTTTCTCTTCTAGAATCCTTGTCTCTCCCAGGTAGTAAATTGTCACCCTGTTTGAAAACCTGAGGCTTACCTGCATGTTGATTGGATGAGTGTGAGTCACCTGGAGTCCTGTTAACATTTCCACACCGTGGTACCCACCCATGTTTCTCTGCCTTAACTCCCCTTCATTCATTTGGGGTTCAAACTTCTACTCACTTCATCGCCCGGCTGCTTTAAATAGAACCACGTAATGGTTTCCGATCCCCACGGGTGTCAATTACCTTCTTGAGGTTCAACCTCACATACTACATCTCCAATGAAAACCGCCATTATACATCTGGCTTGTTCCACTGCAGAGGAGGGAAGGTGGGCAGATGAAGCCAGAGGGGAGGCAAACATTTTGAAAAGATTTACCCAAATCCATAAGTACCCCTGGAAAAAATGTATTAAAAAGACTTTGAATGTGAAGCTAACATTTGAATCTGGACTTGGTGGTGCACGAACTGTTTGCCCTTAAGAAACAGTAGGACCATCGAACACTCAGTCTCTTCATGTGTGAAATGTAGATAATAAGGACAGCTTTATTGGATTACTGTATACGACAAAGAAAATAGATATTATGTTTAAAGTTCTTGGAACTTGAGAAGAAGGGGCAGTGTATAAATCATATCACCTACCATGACTAACAACACTACAAGTTAATCCCATTCCTATTAATGAGAAATGAACAGTCTCCTGCATGCAATTTAACTATTATTCATTGAATACCATCTGGATTCTCTAGCTGAGGATGGGGCTGGGGGTTGTGTGAAAGTGACATGAGTTTTAACTCTTTTAACCTTTCCTTGGCTCAGCCTACTATATTAAATATGATATTTTAGTACATATTACTTACAATATGTACAATATTATTTTCTTACTTTGTACTCACTCAGATTTTCTAGACCCCTCTCTTGTCTTTAACCCCATTATTCACATTGCTCATGAGTCAGAATATGTATGTATATTGCATGTCTGTGTGTGCATTTGGTATGTGTGCACATATATGTAGTGTGTTTATGTATGCATGGTGTTTTTGTTGTATCTGTTGTATGTGTAGTGCATCTATGCACATGCAGAGTGTGTGTGTGTCTGTAAATGTCCAGGTGTGTATGTGCATATATGTGGTATATGTGTATGCATGTGGTATGTGTGTATGGTTTGTGTGGCATGTATATTGTGTGTGTGTGTGTATGTGTGTTTGTATATGTGTGTATATGTCTGGTATGTGTGTATGTGTGTGGTGTATGTTTATGAATGTGGTGTGTGTATATGACATGTGTGTATGTGAATGCTTTATGTCTATGCATGTAGTGCATATGCAATATGTATGATGTGTGTGGTGTGGTATGTGTGTATATGTGTGGTATATGTAATGTGTTTATGTGTGATGTGTATGATAGGTATGATGTGGTTTATGTGTGTGTGGTGTGATATTGTGATGTATGTGTGCATGTGTATGCGTGGTATGTATGTCTGTATATGTGGTTTATGTTATATGTGGTTTGTGTGATATGGTATATGTGTGTGTACAGTTTGTATAATATGTGTGTGGTGTGTATGTGTGGTATATGTGATGTAATTTTATGTGGTGTGTGTATGTGTTTATGTGTGGTGTGTGTGTGAATATATGGCTTGTGTGATGTGTAGTCTATGTGTGTGTGTCTCCTGTGTTTCTTTGGACTGAAGACAGAACTTATTTATTCTTAGTCCTGCCATGAAGTAACTTTCTATGTAAGTTTTTCTCACCTACCTTTCTACTCTATCCTCACAAGAAAAAGGGAATTCAAGAACTCCAAGACATGTTCTATTTGTGATGCCAGCCCAAATCATTTCACCACTAATTGAAAATGTTATTGTTGAAAATTCCTATAGCACAGCTAAGCTACAGAAGAGGCTTTGTGGTGCTGGCGCTTATGGGAGACATGATTTCTATCCAGGATCCCCAGAGAGACTCAGACCGCATATTGCTAGCCTGGAGAGGGTCTCATCAAAGACTGAAATAGAAATGATATTGGGTATGCATCATCTTTGCACCATTACAAAGTGAAGAAGTCCTACAATAGAGACCGTGTGTATTGTCATCTGTGTGACATGGACAAGCTCAGAATCTAGTTTCTTTGTGAAGTTTGTAGTAGTAGTAGTAGTAGTAATACCATATTTACCTTGATTTACATAGATGCATAGATCCTTCCACTAAGTTGGAATTCATCCAGGCTAGTCCATTTGTCTGTGATTCTCACAGTGACCAGCAACTATTGGAAAGAGACATAAATGCCCCCTCATCTGTCATTATCAGGACTCCTGTGCACTGAGGTGGCTCCAGCTGATGCAACAATGTCCCAGGTCATCTTTCTTCAACTCAGTGCCTCTTATAAGGGCAGAACACACTCTGAGACTCCAGAATGTTGGTAGTCTCTTGGTGGTTCCTAAAGTTAAAGTTTCAAGTTTAAACATTCTAGTTGCTGCATTTTATTTTGTTCGTGTCACACAGAAGGGTACCTACTTCTTCATTGTGTAAGCAGGGCTCATATATCTTATTATTTATCTTCCATAAAATGGAAATCTAAGTTTGTTGCAGGCTAGGTAGAACTGGCAGCATTTGAGAACTATTGCTCAAGATAAATGACAGAGCAGACTGGCACCTTAGTTCACTAGGACAGAAATTTCAGTTTAGGGCTTCCAAAACAGAAATAAGATTTAAAAACAAACAGCAAAAACAACAACAACAAAAACCAAACCAAAACACAAAACAAACCTGTCTTCAGCATTCTGGCTGGCGTATTTTATGACACTACCTTAGCTTTCTGAAGAGGGTCGTCACCAAGCAGATGGGAGAACACGTGCAAATGGGGAAAAGAGAGAAATGCAGAATAACAACAGTAACAGCAGTGGCAAACCCTGAAAAGCCCCCAAACGATCAAGCTCATGTTTAAAAATCTATCAAGTGCTCGCTTCGGCAGCACATATACTAAAATTGGAACAATACAGAGAAGATTAGCATGGCCCCTGCGCAAGGATGACACGCAAATTCGTGAAGCGTTCCATATTTTTGAATCAGAAGATGAAGTCAAATTGGCCTTGAAAAAAGACAGAGAAACTATGGGACACAGATATGTTGAAGTATTCAAGTCAAACAACGTTGAAATGGATTGGGTGTTGAAGCATACTGGTCCAAATAGTCCTGACACAGCCAATGATGGCTTTGTACGGCTTAGAGGACTCCCTTTTGGATGTAGCAAGGAAGAAATTGTTCAGTTCTTCTCAGGTATATTGAAATATTTAAGAGCAGTCGAGCTGAAGTTAGAACTCATTATGATCCACCACGAAAACTTATGGCCATGCAGCGGCCAGGTCCCTATGACAGACCTGGGGCTGGCAGAGGGTATAACAGCATTGGCAGAGGAGCTGGTTTTGAGAGGATGAGGTGTGGTGCTTATGGTGGAGGCTATGGAGGCTATGATGACTATAATGGCTATAATGATGGCTATGGATTTGGTTCAGATAGATTTGGAAGAGACCTCAATTATTGTTTTTCAGGAATGTCTGACCACAGATATGGGGATGGTGGCTCTACTTTCCAGAGTACAACCGGACACTGTGTACACATGCGGGGATTACCATACAGAGCTACTGAGAATGACATTTATAATTTTTTTTCACCACTCAACCCTGTGAGAGTACATATTGAGATTGGACCTGATGGCAGAGTAACTGGTGAAGCAGATGTTGAGTTTGCAACCCATGAAGATGCAGTTGCAGCTATGTCAAAAGATAAAGCAAATATGCAACACAGATATGTAGAACTCTTCTTGAATTCTACAGCAGGAGCAAGCGGTGGTGCTTACGAACACAGATATGTAGAACTCTTCTTGAATTCTACAGCAGGAGCAAGCAGTGGTGCTTATGCAAACCAGTCCAGTTACGGTGGCCCAGCCAGCCAGCAGCTGAGTGGTGGTTATGGAGGTGGCTACGGTGGCCAGAGCAGCATGAGCGGATATGGTAGCCAAGGAGCAGTGAGCAGCAGCTACTACAGTAATGGAAGCCGAGCATCTATGGGCGTGAATGGAATGGGAGGGATGTCTAGCATGTCTAGTATGAGTGGTGGATGGGGAATGTAATTGATTTTGATCACTGACTCTTGGTCAAAAAGAAATTTTTTTAAAAACCCCTCAGTTTAACAGATTTTGCAATCCATCCACCCTTGTGGTTTTATGCCTGCTCTTAAGTGAACATTGGCATCGCTCAAAGAAGGTTCAATGTTGAACACAGCAGTCACCTAGGATGATAGAGCAAAGTTGAGTGAACTGTAACTGTTAAACTTAATTCCTAGCTTTTCTCTAGTTACTGTAGGATGTACGTAAGCAGTAAGCGTATTTAGGTTAAAGCAGTTGAATTATGTTAAATGTTGCTCTTATACATACATTGAACACTGTTGATGCATGTTGAAAAACATGCTTTTTTTTGTAAAACTATAGGAGCTGCGTCTACAATTAAAAGTGAAACATTTGGCATGTTTGTTAATTCTAAATTCATTTGATAACCTGTAAGGCACGTGACTTTAAAGCTCTTTTTTTTCTTTTTTTTTTTAAGTTAAGGGAGAAGTTTTGAGAAGTCACACCATTATTTTTTAGGATTTTTGGTCTTAGTGTTTGTATGAAATTCTGACGCCTTGATTTAAGTCTTTCATTGTATTGTGATTTCTTTTTAGGTGTATTGCTCTAAGTGAACCTTGTCAAATAAATCTTCCCTTTTAAAAGCTAAAAAAAATAAATAAATAAAAATCTATCAAATGTATGCCAGCGTCTGCGATGCCTGATTCTTCATGTGAATGGGTTCATGGATTTTCATGAGAGTAGTGCATCTTCCTCATAAGTGAAATTAATGCAAGGAGCTCTGCAAACCTCTGGTAGTTTTCACTTGCCTGTTTTTTGTCAAAGGAGTTGAGTTGATTCAATTAATTATGCCTCCCCACTGAGTTCCATTTTCATTGGAACCCACATGGCAAAGCTGTAAATGATACGTGCAAATAAGGAATCATCTCTGGGGAAAGCCTTCTTTGAGGAACATGGCTCTCGCTTTTGTGAGATGCAAACAGTGTGTACCTGTGTTTCAGGGCCATGAACTAAGAAAAGATGCTTCTGTTGTCTTTTTTTCTTTTTCAGTATCAGTGTCAAAACAACCCTCTTTCATGTTGCTGGAGAGCAAGGTGAAAAAGTCAATCACACATTTCTAGTAATTTCAAAAATTCCTATGAAGATGTAGTCTGTTCCCTTTTCATCACATTGAAGGATGTACCAGACACACAGATGTGTGTGTGTGTGTGTGTGTATGTGTATATGTATGTATATATGTATGATAGAATGATGATTAAAGAGGAACTCATGAATTTCAGAGTGGGGGACACCAGAGAGGTTGGAGGAGGAGAGGGAAGGGTGGAAAAGATGTAAATACATTATCTATATGTGGGATTCTCAAAATATTTAATTTAAAAATAATAAAATAAAAATAGTAAGTTTTCCAACAAAAGTAATATTGGAATGAATTTCACACTGAACTAATTCATTTCTTCCTATGGGAAAATATCTTTACATAACTGAAGTAAGACTTCACATTAGTTTCACAATGTAAATGCAAGAGCCAACCAATACATTTTAGATTGTTTATGATATATTTTTTAATTTTTATTTTGGGTTTTAGGCAACACATGCAGTTATGACTGAGAAAGATTACTAAATCTTGCTTGACTTTGATGCATGCACTTGCAAACTGAAGCACCATTCAAGTCATGTAGAGATTAGACTGGGGCTGATTTCTGTCTTGGTCATCAGTTTGTCGGTGACTGTAAAATTGGAAAGCACTTCTGTGCACAGGATAAACCAGAGTGGATCCTAGACCAATTGGGCTCTCAGTCACCTCTGGTCCTGGGGAAATGCAGATTCTTAGTATACTTCCTTCTTATCTCTGTATTTCACCTTTCCCCTCGTAACCAGATATACTAATGCCTACCTTAAAGGGTGATTTGGGGAATTAAATATGTTATGTTACACAGAGCTTCATACATAGTCAAATGTAATTGCTGTGTTAATTAACTATACTCCTTAGACCTACGGCATTAGCTTCACCTGAGAACTCATTAGAATTCTCAACCTCACACAACTACTGACTATGAAATCCGGGAGCTGGATCCAGATATTCATAAAGCCAACATGCCAATATAAATCTCATGAGAAAAGGTCTTATTTTTAACTGAATGGCTCATCCCATCTCTCCAAGTGAAGGCAAACATTTCTGATGCATGCTTCTGTATGAAGATTTTTTTCTATTGATCTGAATAAATTTTGGTGAAATGCCTCATTAGAAAGTATATATCTTCCTTGTATTGCAAATTAATTATAAACCACCACCACCACCACCAACACACACACACACACACACACTGACTGGAGAATTATTTTAACATTAATTTTGCCAACGTACTTGCGATTCATGGGAACAATCTGACATTTCACTCGGACATTAATCATAGACGTGATTAATAAAACTTGGACTTGAAGTAGGGTTTGGAGAACCATAGTTACTTGTGTACCATGAGAACTCAGACCCTGACATTAAGTGACATTAAGTTCAAAGTTAAATGGTTGTTAGGGGGGTAAGCTAGAAGCCATCCTGAAAGTTGATTGACTGCTATTCAACATTTCTTTTTCACTTAAAACTGTCTTGAGGTAAGTGGACTGTCTTTGAGTGTAGGTGTGCAACATCTGAAAGGCAGGTATACTCTGCCCCATAGCAAAACTGGCCTTCACATGACTAAATACAAGTGGAGAACTCTTCTAAAACTGGGGTTTTCATGAAAAGAACTGTAGTAGTTCTTTGTCAAATGAGCATCATGATGCTTCCGTTTCCTTATCTCCAAATCTGGGGGACAAACATTTTACTTGAAAATTTGATAAGCACATTTGTAGGCATACATTTTTTTTGCAATCTACTTTTAATAAGGGTCCAAACTCTTCTCTAGCCCACCACCCAGCCGAAGTAGCATCAACACAAATGGTTCTTTGTTAACGACAAGCATGTATTGGTTTGCCTTAGATAGTCTTGTTGAGCTGCCTTTGATAGAAACTCACCTAAGAACTCAGCTCAAGGTTCCTGCTATAGCCAGTTGGTGAGCCTGGCAGTTTCTTCAAGATTGAACTGCAGTTGCTGGTTGATACCTGATATCTGCTTGTTGAAAAAGCTGGACTTTAGCTACCATTTTGTGCCTGGTGACTGCCTGCCTATACAGGACTGGACTGCAGCTGCCGAATTGTATTTGGTGTTTGCTACGGGACTTTCCTTTCTTATTTATCCTCAAGATCTCATATTAGTCCTACAATGTTAAACAAAGTATACTTTTAAAAGTACCACAGTCTTTCTCAATCCCATAAACTTTAACAGTCTAAAGATCCAAAGTATCTTTGAAAGTTCCAAGTAATACATTGTGGGCTCCTAGAAAAGCACCAGTAAGGTATAAGCTTCTTACTATAAGAGGAAGAAACATGGAACATTCACAATCAAATTAAAACAAAATCAATATCTGGAAGTGTGAATCAAGTATGGTGACTCAATGTCTAGCGTCAGAGATTCACTCACAGTCTTTGGACTGCTGAGGTTATGGCAATCTCTACTTCTGCCTTTGCTGTTTTTTAGCACATAATGCTTGTGTCCTAGCACAAGTTGGCTCTACCTCAGACTTGATGTTCTTATTTGTAGTCAACCCATGGTTCTGTTATTTCCAGTGTTCTGAGATATCTACTGAAATCATGGCTGTACCTTTGGCTTCCTGGTCTTTCTTCAGTGGTTCTAGTTCAGATGCATGGTGCCAAACTTCAACTTCTTCTCATGATCCTTTCAATCTTGGGATTTCCATGACAACTGAAGCTGTACCTCTCTCAGCATTTCTATCATACATTAAGCTCTGAGAATTCAACATGTTTTTCTAGTTCAAAGCTGCCCAATCTTTCTATAATCCTCTATGAGCACAGCGTGGCCAAGCTCATCACAACAGCCTCTTGCTCTTTGGTACCCACTTCTATCCTAGCTCAGGGTCTGTTGCTGTGACAAAACACTGGCCACAACCACTTTGAGGAGGGAAGGATTTATTTGGCTTATGAGTTACAGGCCATCATCAAAGGAGCCAAGGAAGGAATCCAAAGCAAGAATCCAGAAGTGGGAACAGAAACAGAGATAAGACAAGAAGGCTGCTTACTGGCTGGCTTTCATGGCTTGCTCAATTTGCTTGATCATATAATCCAAGACCATCTGGCAAAGAGTTACACCTCCTACAATTTTCTGATTCCTCCCTTCTCTATCACTTATCAAGAAAATGCCTCATAGACAGGCTACTCTGGTGTAGGCAATTCCTCAATCGAGGTCCCCTCTTCCCAGGTGTCTCTGTTTTGTGTCAAGTTGACAAAAACTAAATAGCACATTCCACATAAAAGCAATCCATAGCTGGTGGCTGGTACTGCATAACTGATGCCCAGAGAGAATATGTTCATCATCATCTTAGGTATGTGTGTACTTCCTGGTAAAAAAAGCAAACAAAAGCTAACGATGCCTGAGAAAACAGGTAAAGTTCTGAAAATTTATATAACTTATATAAAAGTCTTTAGCAAAAAGGATTTATTAATCTTACCTGAATGCTATTGATTTACTAAAAATCATAGTAGAAATACATTCTATAGTTTTTCCTTATTCTAGATTTGAATCTAATTTGCATATGAAAGATTACAAAAGTACCTTATATAGAACATGCATAAAGGGTGCATAGTATGTACACACAGTACATATGTATTTTATGTGTGTATATTTCTCTGCAATATGTCTATATGTTTATGTTTGTACCCATTGCAAAAGAATTGGTAAGACAAGCTGAGGCAATGAGTTAATGTGTGCCCCTGATCAGTGGATGGTTAGATTTATTTATAGCAGAGTAGATTGATTAGGAAGGACCAGCAGGTGACAGGTTAAAGCCCCTTACAGCATTTGCCATGGCCACTATATTTTCCTAATTAGAGGATTTTAAATAGGTAAGCCATTAGCAGTTTGTTCAATACAGGCATTTACGTCAGAGGATCCTATTGCAGAATGTGAAGTGCCTTTGCTACATAGAACGGTTGGCCAGAATGTGGCATAATTCTCTTAAAAACAAAGAGAATGTGATGGGGGGAAGAAAAGAAGAGGCCCTCATGATCGTTATTCTATATTTTAGTGCTATGTGAAGACATGCTTTCCTTTTGAGGATGAAAGAAAATGCAAGCTTTGTCTCCTAGGCAGATGGACTGGACCTTGTAGATGGCTGACCGGCGTACCAGCATGAAACACAGATCTGAGAGCTGGGTCTACAGCTCCCAGTAGAAGGGGAGAAACTGTCAATTACTCGTAATTAATATTTACTGGGGGCCTCAAGAGGTAGGTAGGAGGGAGTGTCAAACATAGCCACAAAAAGTTATGTTATTTCAAGTTAAATATAGATTCGGCTTGACGTTTTTCCCCACCAGTCTCGTATTTTTTCATTCCTTTAGAAATCTAACCATGTCTTTTTAAAGAAGGCTTGACCGTATATTCTTTAGCTTGTTTCTTTTTTACTTCTCCCTCAGGCAAAAGGAAGCAATGGCAACAAAAATAAAAGTTTTTATGACCTCGCTGAATTGAGATACTAAGACAAGAGTTAAATGAAGAGGCGTGGTGGTTTTAATGAAGAAAAATAAAACAATTTAAGCGTTGCCAGGTGGAAAATGAGACAGTCTCTTTATATGGAATGTGTGGAAGAGGACAAGGCGCAGAGATGCCTGGGAAGGCAGTTTGTAGTGTCAGGAAATTTTTGCTATGGTCTTTGATCTGCACTCCAATTTTAGTCGTGGTCTAGAAGAGGAAAACAAACAAACAAAAACAACAAAAAAAGAGAGCAAAACTATTATTTGCTTTAATGAAAAAAGTCTCAGTGAGTGAAGACTGATGATGCAAAACCAAGGGAGAGAAAAAGAATGTTGATTAATAAAAGCAAACATCTTCAAAACAAAAATCAGAACAGCACAAAGGTCAGCTCTCTTCTCTCCCTCCCCAGTCATGGCCACAAACCAACCCTCAACATCAGAGCCACCACACACCCTCCATGCTCCTCACTCGGGATTACCATGTCTGTGGTTCTCTGAGTGTCTCTTCTTCGTGACGAATCGCATTTCCTCAGGTCTCGGTACTAGCCATTGCTTCTGTCTGGGATCTTTCTTGTTCATTCAAATTCTACAGTCTGGGAGGGATAATCTGCCCATGAGATGTGGTTCCTGAAAAGGTTCTTCAGCCCTGTTTGCTTGTCTGATGAATGGGAGTTTACAAGGAGAAGAAGCCATCTTATAGAGAGGCTCAGCAACACAAGGCAGAGGATCTGATGCCTATCTCTGTCGGCCCGTGGCAGACAGAGCTGACATGGGAGTCAGCCTTCTACTGCTCCCTAATATATGGGAAGTCTGGGTAAAATAGTGACAGGAAAAACAAAACTAAAAGCTGAAAACCATGACATTGAGATTGACATTTGTTCTTTTACTTATGTGTTTGTTTTGCGGGGCTGGGGATTGAACCCAGGGATTCATACTCATGGCTCAGACCGTTTACCACTCACTGGTCCTCTCATCAATGAGGAACTTTTCTCGTTCGGGACAGGGTCTTAGGCTCTATGCCAGAGTTGCTTCATACTTGTGGCAATCCTCCTGCCTCAAACCACATGGATTTGCAGGCATGACTCATAACCCTTGCTACCATAGAAATTATGACCTGCCAGAAACAAAAAGAAAGGAACAGGCTAGGGCAGGTATGGTTGGTCAGGATGCTTCAGAGTTGCTGGGCTGCATACAGTTCTTAGGCTCTGGGCTCCTCAGGTCAGCAGATGCCAGGTTCAAGGGACTCTGTGGAGCCAGGAAGGGCCGTTTCTCTTCTAGCTGGGAGCAAAAGACCAAATCTAATGTATTGTGGGAGTGTCCTGGAATCCCTACCATCACTACCACCACCACCACCACCACCACCACCACCACCACCAACAACAACAACAGTCCTAGATGGAAAGAGCTCCCTGTGAGAAACTGTGGGGATGAATCTGCTTAGAGTACAAGTGCAAAGATTGAATTACAAGCCCAAGAAATGAGTACTTAGCACTGAAGCTGCTTGCAGACAAATCTAACGAAAACAAACACAACCAATGTAATTATTTGTTTCCTTGGTGGGCTGTAAGTACTGAAAACCAGGATGTTTCATGACTTTAGTTTGTAGCATCAGTTCTATTGGATAGAAAGGAAAACTAAGGAGAACCTAGAAGATGTCACCCATTCTATGTCACCTCTGTCAAGTATCAGTTCTGGGGTTTGATTTTGTGATATGTCTGAGCTGGAGACTTTTCACAGATACGGATAGGATACTTGAGGCTTGAGAGTCAGACACTGGATTTTATGATCCATAACACAGCTTGGTGTCTTTCTGAGTGATATAGAGGTAGTAGGTGTCTGCCTGGATCCATAGTCCCTCTCAGTGCAGAAGAGAAACTCCAAGCTTAGAAAGTTACCATTTAGTCTTGGGCAGTGTGTAGTGTTTTTCTTTGTCCTATTCTTGTCTGCTCTGATGTTCTCAGAAAGCACTGCCTTATAGACTGTTCCTGTTAGAAAGCAGCAAGGCTCTTGGATTTCTGATATACTCAACAAGGTGTGTCGGAGCTTGGGCAACCCCCACCCCCACCCCCACCCCCCAGGGAAGTATTCCCTTGAAGTCAGAATATCCTTGAGCAGGATAAACTCCAAATACTCCACGTTTCAAAGTGGTTAACTAGAGTGTTAGACATTTGTTACCTTCAAGAACTACATCCAATTTAACATTCTGTGGATCTTTATTGATTTTAAAAAAAAATGGTTTAGGGATCTGGGGAGATAGCTAGTAGGTAAGAGAACTTGTGACTCTTGTGATTTACCAGAGTACCCTGGTTTATTTCTCAGCATTCACACCAGGCAGCTCACAACCACATGTAACTTCAGCTCCAGAGGAGCCCAGTACTCCTTTCTGGTCTCCTCTGCCACTGCACTCACTGTGGCAGTTTGAATATGAATCGCCCCCATGAATTCATATGCTTGCTATCCTGGCCCATGGAGTGGCACTAGTAGGTGTCATGGCCTTATTGGAGGAGCCGTGGCCTTGCTGGAGGAAGTGTAGTTGGGCGTTGGGGTTCCTATGCTCAGGCTCTGCCCCACGTGGATGATATCCTCCTCCTGCCTGACTTCTGGTCAAGATGTAGAACTCTAGGCTCCTCCAGCACCATGTCTGTCTACAAGCTGCCACACTTCCAGCCATGATGATAATGGACTAAACTTCTGAAACTGTAAATCATCCTCCAATTAAGTGTTGTCTTTTATAAGAGTTGTCTTGATCATGATGTCTCTTCACAGCAGTGAAATCCTAACTAAGGTACCTTTGCAGTGACACGTGTGTGCACATCAATAAAACTTTTCTAAGATAAAGTATTTTAAGGGGAAAGGGTTCTATGCTCCTGTAAAGGAAATATTAATGTCTGATCCAAGTTCAGTAAGTAGATAAGCATTACTAATGTAGCAAGTCCAGCAAGGGAAAGAGATCAAATACTTTAAAAACACGTTAGTATCATCAATGGCACAAAGTTAGTATAATCACAGACACAAAGGATGTAAGCATAGGAGCTAAAAGTAAGAAGCTACTGGACTGGAGAGTTCAACTCACTGATAGGTCTCTGAATACATGAGACCTTGCCTGGGTCCAACTTCCAAGTCTTAAAATAAGCAGGCAACAAAAGAGAGCAGTGAATTACATGTTGATTTTAATATGTGTTGTTATTTTCACATATTTAATAAATGGCTAAGACTATTAAATATTATTTCAAGGGAATCTAAGAATGCACCGACTCCTTACTCTGGTTCACTTTGTGTGGACAGACTTCATTTGTACTCAGTGAGTTCTGGCTGGTTTACACAAGTTGCTTACTTACAATGCCTGAAGCTGCCGGGCCAGAATGCTGCCCTTTGCTGCCCCGTTGGCCCTCCCTATACCTCAGAAAGGCATCAGCTTGGAGAAAGCAGCTTTGGTTGTCCAATATCCTACTCAATGTTAGAGTTACCCCTGCTTCCTTGCAGAAGGTAGGCCTGCAGGACCTGTGGAAGGATGGGCACTTTTTCTATCTCCAAGGTAATCTCTTTGCCCTGGTCTCTCCAAGACTAAGACATTAGCTCTTCTTTCCTTCTTGAATGCAACAAAAATATGCTCAGGAGCTCAACACTCAAATGCTTTGCATGTTGCTTTGGGCAGATTTGTTTGTTTTGTGTTTATTTGTTGGCTATTTCTAGATGATGGTTTCCTGGCACAAATGTTCAGAGTCTGCCCGTTCAGGTCATTATGTCTGTGTTTATAGAAAAGGTTCTCCAATTGCCCATCTTTAGGTCTGCTCTACTGCACCCCATGAAGCTTCCCTTTGTTTTCTGCTCCTTGTTTTTCTTGGGGACCAGAGACTGCTTGTACTTCTCTGAATAATCACAGGTTCACTCTGGACATCATTAAATCCGATATATTTTGACTATTTATCTCTCCAGCAATAAAGATCTTTGGACGGAGCACATTTCATGAATTAGCTCAAATTACATTTTGAGCTGCAGAGAAAGGTGCCAAGCATTTGATACTCTGTGCCACATTGGATTTAACTTCAGGGGAGAAGAGAACTTCTCATTGTCTCATTAAAAGTAAAGTGAAAGTAAAAATCTGTTTTGTTAAAAAACAAAAAACATTGGGCCATTTATTTTAATTTATCTGTCACTTTTATTAGAGGATTTCATGGTGATGTATGTGTTCTGCAGTTTAGGGATGAATCAAAATGAGCCAATGCACATAAAAATGTACATCTGTCTTTTTTAGAAGGTTTATTGTACAGTATTGATTATGAGCTATTAAAATAACCATGAAAAATTGAGAAATAGTGATACAGTCTATACCCTCCCTGACTTCCTGCTATTGTTGTCTTCATTTATTAGATGTGCTCTGCTTCAGCACAAGATGTTTCAGCTGATGATATCCATATCTGGATAGGGAAAGAACCTGGCAGCTGGGAATTGAAAACATGTTTTTCTTGTGATTTGTTTTTACCATAGAAGGACATGCCAGCCTGATGTCTGCTGCTGTCACAAAGTGCTTGAGATAACTAACTTATAATAAAGAAAGGTTTTCGTCCATAGATGGCCAGCCATGTTGCTTAAGCTCTGGGGCAGTACATTATACATGGAAGAATCTGGATCAAGGAGGCTCCTCAACTCAAGCCCAGCATGTGGACAAGAGAATGGATGTAGTTGGGGCTCACAGTCTCTTTCCAGACCATGACTCCAATGAGCAGATCTTTCATGAGACCACACCTCTTACAGTTTGTATGCCTTCCAACATTCCAATAACTGGGGACTAAACCATTAACAAGTAGATCATGCCTAATCCAAACTGCGGCAAGGGTGTAAGAATCCCTCCCAGCAGCCATATGAGAAAATTCTCCTATGAATAAACCAATCACTGAATATGGTAGGGGCAGGTGTGTGTTGTGTAGTCAACTTCCTGATTTTCTTAGACTTCTTTCCCTGCCCCCCTCGAATAACCAGAGGCTACACATCAAAATCAAAACATTGGTTAGCTAGCACTGCTCAAAGACAGAGATTAAAAACCTGACCTCTCGTGACAGATGGTCCTAGAATATGTAGGCCTTTTATAATCAGAACCTCCTTCTCTTGTGGCCCTCACATATAATGGAAGACTTGATCAATGAGTAGTGATTTGGGTCAGCCATGCATTTCTGGCTTTGAAGAGGTACTGGTTTTGAGAAAGAGAGAGAGACAGAGACACAGACAGAGACATAGAAAGAGACACAGACAGAGACAGAGACACAGACACAGACACACAGAGAGAACACAAGCAAAGGGAGAGACAGAGAGAGACAGACAGAGACAGACAGAGACAGACAGAGACAGACAGAGAGAGAGAGAGACAGGGGTCAACTTTCAAGCAAAGAAGTTTTTTAGAGAGCAGGACAAAGTGGTGAGATGAGGAGAAACTTTTCCACATGATTCTGCTAGAGCAGAGGTAGTTCTGTTAATGTCCTGCATGAGAGGTGGGAGGGGAAAGGTCTGATGCACCGAGGAAAGGGGCCCAAGGTTAACAGATGCAGCCTCACTAGATACAAACCTCATGCTTTCTCTTATCTCTGGCTAAAGCAGGAGTTTTTAAAAAGCCCTAAGGAGGATGGACCCAGTTGCTAAGGAAAGAGGCCATTCGAAATTCCAGTTTGGGTTTGTTATCTGGAAATACCAGGTCCAGGGAAGGTTGGAAGGTGAGGGGAGACATAAAAACTTTGAACAGAGAAGAAAGATGGAAGGAGGGTGTCTGGATCTGTGAGACCTGTGACCAAACACTTGTAATTCTGTCAAACATAAGCCTCAGAAGCCTCATTGATTTCAGTACAGCACATTCAAATTGCACACTGTCTTTATTTCCTCCAGTGACTTAATGCTGGTTTGTTGCGAGTACCTGGTAGAAATCACTGCATTCATTGCAGAGAAGAACTGAAGTCCATGTGATGAGAGATGGCATGGGCCATCGACGGGCCTGGCATTCACTTTGTGTAAGGGTCTTTGCATCTTATACCGAGCTTATGATTGAGTTGTGAGGACATGTGACTGTAGCTATCTGTTAAAAGACAGGGCCAATGGGGTGACTCTGTGGGTGAAGGTGCTTGCTGCTGAGCCTGACCACTGGGCTTGATCCACAGAACACACATGGTGAAAGGAAAGAACTTACCCTTGCGAGTCATCCTTTGATCTCTATACCAATACCAAGACGTGGCTGTCGTGGTGGTTTGAATGAGAATGGCCCCATAGGCGCACAGATTTGAAAGTTTGGTCATTAGGTAATGGTACTGCTGGAGAGGCGTTAGGAGGCATGCCCTTGTTGGAGGATATGTGTCACTGGGGGTTGATTTTAGGGTTTCAAAATCCCATGTCAGTTCCAGAGTCACTCTCTTCCTGACACCTGTGGATCCAGATGTAGAACCCTCAAAGACCCCTCCAGCAACATGTCTGCATGTGTGCTGCCAGACTCCCTACTCTGATGATAATGGACTAAACCTCTAAAACGATTCAGCAAGCCCCAATTCAACGTTTTCTTTTATAAATTGTTATGGGCATGCTGTCTCTCTTCACAGCAATAGAACATTAACCAAGCTTGCTCCTTATAAATAAGTACATGAAAACATTTTTAAAACATGTATCTTTAACATCCTCAAATGTCATTTTAGGGAAACATTCTTGGACCAAAACAACAGAGAAGCTACCTGTCATGGGACACTGATGGACCAAGTCATTAGGGGCTCCTGCTTCTCTCTCTTTCTGGAATCTTTTGGTTGTTTTTGAAGTAGATAGTACTGGATAAATCTTCTTTTAGTACTATCTGGAGCATTTCTACAAGAAAAAGCAGACTGGCAGAATCTCAACCTGGATCTTTTTATGAAGGTAAAAATTTAGTAGTAACTATAATTTTCTTTGTAAATATCAGAACCTTTACATTTTTCATTGACACATAGTGTTTTAGTTGTTGGGTTTTTAAAATCTAGTTAATGAAATTATTTAAATTGATTCTTCTTCAGGATACATATCCAATCATCTATACCTTTGGTATGCTTTTATAAGCAAGCAGACTTGAGATCTTAAGTCTATATTTGCACTGAGACTATATTTATTTATTTTGTTTACTTTCATTGAATTGAATTTTCTTATATATAGCTTTTCAACATAGTATATAATTAGATTTGCTTTTTCTTTACTTTCAAAATGTTTAGACACTTAATAGTTTAATAATTATATTTGTTTATTTGTTTAGTAGGTAACTCATAATACTATACTTAAATTCTACATTTTATTTACATTTAAAAGAAAAGATAAACCAGTTATGTAAACATAAGTATAACTATTAGTATGAAGTACTTAAACTGAACAAACCAGTGGGTGGGATTTTGGTATTTACTCCAGTTGACTGAAGTACCCTTGCTGTACTGCAGTTTCTCCTTGGTAAACTCAGGACCACTCTATTTCCACGACTGTGGGGTATTTACTAAGCTCCTTAATTTCTTGGTTTTGAAATATGGTTCCCTAAGCTGCCCAAAGCTATAAGAAACTCCACTTTGACACCTAGCTTCTTAACCTCTCTCCTCACAGCGAAAGAACTTGGTAAAGGCCTGGAGCAGAAAATCCATGAAGGCCCACTTGTCCACTTTTCTGTGGGACTTCGGCTGCCCTGGAGACCTCCTGGTGCAATTGTTGTTTCTCTATTGCTCTGAGGTAACAGAAGCTCAGGCAGCCTCTTCAGCTTCCTGGCCCAGGCCTTGCACTTTCATTTTTTAACATTTTATCCAGATGCCAAGGACCAGAAAATGTCACAGGGATAGAAATGAGTCAAAGAAGCAGGTTCACATGTCCCTGCTTCCTGTCTCTCCATCGCCTCAGCCACTCATTTCCTAATTGTCTTCCCAACAGTGTCCACATGTGGTGTTTGAGCTGAATTTTCTAATTATCCTTGGCAGGGAATTGCTCATAATGGATATTGTGTTAAGACTAATAAAAATTTTAACCAAGATTTCTTGTGTGTGTGTGTGTGTGTATGTGTGTGTGTGTGTGTGTCTGTGTGTGTGTATGTGCATATGTGTAGGAGGGTGTGTGTGTGTGTCTGTCTGTGTGTATGTGCATATGTGTAGGAGGGTGTGTGTGTGTGTCTGTCTGTGTGTATGTGCATATGTGTAGGAGGGTGTGTGTGTGTGTGTGTGTGTGTGTGTGTGTGTGTGTATGTGTGTGTGTAGTGCAAAGACTTTTTAAACTACGGAATGTGACTGAGTTATCTGGTGATCATAATGTGGATGACTATAGGGCTCAAATACATACTGTTTTAAAACTCACTGAAGGGTAGGTTTTGAAATCTGATATAATCTCCTGTTTGTTAGTCCCAAGTCCATGTACTTGAAGCCATTCTAGTTACAGAATCGGTTTTGTGAAAACCAGCTCTTATTAAAAAAATCACATTATCACATTTTTCACTTGGATTGTCTTTTAAAAAGATCCCCTTTATGACAGCATCCTTCCCATTAAATACTATCATGTAAATCAATATATATTTGTCACATTGATATACAAATTATTTATTCATGCTATTTTACCAACAGGACAGGAATGAAAAAACACTTCAGTCCTTGGGATATAGTGTACTAATTCATCAAACACACTTTAGCTATCTGCATGAGATACGTTCCGTTCCACAGGCTCAGTGACAAATTCTGATATCTTCAGAACAGTGGCAACAGAGGAGTCAATCAGCTTTTTAAGCTACTCAGGAAGGAGCCTAGAACCCAAAAGAGAAAAACCAATGCAAAAGATTAAATAGCCCCATGTTAATTCAGCCAGTAGCAACAGTCCCATTGCCTTTGTGTGGAAAATATTGATTGAAGCTGATTGATGGCTTTCACGGATGGAAGAGAAACCGATTACAGGAATTGGGTAGATCAACTCACGGAGCTAGGCTCATTCATTAGGGAATGAATGTTGCACTGTGTATACAGGCAGCCTGTTTGACTTCACGTACATTTGTATTTTAACACATTTGGAAGCATTACCCATATGCATAGTAAAACAGAGACCAGGAGAAAGCAGCTGTGCATTCAGCTGTCCCTTTAAACTGGATAAATCCAACCACACCGGGTGTCCCTTTGGGTTTGCATTGGAAGCTCATTCATCAACATGTATCTTTGAATTTGATCATTTCTTGTGATATCATGGAGTGGGGAAATGCAAGTAATTTAACTATGAATATAGCTGACAAGACATTTTGAGCAAAGACAACATTATTCATAGTTATGCAAAGAAGCAAATGATGTCAAATAAGGGCTATTTGGGGATGGGGACTTAACAGTGGCCATGCTCACTAAGAACATGTGGCTTTTCTACCGTCCTGCGAGTGCACATTGGCTCCTAGGAAGATCACAATCTGAAGCTGGAATTTGGATCTGAATGTGTGATTCTTCTCATTCGTCCTTTGAAACATATGGTACCATTCTTTAATGCCAAGCAGGAGCAAAGAAGAAAGCCCATGGACTCAGATTATATCTAAATCACAGGGTACACACTATTTGCTGGATTTGTGTACTGGCATCCTGAAAGAGGCTGTTTGGAAAAGGAGCAAAAAATATATTTCTGATAAAAGAGCAGAGAGATCTTATCAAATCCCCCACTTTATAAACAGAGGCGTGTACATAGTGCAGATGACAGGCTGGCTCAGGGCTCAGTCTACCTCAGAACTGAAGCTCTGAGTTTCCACTTATCTTACTTAGAATTCTACTTCAACTATTGTAAAAGTGGGATCTTATTGGTAGGTAGAGGCACAAATGGAAAACACCAGGGAGAGGACTTTACTGAAAGGTTCTCTTCTCTTGTCTCAAGCACATTGAGGCATATCTAATTTCCAGATTACCTTTAGACAAAATGAACTGGAAAGGTGTGCTGTGAGAAGTCTCTCTGATAGCCAGATTTTCTCTGTAATACTAATGCCAGCCCTACGAGTACCCTTAAAACAAAACTACACATTGATTTACTCCTCAATACTCACAATTTGTCCTGACTCCCCAAAATACTGAGATAGAGTTCTAGTCAAGAAGACAGTTACTAAGTTAAATGCCAAAGTGCTATCTTTTATGTCTAAAACAACGACCAGAAATGAGGACCTGGGAATTCAACCAAGGTGGATTAGTTTCCCATCACTGTGTCTTCATGTCTGTCTTAAGGAGGAAGGCGTGGTTATTGGACAGTTCCACGCACGACAATGGAAGCTTGTGGAGTGGTTTCTTTCCTTGTTTGTTTTTTTGTTTTTGTTTTTTGTTTGTTTGTTTGTTTGTTTTTCAATCTTGGTAGATTCAAGAAGCAAAGATCTCTGGCCTGAACCTTGGCATAGATATTACCCTCAAGATACATCCCAAGTGACCACTTCTGCTAGCAGGTTACATGTTCCAAATGTCCCATAGCATCAGAAAACAGTGTGGTTGGCTAAGAATCAAGTACTTAAACAATAAACTGGTGTGTGTGTGTGTTGCAGATTTTTACTCAAATTACAACCCAAATCCAATGGTGCATCTGTGAGAGAGTGGTGAGTTTACAATGATACATCTGAAAGTTAAGTTTGCAAAGGTTTTGGTTGTTTTTAAATTGTTGGTTTGGGTTACTTCTGGATGGTTGGGAATATGGTGGAAAATGGCTTGGGAAACTTCAGGGGCAGGTCAGAGTCTACAGGGAACCTATGTGGTCCTCTGAGGTGTTGACTTTGGAAGGTAATTTGGATCATAAAGCTAGGACACAGTGAATAGGTCTAATGCCCTCATAAGAGAAGTCTCTGAGGTCACTTGCTTTTCTACCATATGTGGCCACAAAGAGAAGATACCACCTAGGCACAGAACCCAAAGCCCTCATCAGACTTCAAATTTCTTGGTGGTGTGGTTTTGGACATCCAGATACCAGCCTTTAAAACTGGTGAAATAAAATGTTTGTTGCTATACGAAGTGGAATCCAGGGAACGATGTTCTATTCATGGATGGAGCATGAGGGAGAAGAGTGACATCGGATGTGTGGGACAAGGGAGCACACTAAGGAAGTAATATGTGACAGGGTGCTCAGTTCTTAGGCAAATAGTTCCACCTTGGGTCTGGGCATCTTGACTTTGTGCTGTTCCAGAAGTAACTTATGGGGGAAAGCACTGTAAGGGAAGTTGAAAGATAGCTTTCAAATACTTCAACCCAAAATCCATAATCTGGGGGCAAAAAAAGAAAACCCACGCAGTGTATCACAGGAGGAAGGTGGCGTGGTTGGGGTGGGATTGAGGCTGCTGTAGGGCACAAATCTTAACACCTGGCTCTTTGCCTCTGGGTTGTACCAGTTCAATGATGGATTTAAGCTGGGACTTATGTGAATAAATGCACGAGGAGGTATCAGTTTTTCAGGTAAGTTGCTAACTCTTTCTGTAAGTGCAAATCTAGATTTCACTGTTATGGAATGATGGTGAACACCATGTAACTCAGGACTCGAAGCACACAGTTCATGAAGATACTTAATGAACTTTCCTGCACAGCCGAGGATGACATTCTCCTAAGACGGGGTGACTTTGGAAGGCATATGCTCGGATTTTAGTTTACATACACATATATAGATCAGATTTTTTTTTTACAACTTACTTAAATGTATGGACAAGTCACACACAACTAGTCAATTAATACACCATAAATCAACAAGTAATTTGTATACCATACATGTACTGTGAAGAACAAACAAACAAACAAAAGTTCTAGTGAACTGTCCTACAAAGAGCAACCAGTAGAAGCAAAACCTAACCAGTTTAAGCTTGTGAGTTCTGAATCAGCTACTATGAGAAAATGTCAAAATTTTTGGTAAAAAGAGTGGCAATTTACTTCTTAAGAAAAGCTTTGGAATATCTAAATCATTATATTTAATAATTGTGAAGCTCTGGGACCTTATATCATCTTGTGAGCACTGCCATCCACCACCCGATCCCTGTTTCCCCTTTCCTCCAACTTAGAAAATAAAAACGGAACGATTTAATTTCAAACCAAAGTCTATGTATTCATTGCTGTTCATCAACCCTGTGGATGGTAAGGGGCAAAACAGGCCTTCTGTCACTGGAAGTAGAAACAAAGATCCAAATAGAACTTTAAGAACTAGTTTTTATTCATAACTTTAATATTCTGGAACAAAAATCTAGTCATCATTTGCATTTTTATTATAGATATTTATATATTAAAATATATAATATATAATATATTATATCATCTTGTCAGCAACTGTCATCTACCAACTAATCCCTGATTACCCTTTTCTTTAATTTAGAAAACAAAAACTAAATGATTGAACTTCAAATTATATAACATATGATATATTAATATATAAATACATAATAAAATGCAAATGATGACTAGAAATTAATAAATATATAGTACATTATATCTTTGTATATAAATATGCAATATAAGGAATATAATATGTATTTAAGTACATATTTTGTGAACCATACAGGGGAGTGCCTGCCAATGTATTCTTATGGCATTGTTCTGGAAATTTCACATCTACAGTTGCTTCCAGTGTTGAGCCCAGCTCCTCAGAGGTTAATCTTCTCTCAGAGGACCCTTGACCTTCTTGCCGTAAGACTGTGGGAAACCCATCTCTTTACTTGGTGCACTTAACAACACCGACTGGATCCAGGATGATCATCCCTTCCTTATTTTGCTGGTGACCTTGTATCTCTCTCCCATCTCTCAGTGGAGTAAAATGCCTTTCAAAGTCGAGGTTAGCTTTTTCAAATTGTTTTCCACCAAACACAGTAAATCTAACAAATTTTGACGGATGCCTGCTAAGGACAAATGGTAGGAGCAGCATGTGAATGCGGAGATGTTCAAGATGGGATTTGACAATTAGCAGGAGGTCCTGTTTTCTTCCAGTAAGTAGTAAAAGAGAAAAACATCTAACAGTGGGGTTTATATCTGCAGATATCAAGCAGACCAAAATTACGTGTTAGAATCTTGGCTTCTATTTAATTCTGGGGGAGATCTTATGTGTTTCCCTCCTGGGCATGGAAAAGAAAATTCTAGTTTTCCCAGGCATAAGCAAAGGCCCAGGTGACTGTGGCTTTGCCAGGGGCTCCCCGTGAGGCAGGCAGGAGCCAGGCCCAGCTCAGGCACAGAACCCTGCAGAAGCACGCGGGGCAGAGACAGGGCAAAAACAGATTTGGAATCGGCATGCGGAACTGTATCCCTTGTAATTATCCATTGCGCTGCTTTGATTCTTAAAAGCCCCATCTTTAAAGAGAGTGGGCCATAGCCTCTGATGGAGGCCTGTATGCGGAGACACCCCGCAAAGCCCCTGAATCTTGAACTGGTGGGAGAGTAAGTACTAGGTTGGTTTTAATTAAAATTAAAGAGAGAAAGAGAGAGAAAGGGAGGGAGGGATGGAGGGAGGGAGGGAGAGAGAGAGAGAGAGAGAGAGAGAGAGAGAGAGAGAGAGAGAGAGAGAGAGAGAGAGAGAGAGAGAGAGAGAGACTCAACCCTACCCCGTTTTTTCCCTTGCATTAAGTATCCTACAATTATTACATTAGTCTGGTAGGGTCTGCTTTCAGAGTCGTGAATATTTTACCAGCCGATAATTTCTGTCTTCTACTGTTGGCTACTTTGGGGGTGTATTTTAAGGCTCTCTTCTCTGGCAAACCTAATCTGGTTTTTCTCAGCCGCAGTTCCATGCCTTAATCCAGTTAAGAGATTTCTCCATAGTTTCTCCTTGGCTGGGAAGGGCAGTACCTTCAGTGATTTCTCTCCAGACACTTAGGAAAGTTTGTTCCTGCTTTTCCATTTCTAGTTGTGTGTCTGTCCCACATCTGACGCATATGTCTAAAAGGTTTTTGTATCTTCCGGTTGGTTGATTTACTTTTAAAATAACTTTTCTTATGTGGTTTAAAAATTTATCCACAGATACATTTGTATTTCTTTTTATGTATGAGGCACAATTTACAAGGGTCAGCCCGTCCCCCTCGCAAAAGATAGATATAATTTCTGAGTTCTACAAGGGCTTAAAGAATTAGTGACAATCCTTCTTAAGTTTATCTTCTCTTCAAAAAACTGAGAAAAGGAAGAAATGCATCTAATTATTCTGTGAAGCCAGCAGTACTCAGACACCAAATGCAACTGAAGACACCATAGAAGACAGTGATCAGTATCTGCTGTGAACATCTTTGACAGTACACTAACAGCCAGTTTCACACTGCACATTCAAAGGATTCTAGCACATGAGCAGGTAGGTTTGGCACTTGAGTACCAATCAATGTGACGTCTCATATAAACAGAATGAAGGAAAAGAAGATAAAACCAGATAACCCCCTGGTCATCCCATTGATGAGGCTGTCTCACGTGTTTAAAAGCATGTAAGTTATAAGCACAAGGAACTTTCTATTGCATGGTTGGCAACCATAATGAAAAGCAGCACCTATGTAACACCCAGTGGGGGAGGAGTGGGCAGTTCAAAGGGACTGGTTTGATTGGCACAGACACAACAAGACCAAGTTCTCAGGATAAAGGAAATGACTTTACCCCATAGGGACAAAGGGCAGGGAATAAAAGAGAAAGGCAGGAAATATAGAATGATGGAGAAGAAGGACAAGAACAGAGAAGTGATATTTGTGCCAGGGTGGGGAGTGGGGTTTGGGGGGAACTGCCTCTGGAGAGAGAGGAGACAGAGAGGGCCCATAGGTCAATGCAGTTTATAAAGGAAAAGGGGAAGCCGTACATTGGGATGAGGTGTTTAATTTTGATTGGACTAGTTAATTAGGGTAGCCACAAGGGGGCTTTTGATTTCTACACTTCAATAACTGGAGTCAGCATTGGCCAAATAAGGGGATAGATCTTGCTGGCTAGCTTTAGGAAATGTTGTCTACTGTGTTTTATATGTTGTTGTTTTCTGATGTGTTTTTTTGTTTGTTTTTTTGTTTTTTTTGTTTTTGTTTTTGTTTTTGTTTTTAGCAAGACAGAAGGAATAGGGGAAGGGGAAGGCCTAGCAGAGCCGTGTTTGCTATGCTTGGGCTGACTAGAGTCCCTTCATAGTACTCTGTTCAAGATCAGGAGACAACACCACTGTCACTGTGGGCTGCAGTGACCTCAACAGTGAGGGTTAAGGATAAGGGTACATCTATAGGAATCTGAACGTTGATAGTGAGATTTCAGTCATTCTCCAAAATTCATTTATCATACATCAACAGCTTAAAAGTAAGAATTTAGAATCTTGGAAGACTGCTCAGTGGTTAAGGGAATAATACACTGTACTTGCAGGTGATCTAAGTTTGGTTTTCAGCACCTACTTTACGTAGCTCGAAACTGTTTATCTTCCCATCTCCAGAGAAGCTCCTGGCCTTTGTAGACATCTATACTCACATGAACATACACTGGCATAGAAATACATATACACGTGTGATTTTTAAAAAAAGATAAAATTGTAAAAGTCTTAAAACATCTGAGAGCATCTTCATAATTTTGTTTTTATTTATTTATTTATTCTAAAAATAAGGCTCTGGGAATGAATTCCAAAGCCACGTATGCTGGGCATGCATTTTACTACTGAGCAAAATCCCCAACCTTTGACTGCTATTACGCAGATGTGATACCAAAAGAATAAATAACACAATTAATATGTAAATTGGATTTTGCCAGAGTCACAACCTGTTGTATATCAAATGACACTCAGAAACAACTAACAGGATGGAAGTAGATAATTTCACATTATTTAAGGATAACGGTCCCTTGTGAACAATATAGACGGGACTCTTACAATTCAATAATAAAAGACAAAAGAATCAAATAAAACTGAGCAAAAGCCCGGAGTAGACATTTATCCAGATATAAATGGTTCAGAAGTAGACAAAATAGTTTTCAACATCATTGATTAGAGGGAAATGCAAATCAAAACCACATTAAGATATCAAGTCAGTGCAAACTCCTTCAATTCCTTCATTCCTTTCTCTAACTCCTCTATTAGGGACCAATGCTAATTGGCTGCTAACATTCACCTCTGTATTTGTAAGGCTCTGGCAGGTTTGCAACCCCACAGGAAGAACAACAATATCAACGAACCAGACCCCACAGAACTCCCAGGGACTAAGCCATCAACAAAGGAGTACACATGGCTCCAGCTGCATATGTAGCAGAGGATGGCCTTGTCATGCATCAGTGGGAAGAAAGGTCCTTGGTCCCATGAAGGCTGGATAGATACCCCAGTGTAGAGGAATCGAGGGTGGGGAGGTGATACTGGGTGGGTGGATGGAGGAACACCCTCATAGAAGTAGGGGGAGGAGGATGTGATAGGGTGTTTCCGGGAGGGAGGGAAACAGGGAGAGGGGATAACATTTGAAATGTAAATAAAGAAAATATCCAATAAAAATATGTTGGTTTGCATTTCATGGAATGAGAAATGAATGCAACATTACATACAATATATTTTTAAAAAAGATATCAAGTCGTAAACATTGGAATGGTGAGCATCAAAAGATTTGATGGCAAGAAGTGCTCATGATACAGAGAAATTGGGTAATTGGTGGGAATGGAAAATGGTACAGTTGCTGTGAAGTAAATCATTGGGGCCTCAAAAATTCAAAAGTGAGATGTTCATGCATTAGGGTTCCCTAGAAGAACAAGCCCCTTAGGATAAAGACATCTATATCTATGCCTATGTCTGTGTCTATATTTACCTGTGTGTTGCCAATTGACATTCATTCATTAGACTGGCTAACATTCACCATCTGTACACAGGTGAGACAGAGAGCATGATAATTACTTGGACCATCCAACAGCAGTTCCAGGTTGGCACCAAATGCCTAGAAGACTCTTAGAGAGTAGCTAGCTCTTATCTATTCTGAAAGAGCTGAGTTCTGAGGTGAGCAAAATTTTGCAACAACAATAATGGGATAAAGTCACCTACCAGCAGGAAGCAAGGGGCCTTCTCTTCCTCAGACCTCTTTATATCTGAGTTGCCATTGGAAGATGCTGCCCATTTAGGGGCAGGTTTTCTCTTCTCTGTTTATTTTCTCCTGGGAACGGCCTCACAAACCCACCCAGAGGTGAGTCTCTTAGTTGATTCCCGACCCAACTAAACTGACAGTCAAGAATAACCATTACAGACCACACTATGCACTAATTCCACTCCTAAATTACACATACGATAATTGAGTCATACATTCAACCAAAGGTCGGGGTAGAATTCTTCATTGTAGTGCAGAGATGGGAAGAGCACCATACACCCAATGGGTGGATAACGAACTATGACACATTCTGTTACAAGGATCTATACTCGGCCACTAAGAGGAATGACGTCTTGATCCATGCTACAGCATGGATGAACCTTACTTACTGTTTGTCAGCTTGCATTATGGGAAATACTTCTTATTTCTCCCCTCCCATGTCATACCCCTCTTTCTATATTCCCCTCTATTTTCTCTTCACTTTTCAATAACATCAGGCTGGCCCAGAACTCATGACTCTCTTATCTTAGCCTTCTGAGTGATGGATTACAGGCATGAACTCTGACTCAAAATAGCTCATCTTTCCTATGCATAGACAAACTCAAACACCTATCTGTTCCAACAAGCCAACATCTTATACTTAAGTTATCAATGCTATGACAGCCCCGTGATGTTTTGCTTTAAGTTACTTTTGTCTTTTTGGCATTTTATTAATCGTTTCCATCCAAGCCTTGTTCTTCATTTATTTCCATGTAATGTAAATCCCTTCTCCTTCTAGAGTCCTGGCCACTCAGAACCTTATGCATGACAGCAGCATGCGCAACCCTGGTCAGACTTTTCTCTTTTGCCTCTGTGTGCATCTTAGACTACTTTTCTTCAAATGTGCCACTTTTATGCATTTTCTTTTTTCTTTTTAGTTTTTGTGGGCATAATCATTCTATTTTTTCCTAGTTGATCTCTTTCATGAAATGCACTGGCTTCACTGCTGATTGACAAAGAACCAACATGCCTATGGTATACAGCCATTGTGTAACCAAACAGAGGTGTAATGAAATGGCAAGTGTTGAAGAAAATGATGAGGCTGTTCTTCGATCATGGTGTGTACCTTTTTCTAAATTTAAAACAAACACATGGCAGCTCTGCTCTACTGCATGCAATGATTAACCATTTATTTGCCATGAAAGCTGAAATTGGAACCATAGGGATTTTTTTTGGGGGGGGGTATGATGTTAATTAACTAAACTATAATAATTGTTATTGTGCAAATTGGGGCTGTGCAAAAAAAAAAAAGAGAACAAAATAGAAGAAAAAAATCCTGTGGTATTGGGAGACACTGAGAGAAACTTAAGGATAGCATTAACCAGTTGTGATGACTTCAATTTACTGAAAATTTGAGGCAGGCAGGCCTTGTAACCCCGCACCAGGACCACCAGCATGCAGGATGGAATGAGGTGGTGAGGTCACTGAGTGAGAATATCTGAAGATAGCAGGGAGAATGCTCTACTGCTGGAAAGAGGGATAGCACTGAAGCAGTGAGCAATCTAGTGGATTTTCTAGAGCTGTGAACTGGAAAAAAAGATATACTAAAATCAAAACTCCTGGTTAGGGACTAGGGTGGGGCTGGTTGAAAGGCTCAGCTAGCGAATTGCTTTCTGTGCAGGCAGAAGGGCAAGATTTTTTTTTTGAATCTCCAGCATCCATAGAAAAAAATTGGGTGTAGTGATGGGTTTGTATAATTCTAGAACTGGGGAGGCAGAGGTAGAAGGATTGTGGGGCTTTACTTGCCAGTCAATCTATCCTATCAGTGAGCTCCAGGTGCAGTGAGAGACTGACTGAAAACTAGGTATGGAAGCAAGAGCTAAGATAAGGTCTCTTCGTTAAGGCTTCTTGGCTTCCTGTGCTGGAAGCTGTGTTTTCAGCGTCACACCATGGAAACGATGGAGTGTCGGCAGGTGGAGTCAAGCAGAACAGGACTAGGGCATTAATAACTTGGAGGGATGCGTGCTTGCCTTAAAGAGTGGGAAAGATTTGGGAAGATGTTACTAGTCTGGGTGGGAATATAGTGTAGCAAGCCTGACCCCTTTCTCTGTGCTGCCTTTCTCTCTGTTGCTGACTTCCGTTGCTGACTTCTGCACATGCTGCTTGCTGCTTCCAACATGATATCATCTGCCATGCTGTTATGCAGTCAAGAAGTCCTTCACAGACACAGGGTTTATGCTGTTTGAAACTTTTACATCTACAAGTGACCTCCTTTTTCTGGGAAGTCATCCTGAATCAGGTATGCTATCCTATTAATATAGACTTGACTGCAAAGAATGGATTCTCGGAGAAGTTTTTCCTCATTGTTTAGGGGAAATTCCATGGTGGGCTGCTGAAGGAAGCTTACAGAAGTTATGAGGTAGTAAGATGGCCTGATAATGGATAGACTGGTTGGAATTTACTCCCCCAAGATGGGACAGTACTCAGATGAGAGATGGGTCAAAAAGGAAACTGGGAAAGACTATTTTTATTTGCAATGGGGCACTCATTGAGTCAAGAAAGAATGTGTATCCGTGGAATATCTATAAGATGGGTTCGCAGGAACTTTGCTTCTACGTTATCAGAACTAAGAGAGCAAAACCAAAAGGTCTAGCAGCCAAGTAAGATGTGAGAGGTGATGAATCTGAAATGGCTTCTCAGAAGGCAGCCAGGAACAAGGACAGCACAGTGACTACAAGTCAAGTACAGGATGTCATCAGGTGGTCATGAGCTCCGGGAAAAAAGCAATAGGTAAGAAGAGAGAGATGGGGGGAGGAGGAGGAGGAGGAGGAGGAGGAGGAGGAGGAGGAGGAGGAGGAGGAGGAGGAGGATTCCTAGGATACAGAGTAAAGAGCTGTAAGTCTTTCTAGAGTGGAGAAAGAGCCTGGTGAAGAGAAAGAAGACTAAATTTTTTCTTTTAGCACCACTTTTTAAAATAACGTGTGAGACTTATGGAGAGAGAAAGCATTGTGTGACTTTTCCTGGGGAGAAATGAGTAATCATCTACTCAGCTACATAGGGCTCCAATGAGAGACCAAAGTAACCATTCCAACAAAGTCCAACTCGAGGAACCAGTGAGTTCACAGAGGTTCTGTAAAGGTCATGGGTCAGGGATGGGATCATGGAGGACTTGGGCTACTGTTTGACTGAAGAGCTTTGCCTCCCGTGGGTTGCTGGCTCAGGAGACTGTATGGATTGCAGGTGGGTAGATTTGTCTGAAGGTCTCTTAGCTATAACGTTGGGGATGCTCTTCTCAATCTGAATGTCAGCGTTTGCAAATCTAGGATTTCTCAAAACACCTGAGTCTTGTAGGCCGCCTTCTTCCTTCCAGGAATGATTTTTTTTTTTCAGTTTGGAGGAAATTGCTAAGCAACTGAATCGTGCCAGTTGATCAGGTAAGAAACTGAAATTGGCAGGACTTAGTCTCCCTCAATACATGCATTTTTGCAGTGATGGGTGAGAGGCGGTACTGTAGTTTGAATCTGGCCTGTCTCTTGAAGGACTAGGTATTAAATGCCTTGTCCCTAGCTTGGCATTATTAGGCTATGGTGGGAGATTTAGGAGATAAGTCTTAGCAGGGAACTTTAGATCATTAAGGATATAGCTCTACAGCTCTAAAGGACTGAGAAAGCCCAGTTTTTCCTCTTTCTCTCTTCTTTGCTTTCTCAGCATAAGGTAAGTGGCTTTTTGCTCATCACGAACCACCCCTCCCTATTATATGTTGACTTACCACAAGATAGCAGTATCAGGACAGTCCTACTGTGAACTGCAATCTCCAGATCATACCTACATAGCCCTTTTTCTCTTCTGTGATTTGAGTATCTTGGTTATTTGTTAACTAACTAAAAGCTGACTGATACAAGCAGTTTCAAAGAAAGATGATTTTATTGGCTCACAAGACAATTAGAGGCAGAAGAAAAGGAATCTAGAAAACATGGAGAGTATGAGGACATAAGAATGAATAAATGACTTTGATATTTTCAGGAAGAAATAAAGAGACAGCAGCAAAAATCAGCAAACAGAAGAATCTAAGCACTGGGCTACTTGGTTCCTAAGGTGGGCTGGCCTCTATCATAGCAAAGGACTTGGCTGTGAGAACTCTGAGATCAAGGTCAAGTATAGAAAGGTTTTCCTTTTTACCATCTGCTCCCTTTCCTTCTTAAAGGCATTGTGAGCTCATTTCATAACAATGGCTGTGGGTTGGCAACTAAAGATACATCCTCATTAGGGCATTCATTTTTTAAATATAATTTCTAGAAATTATTCCGTGACCATGCAAGAGAATCTCTGTACGGAGCATGCTCTCTTGCTTACTAGGATGCTATTGGTGGGGAAATGGGAAGTTTTAATAGCACTCGTAGATGGCAACCAAAGTTAGGCTACATTTGGAATAGAATTTACAACTAAACTTATGAATTAAAGGGTACATTCATTTTCTCTATTTGATTGGTGGGTATGTGGTACATGCACATACACGTGTGGATGTATGGATGATTTTGCTTGCCTGAGTATGTGTAGACCAAAACTTGACATCAGTGTCATCTTCTATCACTTTTCACCTCATTTTTTTTTGACAAGATCTCTTGCTAAGCCTGGAGCTCATGTATCTAGGTAGAGTGTCTGTTTAGAAGGCAGGACCTGCTTATCATTGTGTCCAAGCACTGGAGTTACTGATGTGTGTTGTTATGCCCAGCCTTACACAGTTGCTGGTGACTTACACTGGGGTCCTCAATGCTTCTTCTCTGAGCACTTTAAACACTGAGGCATCTCCCTGTTCCCTAATACTCTTTTCCTGTAAAAAGAATGTCCTGGAGACAATATTTCATATCATCCTGATTGGCACCAAAGCTGAGACAGGACTGTTTTTCCTGATCTTGTTGAAACCTTTGTCTGCGTATTTAGACTGCCCAGATCATGTGGCAAGAAGGAAAATGGCACTAGAAAATATTTTCACATATGATATATATGTTTACTTGCCTTTAAGTCAAGTTCATGTATCTGAAGTTTCTAATCTGAATTTGAATAAGAGATAAATAAATGACTATGTGACTTGATCCACCAGGTTGATCTTATGGATTCAAAGAGAATCCCAGTATCAGGAATTACTTGGTGGGAAGAAAATTCTCTCTACCTCCTGTCTGGCATGTGTATAAATTATTCATCATAGATGTGATGGTTTCTGAGAGCTTTGAAACTATCTGGTGGTCAAGAAAGTGATGAAGACCATACAAAAAGATTTTGCGGATCTGTCTTCTGCTTCTCGGGTTCTCATTCTCTGCTGTCAGGATGAGCTGAAGCTGCTGGTGGGGTTAATTCCTTGATTGTTGTGTCAGATATGAGACGCTGCTACATATACTTTTGTATATGTGAACAACTGTTTTTTAATAACCTGCCAAGAAAGTATAATCTCCCATTGCAGTCCCCCTGGGATTTAATTAGAAGGGCTTTCCAAAGTCTGACATGTTTATGGGGCATAGGTAAAGAGACAGTTCATAAAACTGTCAATTTTCTGAGAAATTAGAGAAAAATTGGCCTGTTTAGTGCTTTGGCAATTCTGGGCTGCTGATACTAGCATTGCAAGCAATGAAATCAAAGGGGGCATAACAAGATCCTGGTGCATTAGATATGGGCAGGTTAAAAATAATGTACAAGGGCATTTGTCAATTTGAATGTATAAAGAGGTGAGAGAAGAAAGGACACAGAAACTGGGCTAGCTCGAGTTTGAGGTGTTTGGGAATGAGGAAGTAAATACAGAACTTCAGCTTCTTTGCATCTGGAAAGAGTTATTATTTTTCATTTTCATAGACAAGAAGAAGAAATGAATTCTCAGGAGGATGCTGGGACTCCCCTGAGAACCTGGGCTGTGATACTATTGGGTTTTTTTTTTGGGGGGGTGTCCTTCATTTAAACTATCTTTTCTTCCTTTAACTGAAAGGTTTAAGTCACACAAAGTCTGTCATGAAGAGAGAGTTGTCAAGGCTTTTGAAAAAAAGAAAAACAGAAGTCAAATATGAACTGGTCAGGCTTACTTGTGCACTCTGTCTCTATTATCTTTTATAAAGCCTTCTCTGTAGGAGCTGCACATGACCATAACATTGAATGTGTTGAGTTATTGCACCTCACGTGCTGTAGGAAACAGGGCAAAATGATGGCACCACATGGTCTTAATAGTAGTACAAGCCAAGGAGTATTTTTAGGGTTACTGTGAGCAAAACTACTAGCAAGGCTTAATTTATCTCAGGGACCATATTAGATCAGTTATCATACAGTTCTCCTTAGACCTTTACTAACATTGTTCCTAAGTATTCATTATATATCTCATTTTATATGTGAGTGAAAGGACACAGAGATATTATATAATCCGTTTGAGATCTTTTGAGGAGGTGGATAGAACTGGTACAAAGGAATCGTCATTTACATATTTTTAAAACATCTATAAGATTGTGGAACTCATGTAAGACATGGGGAGTTTAAAGCAAATGGAATTGAATGATTGTTACCCACAAAGCAGAGACTTGCATAAAGATAACTATATCATAATCATGGATCAGTGGTTTCCTGGAGTTGAGTGCCGGCATGATCCTGTTTTTCAGTTCAGCACTGGAGGTCAGTGACAGGCAGAGCTTGGACAACAGAACTAAGTATGGATTTTTCACTGTGGAGCTGGAGATTTCTTTCACTACCACAATATCATGACAAAAAAAATCACGAGTGATGAGCTTTATATGTCTCTACATTCATTCATTTAGTGTGAGTCTCTAAGACATTTGGCAAAGTACTTGAAATGTGAAATGCACTAAGACACCGTTTTGTTTGCGTAGTGGAAAATAGGAGAATTTAAACCATATGGACTTGGTTCAAGATTATTACTCTGGTACTCGATAGTAATAAGACTGATTATTATCTAACCTCCCAGTTTTTATCACAATGAAGTAGTGCTTATTTCAAAATTGGATTGACACATAGACTATCACTATTATCTTTTCCTTTCTTGTTCTTCAGGACCGTTTATGTCAGTGCCATACGGAAGTACAGCAATACCAAGAAAATGATGAATGCTAGTATTAATCAATAGATAACACACAGATGTATGAAAGTATTAGAGATTGAATTTAGAGTATCCCCAAATTCTAAGGCATCAAATCTCTAACTTAGCGCTAATAGAAAGTAGTGGAGCCATTAAAAGATAGGGGTGTCAGAAGTGACTAAAAAGCGAAGTGCCAGATGTGAGATCTCCTCCCTTGAGTTGTTGGTCATTGGGTCACAAAGAACCCTTCCCTGCCAAAAAGATAGGTTATTGACACGGTTCTTGTTTGTTTACCAGAACTTGATGGTAAGACCCTATTGTAGAAGGCATGGTATCCTTTGGCTATAGAACATGAATAAATCAGGTTGGTATTGTCTAGAAGGCATCCTCCCTACTGTCTAGGCTTCACAGTACCATAAGATGCTATGCAAACTCCTTAAGAAAAATATAATTGCCATTCTTACCCAACTCTACACTCTGTGAGTTAAAATAATAACCAAAATAGGAAGACATGCTCCCATGTGCAATAGTTGTGCAGCTGTTATGCGACTAACCAACTTCTTTATGACTAGATCTAAGGCCTCCATCACAGGAGAAAAGATATGCCTATGTTTTGATTGGCTAGTTTTATATCAGCTCAAGACAGCTAGATTCCTTTTAGACTGAGGGACATTCGAAGATGAAAATGCCCACACCACATTTGCATAATGCCTCTTTTTGATATATGATTGGTATGAGAGAGAGCATATCTCTCTGTAAGTGATACCTCCCGCTGGCCAGGTAGTTTTGAGTACTTAAAAAAAGAAAAGTAGGCTAGACAAGTCATGAAGCACAAGACAGTAAACAGCATTACTTCATGGTCTCTGCATCCGTTTCTGCATCTAGGTTTCTGCCTTGAATTCCAGCTCTGACTTCTTTGGATGATGGACTATAAGCTATAGAATGAAGTAAGCCCAGTCCTCCATAAGTTGCTTTTGGTCATGGTGTTTTGTCACAGCAATAGAAACCATAATCAAGATAGCTGAGTACTTTAAATCTAGCCAAGAAACCATGGATAAGGAGATCATAGGTCCCAGGTGAGTGAACCTACTACTATTACTTTACTAAATCAACATAGTGCCAAACTGTCCTCTAAACTTGTATCTGCATGCCTACAGATTAGCACAACCTTCAGGCTCCATCAGAGAAGTTTCTTTGCCCAAAAGATGGTGGTTACCACAGAAACTCACAGCTGGTTTTAATGTAGAGAATAAGTCTCCATGGAGTTCTAAGCCACAAATGTGACCTCTGCCTCAAACCACTTTTCCTATGGCTCGGGGACCATAGTGGAGGAACAAGAAGCTGACAAGATTGTAAGGACCGGATGTCAGAGGTAGACCTGATCCCAATGAAACAATGTCTTCCGGATGTGCTGGGATTATCACATAGCAGCTGTGGTTGTTTGCAAGATCACAGGAGTTGGCATTTTAGCACACAACAGGGAAGAGCTCACAAAGCTCGACCTCCAATCTAAGAAACTATTGGCAGTTGAAGGCTTTTGGGATAAGGAGAATTGGTTTTCTTTAAGAATTATCTCTTGACAGGTCAACCGCATTCTTGCGATTGAATGCCCCTTTCCAACTTAAAATAAAATATTTGTATAACTTCAACCTATATTTATACAGGATGATAATGGTAGTTTAGTTCTCAGCCATTTATGGGCTGACATCTTTGATTTCATAAGCTACAAAAAACTGTGAGAAACAATTGGTGTGACGTCAATGGGTGTGATTTAGTTAATCTGGGAGATATTTCCCACCACAAACCCCACTGAGTTGGCAAGATAAGAATCTTTTTGGAAAAACATGTTGGATAATTCATCCTCTAGCAAAACATAGCCTTGATTTTAAATTATATATGGATTGTTTTCACCAAATCAGCGGCACCATAGCTTGATAAAAATCCATAGCCTAGCAACACAACTTTGCATAGTTTCACCAATCAAGAGGCCTGCCAGCACTGGATAAGATTGCTAGAGTTAAGATATTATAATTATAGTCTATGTAAACCCATAATTAATGCAATGTTGTATTTATGATTTTGTAATGGTAATAATTTAGCAGGCTGTAGCTTCTTTTATCTAAGGGTTAAGATATGATTCATAATGATTAGCCAATTAAAAATTGTAAAGTAACCCAAGAACAAACCAAATGGTCTATTCACATTCAGTACCATAATTAGCAAATTCACTGCGCACTTGATACTGTTGGAAAGCAAGCGGTAAGATAGGAAAACAAGTGATTTAATTTATGGCTTAATGGAGGTTGATTGAGAACATTACTGACTTGTTTTGAGAATTGTACTTTGTATATCAAATACAGGGGCCTATGTGTACCATTTCCAGCAAGAATACAGGTTATGTCAGACCTGGGTGGGTAAGTGTCCCCATGGAAGTGCTACTATGAGACTGAGGATGTTGCCTATACATGGAGCACGGAACTAAGGCCTAGAAGAAAATGCTTTGGCCTAGGCTGGTGATGACTCAGCAGGCAAAGGTGTTTGCTACCCATCCTGATGGCCCAATCTTGAGTCCCAGGATTCACACGGTAGCAGTAGGGATCTGACTCCTGTAAATTCTCTGCCTACCTCCATAGGCATGCATAAACACCCCCCCCTCCACACACACATACAAATAAAGCATAATAAATAAGCTTTATAAAATGAAAACACTTTGTTTTTAGTAAGTGATATGAAGGTAGGGATGAAAACATTCCTTATAATTATCATTGCACACAAGAGAGGTGTGCCACTGGATTCTAGGTGTACCACTGGATTCCGTAATGACTCTACAAATATACTCTATTAAGTGTTTATATCAGAATATACAACTACAGTTTGTCATATTTACACCTAATTAAAATAAACTTGTTGTAGAATCAACATATTGTAGTATGGACAATTTTTTTTCTTTCGTTTTCTAGATCTACCTTTTTCTGTTTCTTCCATTTCTAAGGTTTCCTATTTGTTGTCCCATAGAACACAGACTTCATTAACATCATCCCTTCTTGTTCTGTCCTACATGCTGTGGGCCTTATCATCTAAGCTTTTGGGATCATTATTGTTACTCTTAGGGAAAATATAAAAATGTCATTAGATGCGGACTCTGTGTAATTTGTCTTTTATAAGACATAAATCATCAAAGAGAGAGAGAGAGAGAGAGAGAGAGGGAGGGAGAAAACTTACATAGTTTAAGACATTGCATTTTAATTTCTTGAGAGATTATTTATTTAGCTTCTATGTTTTGATATTTTTAAATGCCTTCCTGGTTCTTACATATTCATGAAATAAAACCAACTAAATATCAAGTCTCTTTCAAAGTGAAAACGAATGTACACACACACATATATGCATGCACATTGCACAGAGGAGGAGGAGGAAGTGGTGTTGGTAAAAGAACAAAGGACAGAGGTCAAAAAGAGATGTACTAAAGATCACTGAAGTAATACAGGGAGAATTTATTCAGATCAAATAAAGCTGGGAGTTATTTGACAGTGTTTAACATGAAGCAGCTTCCCGGACAGGTCTTTAGTAATAGTCCATTCTTCTTTTGACTTGCAGAGTTCTGAGCTGTCTCCAAAGAATTTGGTTTATGGAATGAGGCCACCGCTTCCTGATTTCTTTTGCCTGTCCAATTCAGGAGGCGTGCAGCAGTGTGATGTGCCTGCCTGTGAGATAGATGTGTCAGTTTCTATAAGCACCACATGTCCTAATTCCGAGATGCTGTGCTACACAATGCATTTTTGGGTGCAGCAGCAGATAGCCGTGCCTTGCTTGCACTTCCTAGGACTGTAGTAGACAGGAAACAATGAATTCTCCAGCCAGCCAGGCCATCTTCTCAGCCAGCTTTGCCTCAGGCACCCTGGATATTGCTGCATGAGAGCTATATTTCACGAGTTCTCAAATGTTCTCAGCTAACAGCCCATGGTTGAAGGCTGAACCCTCTGCCACATAACCAACCTGACCAGCTTCCACCACTTCTAAGAAACTATCCGTCAGAATTTGCTAGAATTTATTGCAAGAACAACCTTCTGTTTCATGCGTTGCCATGTGTGAACCCTGGCTTTATCAACTATTCAAGTAATGTAATAACTTCTAATCTCTATCTAATAAAACAAAAAAATATATTATCAATGGGTCAATGAAGGGACTCTCTAGGTCCAAAAGGTGATTCTTGAAGTCTGTGCTTGAAAACTTTCACTAGATATTGTGAAAGTTAAGGTAAGGCAACAGATAGCATTGGCCTCCTAATTCTTTCTTAACAAAAGTATAAAATTCACAAAGTAATAAATTTCAACAAATTCTGACTTCAGAGAACATGGCAGGTTTGGAGGAAAACTCATTTATCTTTTTTCTTTTCTTTTTAAATTTTATTTTCCTTTTAAATAAAACTAGTGAGCATCTGCGCATACGTGTGTGTGTGTGTGTGTGTGTGTGTGTGTGTGTGTGTGTGTGTGTGTGTGTAGATGCCTGCAAAGGCCTCAAGAGGCCATCAGATCCCCTGAAGGTACAGTTACAGGGGTAGTTAGCTACCTGGTACAGGTGTTAGGAACTCTATTCCACCATGCTAGCATGGACTCTCGAGGGATGAGCCATTTCTACCTTCTTACATTTGTATTGGTGGTTCTACTTCTGGGGATCCAAATCAGAGCTTTAAGTCTCCAGCACAGTAACAGTGCTCTTTCTCTGGGACACGCTCCGCTCCCTTCCCCTGGCTTCTCAGAATCAGAGTAGTTAAAAGAATCGTCCCTCGGTTCTCAGATTCTCTGTCAGGAAAGAAATGGTCTCACATCATCACTGACTCATTCTTCCTGCTCCCAATTCAAGGAGCAAATATCCTGTCTCCGGTATGACATGTGCGGGGGCAATCTCTCCTTGACTGGATTTGGTCTTCATTCTTTCTATTCACTCTGGGATCTTCTTCTAAGCCTTATTTTCCTTTCTTTATTTGACTTGTGTTCCTCACCGAAGAAAATCAATTGGTCCTGCTTGCAAGCTTTTATCATTCGTGATCTCTGGAATGTTTTCAATATCTTTGCTTGGAAAGTTTCATGTGTGCACAGTCAGAGAGAATAGAAGGATGGCCCCCACTTAATGCAATCCCAACTGTCATCATGTCAGGATCAGTCACTTCCATTGATACTCCCATTACATCTCCCTGTCTGATTATTTTGAAACAAATCTCACCCATAGAAAATCCTCATTTTTGTGTCATGAAAACACTCTTTTAAGTTCTACACAGTCGAAATGTCATTGTTATTGTATTTAAAAAAACAACAGCAGGACTCTAATATTATTAAATATCTAGTGTTCAAATGTTTCCTATCATTTCTGGTCATTTTTATGAGTGTTGAATCAAGATGCAAATGGAATCACACTTTGAATTAGATGATATGTTTTCTATGCTTTTTATTTTTCTTTTAGCAGTTTGTTTGTCAAAGCTTTGTGACACCTTTTGCGTGGGGTCCCTCACCCAATCGATGTTACTACTGCTTACATTCTGCAAACATTTAGCAGGTCTGGTCCCCGAAGTTCCTACGGATTGGACATTGATTGAGGAAGGCAGCTTCAACTCAAGTTTACTGTTTGTAGCAATAACTGTATTTTAGACACTCATACATAAAAACTGTCCAAGCTGGTACAGCTCCACTGAGAATCTTTCAAGGTTATTATGATGAAAATGGATAAAGATTCTGTACCTCAAATTTTGAATTTGGATTTTTTTCCTTCCAGGTAGCAAGTGGAGCTCCCCCAATCCCATGAACCGAGAGATCACAGGGGAAGAAAAAAACCAAACTGATATCCAAGTGTGCCCTTTAATGCATCCAGGGTGTTTTCCAGGTTTGCTTCATTGAACGCCTTTTGACTTCTGATAATTTCACTTGACAGTGACTTCACTGGAATGTCACCCCACCACAAGGCAAGGAAGAACTCTACTGTAGTTGGTAGGTAACCGAGAGCTTTTTATCATCCTTGGGATACTGAAACTAGTTGGCCAGATTTAGGAGCACAGCTCTGATGGCAGGTCAGTAGGACTGAGCTGTAAGCAGGAAGGTGTTCCAAGGATGCAATATTTTAGTGTTTTATCTCACTTGTTATCAATTCCAAGAGTTGTCTTCAAAAAGAAATCTTCTATTAAAATCTAAATAACTAGAGTGACAGCTGTTGAGCTTGAATAATGTGGATGTCAGATTCACATTCATGCACCTGTATTACTTCCTTTGATAGAACTCTGTTCAACATAGAAGTAAATTTGAAGAAGACTGCATACATGAGGATGTTGAATCATCTCACAGTGGCAAATTATAATTTTCAATAATTCCAATATAAATATGAATCTGTTCAATTACATGTAGAACACTGTCAAAATCACAAAGCTGGCACTACCATGAGTGCCACACTTCATAAACACAATGCAGTGACATCTGACTTATACTTCTGCACCTTTGTACAATCATTTTCCTTTGAAAAACTACATGGTTTCTTTTCTAGCATAACCATTCACTGGTGTGTTCTTCCATCTATATATGGAATGTGTGTGTGTGTGTGTGTATATATATATGTATATGTATATATATATGGAATATATAAATATAAAAATATATGGAATATATAATATGTAAATATAAAAATGTACACACATAAGCTGGGCATGGTGGCGCACGCCTTTAATTCCAGCACTCGGGAGGCAGAGGCATGTGAATTTCTGAGTTCGTGGCCAGCCTGGTCTATAGAATGAGTTCCAGGACAGCCAGGGCTATACAGAGAAACCCTGTTTCAAACAAAACAAAACAAAAAAAAGTACACACATGCATATATATATATATATATATATATATATGTATATATATATACATACACGCATATATATATATATATATATATGAAGTAATTGTTGACCCATCTTGGACATGTTTAAGATATTTTCATTACTTTGTCCAAGAAAATAGAAATGTAAAGAAATAAGTAATTTAATATGAGCATTTTTCCTCTTCTTTGCCTTTAAAAAAAATCCCAAAGCATAATATTTTTACTTAATGAAATTCAGAATCAAGATCTCAGATTTTGGCACCATGCACCTTACATGACACTTCACACAGCGTGGCTTTTGCCTGTGTGGTAGAAGGAAGACAGTTCTATCCTTATACTCTCTATGAGTCAGTTTATTTTCTTTATCAAACATTAATGTATGTTGTAATACATTTCTACATGTTCAAATATACCAAAACTTTAAACTAGCAACTAACATAGCTGTATCTGTGACAAATATTAATCATTATTATTAGCCTAGCTCCTTGCTCATGCATTGATGTTGCAGTTCTAATTCTTCAAAAGCTCTCGTTCGTAGTAGGAGTGGAACCCAATAGGCTGGGTGGCTGTTAAGAATGTGGAAGGCACTGATTTGACTCTTCCATTAGTTGACTTTTCTCAGATAATCGAGTTCACAAGAACTTCAGTTGTTTTTATCTCTGGAAATTCGAGTCAATTTAAATCAGTCTTAAGTCACTGCTCCCTGAAGGTAATTTCTCTGATTGCTAGTTATGATGATGAGAAAAAAAAGTTAATTTTAAAACAAAGTCTATTCTTAACCTCATTCCACCACCAGCAGCAGCAGCAAATGTCTCTTTTACTACTTTGAGATGAGGAGGAACATAGTTGAGATGTAATCCCCTTAAATTACTAAATTCTTAGCCATCAGTCTACCCATGTATCCAACCCTCCTTTTATGAAGAACTGAGAATTTCTTTAGTTGGTGGGGGAAAAAAGCAGCTTGGTGATTACCCTTGTACTACAAATGTGACATTTTTCTATGACTGTCATGAATATTGACTGATAACATATTCCTTACATTGGCAGCGGACCCACCCTTGTGGAGAAGGCATGAAGTCAGTCGTGAGCACAGCGTTGTCCTGCTTAGAATAAGAGTAGCTGGGACTGTAGAGTTGGAGAAGCTTCAGACCTCACCCTATTCAACTGTCTTACTTAACAGAGGAGAGAGCTTCAGTTCAGACAAGGAAAAAGAGACTTGCTTTAAAAATCAAATCAGTGAAACTGTAATGTGCTAAGCCATTGGTGCCTTTATTTTTATGCTTTATTCTTTCTTTCCAATATCACAATAAAAATGAGTACCATCACTTATTTATCTTTAGAAAATTACCTCTTTTTGACATTCAATGTTCTTGGGAGGTATTTTTTTCTAATCTAGTCTTTTCTCCTTTTATCGTATCTTGACATAGTGAAAAGGCCTTTTTTCTTTTTCAGATAAATCTACAAATTTGAAGAAGTGCTGATTGAAATTCCCAAAATATATTTTACAGAATTTTGTAAATCAATTATAAAGAAGCCAAGAAAGCCGAGTAATAGGCAAGAATGTTTCTAAGTGAGAAATAGGACAAACCACTTCCTATAATGATAGCAAAACATCATGTGGTTTAAGCATAAAATAATAGAGGAGTGATATACACTAGATTGTAGTGGAAATTGATGATAATCAAAGAAGAATTAAAAATAGTTTGTCTTAGTATACAAAGAAATGGGTTTATTCTTGTGACTTTATATTTATATATTTTCAAATTTTAATATCCTAAATGGTGAACTATGCATACACACACACACACACACACACACACACACACACACACACACATATATATATATATATATATATATATATATATATATATATACATATAAATTATGGTTAAAAGTTAGAACTCTAACTTATATGATGAGCACCAAAAGGACAATTGATAATTTCAGCAACACAAAATAAGATAAGATTGTTTGTGTATATATAAGAAATTTGTTATCAAACATGCTTTTTAAATTGTGCATGTGTATATATGGTAAAGAAAGAGGAAAGGAACCCATCAGTGTGACAGGAGAGGATGTTATGTTTTGTTTCTTGACTCTATCTGTCTATATAATACTTTGAACATATACTTTTGCAACTATTATAAGGAACTCAGCCAGAATAACAAACAACATTCTGGTGGGATGTGAGTCCTGCAGGATGCATCCCATCCCTGAGAGGTCATAGGACTTAGGAGACAACCTAATAGTATTAACTTGCCAAATGGGCACAGTATTAACCTGACTCCTCATGACTTGTCATTATACCTGTAGATCAGTGCATCTGTCAACCCTCCTCTGAGAGGCTTCTATTTGGAGGAGATGGTGATTAACGCAGAGACGCACAACTGGCTGCAAAGAATAAGAGACTACAGAATATTCAGCCAAAAATGAAACATATACACTCCTCCTCTCCCCAGTGCTCCATGCAAGAGGAAACAGAGAGGGTGTAAGAGCTTGAGGCAATAGATGACTACAGGGAGATACAGTAGGGTAGTTGTACATCTTAACTCTCGGTGATTATGACATCATGTGCAACATATGTGCATGCTTAGACCCAGCATGGTGATGTGTGAAGGACATACAATCTCTCTTTTAGGTGAGAAGCTATTAGCTGTTATTAACTCCTTGGAGAGAGAGTGACAGCTTTCTTTAAGAGTGTAGTCTGGTAAGCTGACAACTTTCCAGTGGTAGGTCACATATTCAATTATTTTTGGGCAGCAAAACGCTTGGCCTCAACGGCTTAAAAATAGGGCACAAGGTTGGATGAGTAGAGAAGAGGGGTTGATTTGGGAAGATTCGAGGGAGGGGAGTGAATCAAAGACCATCATATTCTGAAAAGAATAATACAAATATTCGAAAAAGGAGTTTAGGTCCAGAATTGCCCCTAATGAGTTTCACATTTTGTAGAACATTTAAGCAAATTGTGTCTCTTTGGTATGTCTTAAAACCACATCGTATTTTAAATTAAGAAAAGGGACTATTGTGTCTACTCTGTAACACAGTAAGTGTTTCCTCTCCCCAAACTAGAATTACCCCCCTGTCCCTCCAGTACTAGACTTGAGTGTTGGTCCATCTGGTTTTCTTTAATCCTGCTTCTTTCTACTTATCCTTGAAATCTGGTTGACCTGATGTTGATTGAGCATGTCATGCTGACTTCTGAAAGGTGGGGGTTTTTCTGGACCCTGTTATCTGCTTCTGCTGAAGTGTAGATCCAAGCAAGTTTTCTGAAGTCTGAATACTTCAAATCCCCTGCCTTACAAATGACCTTGTACTTGAAGGTCAAAGATGCCTGTTCAGTCATGAGAGATGGATAAACTGGTTTTAAGAGGTAGATGGTAAATTAATGTAATGATTAGAAGTAACAATAAAGATCTACACGTAGAAGCCTTCTTTGAATGCTCTCTAGACATCAATTCTTGCAATCATCAGACATAAGGCTGTCTTTCTCATGAAAAAAATTATCACAGGGAACTTGAAAACCAGTCCTTTTACATTGAATTCAGAAGTGTTGGCATCCGGATGTAACCCAGGCTATCTGTTTCCAGAATCTATTCTGTAAACACAGCCAAGGGTGCAGGGAACAATTTTGTGTAGGTTTTCTCATGGTGGGCATAAGGTGGGTGCATAATTCGTGGCTTTTGGTTACAACTTGCTTCTTAGTTCTCTATATTCTTTCTACAGTTTTACTATGGGATGAATATGCTTTGGATTTTCAATCTGCTTACACAGAGGCAGTTGAGAACATTTCTGATAGGATTGTCTTGTAGACTGGTAAGAATTTTTTGAGTGGGTTGAATGGGAAATGACACATTCAGTGGAAAAACTGGATTCTTTTTCCTGTTCCTCTGATGTTTCCTTGACCATGCACTGCTAAGTATGGCACAATGACAGGAAACTTCCCTTCTCCCTCACTCCCCCTTGCAGCAGTCTGCATTGATAGAAAAATGTTTTACATTCAAGATTAAACTACTCATGGCCCTTTGACCATTCTATAAACATTGACTAGGGCATTAGGTTCTAGGAAAATCAAATTCCTTTGTACTCTATATATGAGTTGACTCAGGAGAATAGATATCCTGATTTGACGTACCTTGTCCTTTTGAACATACTGGAAGGTCTAATTAAGATAGAATGTTAGAACTCAACTGCTCCAGACTTTTACCGACTTTATAGTAGTTAGCTTCCAAGAGGAATGGGTAACTCCAAAAACAACTTTCCTGAGAGCTCTGATCTCTATCACATGTCAAATCTTGAGCATAAGAATTTGAAGATGAAGTGCTGCTTTTAATAAATATCTAGAACTCTTTATACTGTGTTCTAGAATGTTTATCTAGACTTATCCATGTTACCAACTTTAGGGGATGCGATTTGGACACAATAACCACCTCGTTATTTTTATTTTCTAAAGCAAGCCTGATGCTGCAGAGTTCCTACTAACTTGTCACTCATGACTGATTTGATGCCTTTGGGTATGAGCAGTGATGCTGATGAGCATGTGAAGCCACATTCCAAAGGCTGGATGTGGAGTCATCCCAACCTCATGGTTACAATTGAAAAAATTTCCTGCATGTACAAGTTCTTTAGGTTGGATCTACAATACAAAATGAGGACAATTTAGTCAAGTATCTTTTTAGACAGAAATGCTAAAAAGTTAGACAAAAATATAGCTTTTGAAATGGCTTAGTTCTGTTATCTCCAAGAGTCAATGTAGAGAAAATGATACACTATGATTTCCAATGCTTTGTGCTGGAATAACGAGAAATATATCCCAACTGTTGAGATTATACATATCCCCCCCCCTTTAGTTAACCTTGGGCAATGCCTTTCAGAAGCCATTCCTACCATCTGCTCAGTGTTTTGTTTGATGTCTCCTATCAGATCTCTTCCTTGTTTTTCACAGCAGTCTTATAGACTGCCCATATATTTTCATTTTATAGTTGAAGAATCCGAGGCTTAGGGAAGTTTGGCAAGCTAAACTAGCTGGATACAACAAATACAGAGTTGTAATCAGGGTTGTGTCAAATTCGGGTCTTGTTTCATTTTGTCCTATCTGTGTCTCCATTAGCCAGCAATATAATATAATAAAATAAAATAGAAAAAAAAGTTGAAATAGGAACAAAGTGGTGAATTTTGTGAGGTGATTCACTTTTTAGTTATAGATACATCACACTTTACATACTAACTTTTCATTAGTTTACAAATAATGGGCTTTGTTCCACCTCTTACCACCTCCTTTCTTCCTCAAAATAGTCTGCTTTGTTTTTTTTACTTTTGTCATATGAAGTGTGTGCGTGTGTGTGTGTGTGTGTGTGTGTGTGTGAGAGAGAGAGAGAGAGGGGGGGGGATACATATGATATATGACATTTCTGTTTCTTTATGAAATTACCCTTTGTTTTCTGGCTCCCACTTTCATACTTCTTCCTCTCACCTCAGGACCCCATTCTACCTTAGTCTCTTGTCTGTCTCTCTATGCATATGTACATTTGATATATATTTAAACTTAGATCTCCCATTTGAGATAAAATGGCATTTTTGATTCTTGAATTAGCAATCAAATCCTAATATTTGAAAGACCCCCATTGTCTTATTCACTGCTCTATTACCACAAAGAGACACCATGACCATGGCAACTCTTCTAAAGGAAAGCATTTAACTGGGGCGAGCTTGCAGTTTCTGAGGTTTAGTCCACTGGCATCATGGTGGAGAGAACAGCAGCTTGGAGGCAGATGTGGTGCTAGAGAAGGAGCATAGAGTGCTATATCCAGATCTGCAGGTAGTAGGAAGAGAAAGAGAGCCACTGAGTCTAGCTTGGGGTTTGACAACCTCAAGGTCGACTTCCTTACTCCTGGTGACACACTTCCTTTAACAAGGCCACACCCCTAATCCTTTCAATTAGTGCCACTCACTCCCTGCTGACACAACATTCTAATCTATGAGCTGTGGGGCTATTCTCATTCAAACCACTGCACTGGTCAGCCCATGCCTAGTCATCCCACTAGTTATATTCTATTAATTTAATTACTTAAATTGCTGAGAAGCTAAAAGTTCTGTAAACTTGTGCAGTTCATTACTGTCAGTGCTAGGGCTTCTTTCTCAGCTCTCTGAATATTATGCATCTGGCAGACTGTTGGGGTTTTAAGGAATCCTGATATCAGGATCCTTCCTTACAGACATCTCTTAAAAAATATAAATTCACAGTCAGATCAGTGATGGACAGGCTTGATATAGGCAGAGCAGCAGGTTTTTCTACCCAACCTTTTTCTTTACATTTTACTTAAAAAATTGAAAACAAATATAAATGTAATTTTTAGAAGGATATTTTAAGGTGTATTAGTCCCAATTTTTGTATGGAAATTTTGAATGAATAACAATTATAGGATAAAAGTTTTAAAAACGTTAAACTCTCAGTATGAGAAAAATGTATTTAACAGCCCAAACCTCATTTGAAAACTGATATTTAATCTGAAAATACCTAGGAATAATAAAAAGGGATTTTACTAGTTCAAGAAGCTTAAACATCAAACTTTCTTTTCTACAGAAATTTTCAAGTGATTGGTGACAATAAAGAGTCATAATAAGGTAAGCACTCACTGTGCTGCATATCTGTAACCCCAGAATTCAGAAGGCCCTGACAGGCAGATTGTGAGTTCAAGGCCAGCATAAAATCCATGGGACATTCAGAAGACTGTAGCTGACTTGTGAGTTAAAGCCAACTTGAGCTATTAGGAGTTTTCAGTAGCCCAAGGTAGTAGGAGGATGGTGAGTTCAAGACTAGTTTAAACTAAATAGTGAGGTCCTCAAAATACCAAATGTTGAAAAACAAAACAAAAAGCAAACAAAACAAACAAACAAAAAACCAAAACTGAATCAAGTCAAAGGAATAAGAGATCAGTTTCAGTTAAGGAATTAAGAAAATTCCTGTGCAAATAATTTTCCAATTTTGTTTTCATTTGACCAGTATAAACTGGGGCAATTTTAATCATCTTATCTGACAAATCTGTTTTAGAGAGAGAGAAGGAAAAAAAACAAGCAAGAAACAACCACCAAACAAACAAACAAAATCACTTGTGCCAGAGGTTGGTGGCATAGGCAGCATGATTCTATGTGACTTCCCCTATGACATAGGCATGGCTATGCCTAGTCTCCACAATGTCTCTCGCCTAAATTCTCCAGAGAATATTTGGCTCTCATTTTTACACACATAAAAAGAGGCAGTTTTTGATGGACCAGACAGATCTAGACAGGTCTCCCGAATGCTAAATAACCAAGCTCTCATCACACTTCTTCTGTTTGCATATTACGCAACAAAGTGAAGCACTTAGTGTCTCTAACTTGTTTTTTTTAACAATAGACAGAAAACTATGTCGTCTAAAGAGTTAAATGTAAAACCTTACTTGCCTGGCTTGAAATACTGAATTGGGGGAAGAGAATTGCAGCTATCTGCTAAAATAGAAAGGTGATCAAATAATATTGAGGAAAATCTCAAAAAAAAAAAAACACCTTCAGACTAAAATCAGTAAAATCAAGATGACAGATCATTTCTCAAATGCTTATATATAACCTCTCCAAGCTCCCAGCCTGCAAGAATATATATAAACTTCCTATAATTATAATAGATAGCTGTAAAATCAATTTGTTCAACAGCCTCTCTGTTTTATTGCTTAGACTTGCTGGGATATTTTGCTTATACATGGATTTCATATGGAAATCATTTCAAATCATAAAGATAGGCTGTTTTCAAACTGGTATGGATACTGGTATGGTATGTGTGTGTGTGTGTGTGTGGGGGGGGTTCTTGTTCGTTCCCTCAATAGATGGATAATTGATTTAGAAGCACTTAAACAACACATGGTTTCAGTGTAGACTAGGCAGATCTGACCCTCAGACACACTGTTGTTGTTGTTATTTTTTTTTAATAAGAATGATTGAAGAAAGGCAAGAATAAATGCAGTTCCAATAAACAAGGCTGAGGGAGGCTTACTCACCACAGGCAGGAGTCAAGCTCATTGAAGAAGGTGATTATTGCCTCTGACGTGCAGAGTGCGTATTGCTTTAAATTAAGGTTCTTAACGAAGCATTTCATTGTGTGTCTGTAGCCAAGGAAATTTGGGAGGCAGCTTTGCTTCCAAACTCAATGCAAAAGATGAGTTCCATATTCAAGAATTGGCTGGAAGAGAATATTTAGGGAATGACTCCATCAGGAATATTAAACGCACAAGTGCATGTTCAATTTCAGAAGAGAAGAGACTATTGGTGTGTGGATAGCACATCGAAGTGCTGTGTCTCTAAGTAGAAAACTTAAACTTGGCCACATCCTACCAACCTGAGTGTTCATGTTAGACAGGAGGCAAGGACTGTGTCCTTGTCCTTGTGTTGTCAGTGAAGTCGTTGAGTTTGAATAAGTAGTTTCCAGAAAGCATTGTAGATAAACTAAACCTTTGCCTCCCCCCTCTAACTCTATTACTTTTTTATTTCTTTGCTGTTGTTGAACAAATGCATCTTTCTACTTTACATACTTAATTGCCCGTAGGATGTGAGACAAGCTTTATTCTTGGAATCTTAGAATCTCTTATGCGCCCACAAGATAAGAGATTTTCTTGACCACCAAGAGCTCTTTGTGCCTATCTTTAAGCAGAACCTGCCTAAAAATAACTATATTATGCTCTGATATGCACCTCTTACGATACTCATAGTCACAAATGTGTATATTTTGAGCCAAATAAATTGCTTCTCACGGAGCACATTTATTGTAAAAAGATCTATTTTGTGGCTCTGCTTCCTTACATTTAAAAATTTCTCACCAAACCACAATGCTATTACAAGAAACGGAACGGGACTGTTGCTCAAATCTAAAGTTTGCATTCGAACTCTTTCTGCCAGCATATAGCTAAATTCTGGAAAACCTAGAGCCCATCACCGTGATTTCCCCCGGGGTTTTTACCTGTTCCATCTAAGAGTAAGTGAGGATATAGCAATTTCGTAGCCTCATTTTCTCTATCTGAAAAGCAGCAGTGTCTACGGAGTACCCAGGAGACCTGCAAGTCCAAGATGGAATCTATGATCTGTATCTACCATGGAGAGAAGAGACTAAATCTTTCTAAACTTGAGCAGACGAGAGCATCTGCATGGGACCCATAATATTACTAATGGGTTAAAATCCATTTCCAGTTAAATTACAAAGTTCCATTGTTGCTCCCATGAATATCGTCACGGGACTTTTGAGGCTGGTTCATGTCCTTGGTAAGGCTCAAACACCTTCTCTAAGGTCAAATAGTCTGTGACATCAACCATTACATAAAAGCTTGATGTGGCCCCAGCTTCCGTTGCTTTTGCATAAGAAACATTTTGTCCTTGGCCCTTTACCTGATACAGTTTATTCTGTACATCCCCCCATAATTTCAATTAAGAAAAAAACTCTAATGAAAGCAATGGGATATTAATTTGCCTAGCTGTGATAACCATCCATCATACATTTGTATAAGAAGGCATCATGATATGTACACGGATGTATATAAAATATAATGAATTAGAACATTAAAAAAAGACAACATTGAAATTCGGGGCATGATTTTAACATTGAGTTTATTTGCCAACTTATGCGTATTGTACATCTGATAACCATGAACACTGCTTGCTTTCCGAGTTCTTCAACCTCTATTCCTTCCCTCTCCTTCCTGTAAGTTCTCTTCTCACTTCCATGTCTTTTTCTTTTCTCTGGCAGCTCACTGGTTTTAGTAAGAATCTCTTGGAGCATGGTGGTCTCCTCAGTGGGTACATAGCTGAAGATAATGACAGTATTCTCCTAAAATCCAGGAGCACCCAGTAGTTCCACAAGAAAGGCTATCTAGGTACCTAGTGGCCCCTCTCCATCAAATTATTGGCTGTTGATAAGTTTAGTCTTAGGCATGCCTATTGCTGACAGCCATAACAGCTCTGGGATCATGACTTCATTAGCTGTGTCATGCCCAGAAGACAGCATTTCACAGCTCTCCTCCTTAACTACTTCTTACATTCTTTCCAGTTTTGTTTCCCCTATGCTTCCCAAGATTTAGAAGGGATAGTATAGATTTCCTATGTATAGATTAATTGTCAATGATAACTTATTCTCAGCATTTTGAGCAAAAACATGTCTCTCCACTCACTGCTATTTTTTCCCAGGGAAACATCTCTGATAGAGGCTGGGAGTAGCAATTGTCTATGGGTATAAACATAAATATTTGTACTTTAGTTTCTTAATGGTAGCAACACAGTCCTGGAGGAGATGAAATTTCAAAGTAGATTTAATTTGCACTTTGTTGGTACCTAATGATGATACACACTTTTAAACATGTTTAGTGGATACTTGTATTCATTCTGGTAGAAAATTCTCTATTTAGGTCCATGGCTTGGTATTTTATTACAGTGTGTATTTCTTGATGTTTAGTTTCTCCAGTTCTATGTGTAGTCTAGATATTAACCATCAGTTAGAGCTGGGCAAAGAGTGTTTTTATTCTGAAGGCTGCTTCTTCTTCACTCAGTTGATACTTTTCTTTGTAGTACAGAAGTGTTATTTTTTTATTTGATAGGGTCTGATGTGGCAAGCACGTTTCTTCTGCTACAAACTTATTTTCAGAAAGTCCTTGCCTATGCTTATATGGTGATGTATACTCACTACATTTCCTATAGGAGTTTGAGAATTTTAGGTCTTAGGCTGGGATGCTTAATCCATCTAGAGTTGAGGACATTGCAGAGCAAAAGATAAGGATGGAATCTGTTTCTCTGCTTGTTGACGTTGCTTTTCCAGAACCGTATGTTGAAAAGGCTGTCATTTCTCTGGTTTGTGTTTATGTCTTTTTAACAACAACAACAACAAATTACCAGATAGCTACAGTTGCATGGACTAATATCTTGGTCCCTTATTTTGTTCTGCTTATCTGCTTGCTGATCTGTCGACTTTTGTGTCAGTCCTATGCTGTTCGTACTTCTATGGAGCTGTAGTATTCCTTTAAACCTGGTATGGTGCTATATCTCCACAGGGTTCTTTTAATTAGAATTGTTTGGCTTCTTCTTGGTATTTTGTGTTTCCACATACATTTTAAGACTCTTTTTAGTATCTGTAAAGAATGGCCCTGGGAATTTTAATTGAGATTACACTGAATTTTAGTTTGCTTTTGGTAAGGTGGATATTTTCACAATATTGTTTCTTCTGCACTATGAGAAAGGGAGGTCTTTTCATCTTTTGGTAATTTCAATAAATTGTTTTTTCAGTGTCTTAATGATGTGATTATTTTCTCTGATAAGGCTTACTTCCATACATATTATTAATTTTTGATTGGGTATTGTTAATTAGGTCATTTCCTTTATTTCTTTCTCACTGTGCTTGTCATTGGTATATAGAAAATCTACATATCCTGTGTGCATCCTGTCACTTTGCTGAAACTGTTTATCTGCTGCAAGAGTCTCCCAGCCGTTTGGTGGAGTATTTAGCATCTCCTATGCATACAGTTGTATCATCTGCTAGCAGGGATGCTTTGAACACCTCAGTTTCTATTTGTATCCTCTTCATTTCTTTCTCTTATCTTACTGCTCTGCCTAAGGCCTCAAATCCTAAAACTGAATATGGTTGAAAAGAATAGAGAATTCTATCTTATTCATAATCATAGGTAGAATTTTTTGTAATTATCTTTATTTATCATTGTTAGCTATAGGTGTGACCCAAAATCTTTATTATGTTGAGTTTCCCCTCTATCCTTAGCTTTTCCCTGACACTTATCACAAAGGTATGTTGGATTTTGCCAAAGACATCTCTAAAATCTACTGAAATGATCAAATGATTTCTCTGTGTATGTCCATTTATGGACATAAATGTGATCTGTTACATTTAATTTTTATGTCTTTTGAACAATCCTTACATCTCTGGAATGAGACCAACTTGATCATAATTAATATTTGATGCAATCTTAACTTTTCAAGTATATGGAGAATTTTTATACCATCTGAATCAGGGAGCTCAATCTATATATATATTTTTTATTTTTAGTGGTGTCTTAATCTGGCTTTGATATGAACATCCTAAAAAGAGTTTAGAATTTATTTCTTTTTTATTTTAAAAAATAACTTTATCACTATTGATGTTAGTTCATTTTTAAAGATCTGATATGATTCTTCTGTAAATACATTTTGTACTGGGATATTTTAGGGTGGGTTTGAGGAATCTTGGTTCTTCTTTATTCCTTCTCTCTTCTCTTCTCTTCTCTTCTCTTCTCTTCTCTTCTCTTCTCTTCTCTTCTCTTCTCTTCTCTTCTCTTCTCTTCTCTTCTCTTCTCTTCTCTTTTCTTGAGCCAGGGTTTCTATACTTAGCCATGGTTGTCCTGGAACTCACTATGTATACCAAGCCAGTCTTGAACTCACAAAGATCTGCCCGCCTTTCCCCCTAATGTTGAGATTAAAGACCTAAGCTACCATTCTCAGCTTGAAAAATTTTAATTAGTGATTCAAGCCAACTCACTACTGTTTGGCTTACATACTACTGTCTAGACAGTGCAACAATGGCTGTCTCACATCAGAGAACCAAAAACTTAGTAGTTCTCGAGTAGTTCCTAGTATTTCTAGATCCATGACCTGGTTGGCAATGAAAGTTTGGAGAATTCCTGAGAAGTTGTAAGCCAAGGAAGCTTAGTTCTGGTTTCAGTGAAGGAATGTAGGAGAAGCATCAATGACAGCCACAGAGTATATGAACTAGCAAGTAAGACTGGAGTCAAGCAGGCATAAACAAAGTTTCCTTTTTCCAGTTAAGAAATTCTCTCACAAGCATGCCCAGTGGCTTGCCTTTTAACTGATCCCATAACCAGCCAAGTTAATGAGCTAGATAAACTATCCTAAGTTCACTCTTTGTCAATGTGACTACCAATCACAACCCCTTATGTAAGTTTTAATATCCAAACACCACTAATATTAACAAGGTCATAAGCCCATCTAATGTGATAAAGCTGTCCTATGTACAACTGTAAGTGAATTATTTTATCATTTTTACTTTATTCGAACTGAATAGGTGGCAAATTCCTTTAGCGAATGCTTAATATTTTAGTGTTCCATATGATAATAGATATTTATATCACTTAACCACTGATATTATCTCACTTGATGTTATACTACATGATAAAGATACAGAAGAAAAGAGGCACAGATTTCTGCTTAATGGGAGTTAATTAATAAGCATAGGAATTCTTATCAAAATAGGACTAAAACATTCACAGAAATAAAAATTCTCATTCCTGTAACAAAGAATGTGCCCTTAGATGGATTCATAACTATCTTCTTCCACTGCTCTTTCTATAAGCTAAGAGTTAAGATGGTTTGAATTTTTAACTTAATACAATCTAGAATCACCTAGAAAGTTAGTCTTTTTAAGGTATTGACAACATCATGCTGACAGGTGGCTATGTCTATGGGATTGTTTTGATTATGTTAATTAATGTGGGAAGATCCTGTCTTTAAAAGTGGGTGGTACATTCCCTGGGGTTGGGTTGGGTCCTAGACTATGTAAAAAAAACCAGGAAGAAACTAAGCTGAACATAATACATGCATTCATTCTCCCTCTGCTCTTGGCTGTGTATGTGACTAGCTGCGTCAATTTTCTGCTGTCTTGATTTCTCTGTATTGATGGACTGTCATTTGGAGCTGTGTGCTAAGCTAAACCTTTTATCCCTTTAGTTGTCTTTGTCCAAGTATTGTATTACGGCAACAGGATATGAATAACAAGACAACGTTCCACATCTGACATTTATGAAAGAATTTTGTTTTATTAACGTGATCTAATTTTTAAGAGATTTTTGTTACCTTAATCTTTGCTGCCCCAAACCAGGTCTTAGATTTGTATAGTACAAAGGGACTAGGATATCTATCTTCTAGACTATTGCATTTAGATGCACCTTAATCATTGTTTTATAAAGTTACAAAATTCAACTACGAACGAAACTTTCAGATTCCTCCATTTTCTCCATGTAAATGTTTATTCCATGTAAATCCCACACGCCTTAAGCTTTTGCAAGACATTTACTTTACCTGGGAGTTGAGGGGATCAAAGGTATTCCTGTCATTTCTTAGAAAATTGGAGATGACTCTTTGGAGGATGTCTATTTGTGGTATTATTCTAGATGATCACCCACAGGGTGACTTCATGGGTGAGAAGGCAGACAGTTTGAAGGGTTCAAAGTTCAGTCCAAGACGGATATCTGATTATCAGCACTTGAGTTGAAAAGAGAAAAGCATGTGATTTGAATTTTAAGATCTTTCACATTCTGATTTCTTCCAATATGGTAAGTTCAGCATCATGAAAAAGATCCCTAAATCATTTGCTACAATCCAATGTGCATTTTCAAAACAAAACATGTTTTACTTACCACAGTTACCATGGGGAGGGCATTGCTGCCAAGGTCTTTGATGCTTGCATTCATGTCTGAAGGACTATTAAATGTTGTCTTTGTCGTTTACATTTTAAAGATAGTCTGAGAAGTTTTATTGTATCTTTTCCTCATGTCCCCATGTTGCAGCCATTCTGTGAATTCTGACCTTCCCAACCCAGATGCTGCTGCACATGCAGCTAGCTCTCATCAGACAGACAGCCTGAGTGCCCATCAGGTCATGACCTTTCAGGACCTCTATCCATATGTATCAAAGCCTTCCACAGAGCTTTCTCTCAGAATCTTCTCTTCCATTATCTTGAAAGCCAAATGAAATTCTTTTCCACGATATTGCTAGTGCATTTGGCTAACATGGACACAACAAACTTTCTTGCCAAAAAAGTACCATAACTCATTATTTTACTCATTCATTCATTCCTATATCCAATAATAGTAAAGACGTGTATTAGGCAACTAATGTTTTACTTGAGTATTAGAGAGAAATATGTGAAAATCTCTGACTCCGCCTTCAAGATACACAGCATGAATATTTTTCCCTTACTGTTTTCCTTGTTTATTTAATTTTATCACAGACAAAATCATTTTTCTTGTTTAAATTCTCCATATGTAACATATGGGCAGATTTTACTACAAATTTATTACTCATAATCATGCAATCTTAATTACAACTCCTTTGCCTTTCCTATTAGAAGATTTTGAAAATGCTTTAGATTCCAGCTTCCTACTTATTGGTACACCCCAGGAACTCTGGGTAAATGGGCGGAGACTCAGAGCGACTTTGACTGTTTTGGTTAGGAATCTCCTAATGCTGGCTGAGATAGGACAGTTTCTATAAGCTAAGCCTCAGGCACTTGCCTGTGAGAGCAGAATGAGGCTGGTATGGAGAAGCAGGAACACAGCCTGGCCAATAGGTCTCAGAGTGCCAACAGGGAGTGGCTGGCGGAAGATGAGAGGGAAAGGGGCACTTAGCACAGAGCCGGGAAGCCATATTAGGCTATGTGTTCATCACATCCATGTCTGAGATTTTGAATTTTGCTTAACATCACCTTGTAGACTACATTCCTCATCTGCTTTTTTGGAACCAAGCACAGTAGCCCTAGCTACTTTTTTTTTTTTTTTTTTTTTTTAGCCATCTCCCTGCCTTTGTGGGTCATCACCCATACTTGACGAGACCATTTGACCTTTGCTATACCATCAGAATTCTTAACAAACAGATGCAATTGACAACTATCTTTGTAGCCATTTTAAAGAGCCACCATCCTGTAAAAGCCTGCTGTGTGTTTTCCTCAGCTGCATCTCCTTGACAGCCTTCCTAAAAGCACTCAGAAGTCATTTATTCTTCACATGGGTTGACTTTTGTCTTTGTAGACAGGGGTTTTAATTTAGGATTTCTATCTCAGATTCCTCTTTGTCTTTCTATTTTCCTGATATTTCTAGGTGTTTTATGCTCAACTGAGGCTGAGCCCAGGGGTGTTCTGATTCACAATTGCACAGTTCAGTCAGTGTACTTTTTCTCAGGCCATCTCTTATCTGTGGCCTTATATGAGGCCCTTTCATTTTTGGAGATGTTCCAGAATTGTATGGTAAAAGTTGACTTGCTTCCTGTTTGGCCTGCAGTGAGTAAATGGGATGACTTCTTCCATTTGTTGTCACATCTCAGTCAACATCTTTTCCTGAGTCCTCTTTCATCTTCTATCATGTCTTTTCCAATGTTTTTAAGTCTGGTGTTTTCTTTTTAGTTTTTCCTTAATCTCTTTCTTTTGAATACAATTGTGTGAGACAACAAAGATGCATATCTGCATTTAGCTCTCTGAGATTCACTCAGTGCTGCAAATCTTCCTTTCTCAAAGGTCAAAAACAGCTCATGTGCTGGGCAGTGGTGGCGCATGCCTTTTTCCCAGCACTTGGGAGGCAGAGGCAGGTGGATTTCTGAGTTCAAGGCCAGCCTGGTCTACAGAGTGAGTTCCAGGACAGCCAGGGATACACAGAGAAACCCTGTCTTGAAAAAACAAAAACAAAACAAAACAAAACAAAAACCCAAAACTGCTTCCTTGTTAATTCTCAATTTCCCCAAGACCCTTCGCATTGCTATTTACCTTTCAGTTGTGTAATGTTAAGTGGGTCTTATTCTTCCTGCATGTCCTTTCTTTCTTATTACTTGTGTGTGTGATGTCTATTCCCCAACATAAAAATATTCAAAGGCCCAGTTTATATCCTTCTCACTTCTAAGGACCAAATTAGGTAATGCATGTCCATCACTTAATGCAGAGGATAGCTCAAGGCCTGAACTCCATTATCAGCCCGTGAGATTCATCTCCATGACTTTCTCTTGTCCTTCTGATGCTTTTCTGAGCCAGACTGTGTTACCTGAGCAGCCAGAATCTACGTTTAACTTCCTGCAGTCCATAACACTCAGAACAACATCCAATGTATATATAAAGGCTGATTGTTCAATGCGGTTTGTTTGTAGCGGGAAGTCCATAGGTTTGCTGCCTCCCTAATAAGAGGCCATCTGAATACCTCTGACCAGTTCCTGGAATCAAAAATCTAGTAAACAGCCATTCCTAATATCTGTTTAGATAAATATATTCTGGAAAAGGAAAGATTTATAAGTATTTTTCTAAGAGCCCTGAAAAGTGAAGTTTATTCCCAGAGTCAAGTTCATAGCTACTCATACCTCATGATAACCAGTCTGCCACAGCTCTGGGGGACAATTTGTGAAGAAGACATGGTTGGGTTTCTCCAGTGGCTCTGATACTACTGTGTGACAGATATTTGGTAACCTCAAAGATGATCATGTTGACACTGGCCACACCATTTTACAAGTTTCCTATCAAACCATTTCTGTAATACTATACTCAGGATGTTATTTTCTGAGCAACATTGAGTTATAAGTTACATAGCTTTAACATGTGTCCTAGAGTTTAGTTTAGTTTTCTTTCTCATTTAATATTAATCAAAAGATTCTATATCGTTTCAATTTAATTGGGGTTATACCACAATATTAGGTGGGTTGCTCCATACCACAGGGCCAGCAAGTAACAGTCCCAGTAGCAGGAATGGATACCCACTCTTTTCTGTTGTTGACTCATAGAACCTCATAACTACACCCATCTCTCTGCCACTACAACATAAGAAGCTGATGTCATTACTCTCATTTGCACCCGCTCCCCCAAGCCCCGAATTTCATGAAAAGACTCTATCGCTGAAGACGAGCACTTACTTGAATCTTCTAACATGGATAAATCAAGCTGGTGCTTATCCAGCAACTTCATCCCTACTGGTTAGATCTCATAGCCGAAAGGTGCAATGCCTGCTGCTGGAGAAGAATCATCACATTTCCCTAGCTGGGAATCCTGTAAGTGATACTAATAACTAACCTGGCAAGTTAGAAGCAGCAGTAAAGGAGTGGTGAGAATGTTACCGGAGTAGCCAACCACTTTATTATTGGATCTAAAGCCAACTTCATGAAATGAAACCCAAACTTGACAGCGTTATAGGACCCAAGAACCTGTAGCTAGATAGGTCATATGCCCTAGGGAAGAACTTACTATGATTATTTTGCTAATAATTTACATTAAGTCCTTGAGAGTTTCATATAATGTATTTTGAACATATTCAAAATACACATCTAGACTCTACTTTCATATCCATATATCCTCTATCTATAATTAACCTATAATTTAAAAGATCCTAATGAAGGACCTTAGATCTATAAAACAATGCATGGCTCAACCCTCATGAGAGAAACTTTATTTTGCAGTATATGTCAACCAACACAGAGACCCAAGGTCAGCCCAAAGAAGACATCTGCATTATACCTCTTCTCCTAATGCTTCATGGCAGAAGATAAAATTAAACTATTGTCAGGGTCAGAGATAGTGGATGAGGACAATGAAACTGTTCTCTGGACACAGCAGGGCAGTTGAATATATGAACTCACAAAAATTGTGACAGTAGACATAAGACTTATTCAAGGTCAGGCCAGAAAAACATCCTGGCATGGTGGGTGGAAGGCATCCATGAAATTCCATGCCTAGCAGGTGAGATATTGGAATTTAGTAGCTTCTGGGAGAAGAGGAGTCTTTAGTCACACTCTTAAAGTGGTAACAACTGTGCTTCAGAAGAGCTCCTATACCTGAGAATAACTGTGTAACACTAATTAGACTTACTAGGTTTCTAAGACAGACAGACAGACAGACAGACACACACACACACACACACACACACACACTCACACAGAGAGAGAGAGAGAGAGAGAAAGAGAGAGAGAGAGAGAGATATGATAGATACATAGATACATAGATACATAGATACATAGATACATAGATTAAGGACATATGGATATGGAAGTAGGGTATAGATTTGGGGGAGTGAATATGTTCAAAATATATCATATAAACTCTTAAAGACTTAATACAAATATTATTTTAAACAATATGAAAAAGAAACTTATTTTACTTCTGCTTTTTCTGCTCAAGTTCTATGGGGGAAAAAAAGAGGTATTTATGCTAATTTTCATTAAGACCACTTGGTCCAGCTTAGCTGATGAAGAAGTTTTGGGTTACCAGGTAGTCAGCTCCTTTGGCCAACCTGTTTGCCGACAGAAAACTCCTGTGACTTTGGAGTAGGGTCAGCAACAGGAGGTCACGGCACTGGCCAACTTGGGAGGGCAGCCATGTGAGATGTATACAAGGCAGCCTGTTCCTGGGCAAGAGGCTCAGAGAGCTCTCCTGAGAACCTCAGCTTCATATCAGGAGAGGTAAAGTGGATACAAGAAAAATGCCATGTGTGTGGCGAGCATTAGGAAAGGTCATACATTTCAAAAAAGAATATTGTTTACAAGGAGTGTTAATAGGTTTCAGGGGAAATGTTAATTTTTTTTTCCTGGATGAAATAGCTACTGTAACTTTTTAATGGTTAATCATTCATTCCTGAATTTTTATATTAAGCATTTCATATTACTTTATTGACTTAACTTTTATGCTCTTCTTCATTTTGACAGTAAAGAATGACCAGGCAATACTCTTGGAAAATTGGAGACCATTTTGCAGCTGCTCTCTGTTGAGAGAAGTGAATAATAGGGTGCCCTCAAGGAATTTCAAAGGTATCACTCAACGGAAACTTTTGTGTCTGAAGAAAACTAGATCATTTTATCATGGTAGGCATACTGATATGTTTGCTTTAATAAAATGCCATATTTCTGCCTTTAATCTCTTGTCAACCCACTATTAAAAAGCCCCAGAGTGCATGCGTGCAGCACATGTAAACACTTGTGGTTTGGAAGTCATCACCCCACATACTAATAAAGCATATAATTTGTCTTTGGTGCACAGACCTTATTAATTTATTGAGTGGTAGAAAGAAGCTAGAAAAGTGTTTTCCATGACATTAGCCAACAAGACAATTTAATTACAGTGCTCCATGCAGGGGTGCATGTATGCTTGTGTTCGTGTGATGAAATCATGTTAAAAAAAAAAAAGACAAAAAAAAAAAAACAATAAAGAGCCTGAATGATGTAAATCCACTTCATTCACACTGAGAAATAACTGTCAGGTGTGCTAACCTTTCTCATGTCAAGGGCAAGCATGTCATTTTCAGAAGGGAGGAGTGTGTGTATGTGTGTGTGGGGGGGGGGGGCGGGCACACGCGAATTTGTCCCCAAACTGACACTGCATTAACAGAGCACAGATCAAGTTCATTCAAGGGATTTAAGACATACCATAACAGCGATCACTTTATGCTTTATGCACATTTTCTCCATAGCCCCAGGGGAAGAGGCCAGAGAACAATGTCTTTTCTCTTTTTATGTGGATCCACAAAACGTGGAAAGCCTGAGTCACTCCTATGGCTTCCTAGCAGATCGCGTTGTCAGACTTCAGTTGGACTGTGCTCCTATAAGCAGTCAATTTACACACTCATGTAAGGTCCTTGTAGGCAACTGTCTTTGATTGTACATTGGTCATCTTTATTGTCTCCCTTCGTCCCTCATAAGACATGTTGCATACAGTAAATCAACAAAGATTATTGGGGTGGGAAGGCCACAAGTCCATGGAAGAAATAATGTTAAATATACCAATTTCTGGAAATTTTAATGAAATTTTGTATTTAAAAAAAAGTAAAACTAGATCTTAGGCACCAAATAAAAGCATGTCCAATTTAGAGAAACTACTTGTGCTCAGGGCAAATGACCACTGGCTATTCAAAATGTGTTTCTTTCCAAAAGGTCCATGACTTCTCTCCTGAGAACCAAGTTTCTGTTCTCTCTGTGTGCTCTTACATGTAAACTCCATTCAATAGGCATGAGTATAGATGCACCAAGTTTCAATATGGACTTGAATCTAGTGCTGCACAGCATTTACATTTGAGAGTTGATTAAAATGAGCCTCTTGCCTTACCTGTGAATGACAACCTCTGTTTGCAGCTTGCCTATTTACCTGCCTCTAATTAACTGGGAGTACAGGGCATCCAAAGGCTCTTGGTTTTTATTGAGATGCTGTGAGAATCTGGAAGGAGACAAGTGCACAGAAACATGCCCAAGTGTCCTCAGATTAGGAGGAGAATTAAAGTTGCATGTAGTTATCTTTTGAGGATGGCTAGTGTTGCTTATAGACAAAGGAATCTTGGCTATATTGAAAGGGGGACCGTGTTTCTCTTGTATCCCTAAACTACCGTATTTCATGTTTTCTTCTGTAATAGCAACAAGCACTTTGTATGCCTTCTCCAAGTCAAATTTGATGTTAAAAATCTCTGCTAAAGAGTTCTTCAGCTTCTGTTACCAGGGCAAGGACCATCAGAATATAACAGCACATTCCAGATTCTGCCCTCAGGGATGGACTGAGGAATGGCCTTGATGGTAGAAGATACTAAAGCATCTTCCAGAAAGAAAGCTCTGATTTTCCATAGGACACACAAAGTCATCATAGAGGATGTTCTAAGGGAAACATCACATGGTCAGAGAGGGAAATTCTGAGATAGAAGAGGCATTGTTCCTCATGTGGCCCCATAGGATGGGAGTGGGGTGGGAAGAAGCACCAAGTGAGCAGAAGTGAAAGACATCAATAATCAGAAAGAAATATTTCTGTCTGGCACAAGTACAGCTGCTGAGAGTGGTAGCTGCGGATCACATCACAGGGTGGTATCAGCAAGTGCAGCCTACAGAGAGCTTCTTAGAAGTAATTCTGTCCTAGTGTGCTTTCTGTTACTGTGAACACTACGTTTGAGTATGACTTGGGGACCAACGGGTTTATTTGGCTTACTTGTCCAGATCACAGTCCATCACCGAGGAAGGCAGGAGCCATGGAAGAACACTGAATTCAGGCTTACTTTTTGGCTCATTTCAGTGAGTCTTCTTCTACCATCTGTCCAGGGTCACTCTAGCACATCACATCAATCCCTCATCAAGAAAATGATCCTTACACTTGTCACAATCTGATGGCAACATTTCCTAAAGGGAAGGTCTATCCCTTTAGCTGTCTCTAGTTTGTGTCAAGTTGACCCAAAGTAACCATGGCAAGGCTCTAGATGGTGCCTTGTGGTGTTTTCCAGATGACATCTTCTGAAACAAGGGAAGACAATTCCAAGGGAAGTTAGCTGTCGTTTAAAGTGGCAACAGCTCCTCTCCCTGAAAATACCAGAGAGATTGTTCCTGACAGGATATATCCTGCTAAGTTTTCCCTGTTTGTTTTGTTTTGATTTTTCCAACTTGAGACAAACTAGAGTTATCTAGGAAGAGGAAATTCAGTTGAGAAGATACCCCTTCCATATGAGCCCAGGACAAGAATGTAGTGCATTTTCATGATTAATGTCTGATGTGGAAGGGCCCAGCCCACTGTGGGTGATACCAACTCTGGGCAAGTGGGCTTGGACTACATAAGAAAGAAGACTGAACAAAGCTATAAAGAGCAAATCAGTAAACAGCGTTCTTCCATGGTCTCTGCTTTAGTTCCTGCCTCTGGGTTTCTGCTTAGAGTCCCTACCCTGACTTCTCTTCATTATGACTTATAATCCATAAGGTATATATATATATATATACCTTTCCTCTTAAGTATCTTTTGGTCATGGTCTTTATTACAGCAATAGAAACGAAAAGAGAACAGAAATGGGTAGCACATTTATTGGGTATTGTTGTGACAGACCTGACCCTGAGGTTTTGGAGAGGGTTGTGAGAATGTTTGGGAGTTTAGAGGCAAAAAAGTCATTGGATACTTAGCACTTAATGGGTTCTGTGAGGATGTGGATGGCAATGCTTAAACAGCCATCTGTGATTCATAAGTGAATCACTGAAGTGAGCCCCGCCCCCCCCCCCCAACTTTGTAACTAGGGCAATTGATGCTGATTCACCAGCACTGAGAAATCAGCTGTGATCAAGGAGAGAAGAATCTTTATGGGAAATCTACTTGGAAGGTTTCTTTTTTCAGGGCCAACATCCAGAGCTAGATGGTCTAGATGCTGGGATCTGAACCCAGGAATGCAGAAGAGTCCCATGTGTGTTCTGGCAGCATGAGAGCTGCAAGATTGAAAGGGTATTAGAGGAAAGTTGAGGGTGTCTCCAGGAGGGTGGGAGAGGCTGGTGAGGGTACAGTCCAATTGAAGTAGAGTCCCCAGGGCACTGGAGATGACACAGCAGTGTGGACAACAGCCAATGCTGGAAACACAGAGCTTCCTAGGCCAGTTGGAACCCAGAGGATTGTCCCAGATCTTGATCACTGAACGTTTCACACTATGGAATTTTGATACTGCTTTGATTTGATTGTGACTATTCCCTGGTGCCATCAAGTGAGTAGGATCCAGTTGTGACGGTATGCGGGAGCATGCTGTGTGTTTTAAAGAGCATTTGAAGACCAGTGTTGGTTTAACTAGTGAGACTTTCTCAGAGGTCTGTTGCTAGCTAGCCATGGTGGAAATATATGTATCTGGTGAACACTGATTGCCATCAGCAGAGGTGTGACAGCTTACTGTTCATAGTAGGCTGTGACTTTCCTTGATGAAAGTATCACACAAACCCATGAAGCATCTCTCTCTCTCTCTCTCTCTGTCCATCAAGAAGATGATGAAGCAAGCAAACAGAGGAGGTCAGGGTGGGGAGGTGTGCCACACCCTCACTCTCCAGTCAAAAGTTTCCAGAAGGCTGTACAGACAAAGCACATCACCCGAAGCTTGCGACAGATTACTCTAAACATGTTTTAAATGGTTTGTTTCTTCCCCAACTACAACTTTAAGGCTCCTTTTTTTTTCTCCTATTGCATTTCTATAAAACTAAAAAGGTAGATTCTTATCTTTCACCTGGGAGCCTTTGGGTATTCAAAACAGGTCACAGCCATGTGCGTTTGATTTATTGCCCAGACCATCATAGCGTTCTGTGTGGCCACTGCTGTTCAGTGCTTAAGTGTTCCTTCCTTCCTAGAGGGACTATTACATTCTAAGTGGCATTCTTATATTTCTCTCTTTCCGGACTGCATTTAACCCCAGATTACAAAGGTAACCAGTTGCAGAAAGGGGAGACTGTCCAAAGTCCTGGGGAGCTCCTAACCTGTCAAGGCTGATGCTGTCCACTCCATCTCAACCCATAAAGCCAGAGTAAAATGCTAGTTTCGGTTTGTGCTAGCCAGGGTGCTTGCCTTTTATTTCACACCAACAGCAACCCTTTGCCAACAACCGTACAGTGTGCTAAAAGGAGGGAAGCTGGTTTCTTTTTAGCTATTATGTGTAAGCCAACTTAGTGTGTTTATCACAGAAGCATAAGATGCCAGGACCCAGGCTGACTATCATGAGGTTGCAAATCAAGTTTGGGGATTGTCTTTCCCCCCAATTTTCTAGTTCTGTTGAAGGAAGGCTGTATAGATAGGTTAATCTGGAAATGCCTCTAGGCTAATTCAGCCCTTCTCTGAAGTTCTTAGCAAGCAGCAGCATCATTTCACACCCATGGATTATTTGCCCAATATGTTTCCTCCCTAAGTTAGTTAATGAAAGTAAAACCTCTAGAGAAACTACTCTACTATCTTGTTTCTATATTGATCCATTTAATATCTTTTCCCATCTTTTGAGGAACTTAACCCCGTGTCAGTTTTCTTTGTTTTGTTTTGTTTGTTTTAATGTGATGGTGTGCTTGAAAGAAGTCAGTATGAAGGGAGACACAAGGAATATCAGGGGATGTTATGCTCCACTCATCCAATCTCGGCCAGCACGGGACTGTGTGGTTTCCAAGAAGCACAAGGCTAGCTGCATTTCTCTTCTTGGATAGCTAGTTTCTGTTATTTAACCATAGGCCGGGGGCTGTATGGTACATGTGAATGATGGAGCATGTTTGCTGTGTAACCCACCTACCTGTGTGCATGCTGGTGAGGTACGTGATCCAGTTTTCTATTTGGTTCATTCATTCATTCTTTTTTTTTTTTTTTTTTGATCTTGTGGTATTTATTCACAGTTGTTTGGATTAACAGGCTTCAGTGACAAGGGGTCACATGGATTCACGAGTACCTGGCTTTAGGAGCACTTAAGCAGGGAGCCAGCTCTGGTGGCGTCTGAGTTAGTGACAGGCAAAGGGTCCCTTCTTGGCTTCACTTAGCCAAGGCTTTTCCTATACTACTTTAAAGAAGGGACTTGTGGAGCTAAAAGCATGTGATATCTGCAGGAGACCGAAGCAGCTTCGTCCTTCTCCAGATGCATCAATTAAGAAAGCTTTGATGATCCAGTCTCCTCTCTGGCCCAGAGCTCCCACTCACCAGCTAATTAACTCCCCAAAGAAAGCCATTCTTGCTTTCCACAGTTTTCTATATTAATTAGGTACCAGGCCAAGATTTAGGTCCTAGATATAGAGCTTTCTATGTGTCACAATTGCCCACAAACTCCCTAGACAAGGAAATAACAAAAGACCAAAGAGTTGGCACTGGTGAGATGGGAAGGAAATTAGCATAACCTCTCTTTTTGAGATAGGTATTAGTTCAAGTTATTTGTTTTTCTTTAGCATTCCTAGTCCCAGAAACAGACATGGAGAAGTTTCAGAGTGATGGAAGGTCCATCTTATTAGGAAGTGATACACAATGCACAAAGCAAATACTGGACTGTTGGATGCCTGTGCAGAAAGGTCCAGAGTCCCATAAGTCCTAAACTCATGGCTGACCCATCTAATCCAGTGAACAGGGACTTGGGAAGTGCTAGGTAGGGGCATTTGCACAGGAAGATTCATGAAGGGTAGATCCAGAAAAGGCAGAAAGCTCACATTTGAGAAACACAAATTAGAGGTTAGTGGGAATTAAGAAAACCTGAGGAGAGCATGAAGCAGAAAAAATAGATGATGTTGGAGAGAATCCAAAACACCATGTCAGTGAGAAGCCTTTGGAGAGTTGGACCAGGAAGAGAATCTTAATCATATGTAAGGTTTAAAATGCCACCTGTGTCCACAGTGTGAAAACAGAGTCAGATGCCAGGTCTCTGTGGGATGTTTATACGTTAGGTAAGAAAGAATGGTTGTTATTGCCTAAAGGGATTAAGAAATCCAGTGTCAACAACTAATGGGGCCTCACGAAACTTAAAAGCTTCTGTAAGGCAAGACACTGTCAACAGGACAAAACAGTACCATACAGGATGGGAAAACATTTTCACCAACTCCACATCTGACAGAGGGCTATTTTCCAAAATACATAAAGAACTCAAGAAACTAGGCATCAACAAACCAAATAATCCAATTAAAATATGGGTTACAGATCTGGAAAAAAAAAAAAAGAATTCTCAACAGAGGAAACTTTAATGGCCGAGAAGCACTTGAAGAAATGTTTAACATCCTTAGCCATCAGGGAAATGCAAATTAAAACGACTGTGAGATTCCATCTTACACCAGTCAGAATGGCTAAGATCAAAAATATAAGTGACAGCTCATGCTAGCAAAAATGTGGAGCAAGGGGGAACGCTCTTCCATTGCTGGTGAGAGTGCAAACTTGAACACCCACTTTGGAAATCAATATGGTGGTTTCTCAGAAAATTGGTAATCAACCTAGCTCAAGATTTCCTCAGAGAAATCAGAATAGTTGAAACTATGCACACGACTATGTGGAAGCCAGAGGGTGATGTAAGGTGTCTTCCTCGGTCTTTTTCTAACTCATTCTCTCCCTGGATTAGCAAATGTTTGACTCAGTTTTTGTGGTTCCCTTGATCTCTTATTCAGATTCATGTTAGAAAAGCAAATGACTAAGACGAGGAGGAAGAGAGAGAGAGAGAGAGAGAGAGAGAAGTAGTTAGAAATAACATCAAACCCCATGTGAAAAAAGAAAACACAGAATCATCCATTTAAAAGATCTTTTAAAAGAAAGCCTTCACTTTAACCTATTAGAGCAGAATTGGGAAGAAATGTGAAATAAACCACAGGACACATAAATTCCAAATCTTTCTTCCATAATTTTGCCATCTTATATTTTCCCCATGTTTAAAAACACTTTATATTAATTTTATTTATTTCACAAAATGTAGGTAGTTATTTTTACCTTTCTTCCCCCTCAACCAGAGCTTATTTCTTTTTCAGAGTCAAGAAGTATTTTGCAGACTGACTGGATCTCACTGCGATTCTTAAACTTTTGGCTGAGTTGTTTCAACTATCTTCTCCATTGCTTTCTCCTGTTGTTTTCTGGTAGATAGTTCACTTTAAGGACTTTTTCAGTCACTCGCTTCAGAGTTTCAGATAAGATACTGCGCAAATCTAAGTCAAGGAGGTGAATATGTGTGTTTTCCCCCACCTCATCTTTGGGAATAAAATGCCTTGCTCCCCTTCGGTTTATATTCAAATGTCCATGGCAGAGCAAAGACAGAACTAATACAGGAACTAATTGTTGTAAGCATATATTTTTTTTAATGTAAAAGGAATGTTAACCTACAAGTAAATTAATAAGGACGTTGTCCTAGTCTACATTCTCTTGCTGTTCTAAAGCACTCTGATGGAAAGCAACCCTGAGAAGAAAATGTTTATTTGGCTTGCAGGCTACAGTTTATCATCCAGGAAAGCCAAGGCATCAACTCAAGGTAGGACTTGAAGGGGAAACCATGGATGGGTTATTGCTTACTGGTTTGCTTCCCCGGCTTGCTCAGATGTCTTTCTTATACACTCTGCCACACCTGCTCAGGGTTGACACTGCCCACAGGGTTCTGGGTCAACTTTCATCAATTAGCAATCAAGAAATGCTCCCAGATATGCCTAAAGGCCAAAAGGATGGAAAAGGATCTTCAAGTGATAGTCCTTCATTTGGGGATATCTAGATTTGTGTCAAGTTGACAAACTAACCAGCACAGAAGTGATTCTATTAAACGAGTACAGCCAGCTGAGCATGGTGATACAGATTTAGGATATTAGCACTCAAGAAGCAGAGAATCACAAGAATGTGGCCAATCTATACTATATGAGACTCACCTTTTTTAAAGTACACTCATATATTTTAGGGCATTTTGTAAATATAGTGTGATGATGTGAAAATAGTTACATAGACTCAAGTAATGAAAGATGAATAGGTAACATAGATAACACTATCTTTTAGATATAGATATCCTCTGTATATTTTATGGAACTAAAGGCAAACAATTTTAAGTTCTATGTGATCTTAATGTAATTCTTATTTATTAAATTGCAAGAAAACTTTGTTCAAAGTAGTCTCACATCATACTTAAATTGTTATCCATGCTTTTTAAAAATTTAGTGTCTTCCTAATCTTAATAGCCACTTGTCTATCATCTTGACCTGACATGAGAAAAGGGAATCAGTTGTTTATTAGTTATGGTTCCTAACATGCCACAATTGCATAATTGCCCCCCTTAATCCCTGTTTATTACTTTTATTGAAACATTATTAAGCAGGACAAAACTCTTTTAAGAGTTGAGTCTGACAGGTTTTTCCTATTGAACAAAGCTTACACATTTAATGCTAATTGCAGATCTATCTAATTATTATCCTATGGAGTTTTCTGACATGTAATGGCTGGAATTACTGTTTTATGGAACTGCCTCATTACATAATGTGATTAACACAAGTTTTTGCTTAGCAGTGATGATGAAGAGAAAGAGAGAAAAAAGGAAAGAAATGCCACACATCACTGACTCCATAAGTAAGATGAGCAAATTACCACAGAATCTAAGGACATTGAAAGGACATAATCAATGCAAGGTGCATCTCATGCCCACAAATATAATAACACTTACGAGATGTGTCAACTTGTAAAAAAAAAAAAGTCTGTCAAAATGACATAAGAAAAAAGTAAATATCCAAAATAATTTCTACTTGTCAAAGAAATTAAATAAATAATTTCACTTTCAAAGCAGAGAGTACTAGGTTTATATGAGGTCACTGGAAAACTCTGTCATGTATTGCAGAAAAGACAAATCAGTTCTCAACTGTATTCTTCCAAAGACAAAATCCACTGGGCCCCTTCTAACCGATTCTGTGAGGCTCAGTTTTTCTGTAAGGCAAAAATAAATAAATAAATAAGCAAGTAAGTAACAAGAACACAATCACAGAAAAATTATCTTTTATATACATATATGGAAAATATTTTAAGATGATAATTCTTACAGTTCAAAATCAACTTTTAAAAAATACCATAACAACTCAATGTTTGTTCCAGGTTTCCAAAGTTCAACATAAAAGACCAAGTTTATATAGTTCATCACATCAATAGTCTAGAGAAGGTTATTAACAGATTTCAAATAATTCTACAAAATTCAAAATTAAAGGTGAAACAAAAGAAAAGCTAAATATGATGGACAATGTGGTATTTATGGAGAGACCTTCAAAGCTTTTAGATTAAAATCAGGAGCAGGTCAAGTTTCCCTATCTAATCACCACTGCTTATTTCCATCATTTAAACATGAACAAGACGGTCTAGCCAATGCAATAAGACATGGAAAGAAAATACAATGTATGCCAATGAAACAGGAAGAAAGAAAGCTTTTCTTATTTTCAAAGAATATATAGCTATCTATTTAGAAAATCCAGTAAAATTTAATGAAACTAGACAAACCACAATTCATATTCCTCAATACTAATAAGCAATGAAAATAATATACAGGACAAAACTTGACATACAAAAGTCAATCATATGTCTAAACAACAGCAATGAACATGACAGAATTGACATGTCTCAGAATAGTTAACATAGCATTGAAAATAGTAATGAAGTCAAGGGACTGATTATACCCAACTAGTTCTTTACAATATTCCTCAAAAGACAGAATCAGATGGACCACTTCTAACTTATTCTGTGAGGCTCAGTATTTCTATAAGGCAAAAAAATAAAAATTAAAAATATTACAAGAACACAACCACAGAATAACTTTTCATAGACATATATGCAAAATATTTTAAGATAATAATACTTATCTTCAGCAGAGATCATAGAACCATACAAATTTAGTGAACTGGTCTTCAACAAAGAAATAAAGAGAATATAATGTCAAGTTAACAAATTCAAGACAAAATGCTAGAGTAATTGAATGTCTGCATATTAATTTGTGAAACTAAGCCATTGTCTACACTCTTTGAAAAATTAAACACAAAATATAAGGAAATTAAATATAACATACAAGGCACAGACTAAGAAAGTATTTATTTATTTATTTATTTATTTATTTATTTATTTTTGGTTTTTTGAGACAGAGTTTCTCTGTATAGCCCTGGCTGTCCTGGAACTCATTTTGTAGACCAGGCTGGCCTCGAACTCAGAAATCTGCCTGCCTCTGCCTCCCGAGTGCTGGGATTAAAGGTGTGCGACACCACGCCCGTGAAAGTATTTATTCTTAACATATCCTCTGAAATACATTACTGTGGTTTGATGTGAAATGTTTATTTCAGGAAGTTGTGAAAACATTAGGAAATGGAATATAACTTGTAGAAATTGATTATTAGGGCCTTGAAGGATAACCTTGCTTCTAGTTCATATCTAGTATATTTCACGTAAAAAAAAATAAAAAAGACGTGGAACATGGGCTTCTCTGCTATTATGCCTTGCACTGTGTGGAATGATAGCAGCTCTTTGAAATCATGATCCAAGAAAAGGAAGTGTAAGCTGTTTCTGTCAGGTGCTTTGTTGCTGTGACCTGAAAAGTGACTAAGATGTTTATGAAGAACTCTTGTATAATAACTCAATAAAAATTACTTGATCATTAAGTGGGTAGAAAATCTGGAAAGGCATCTCATCAAAGGATAAAACACAAAGGACAAAGATTATAACATGTTCAACATTACAGTTGTTATGTAAATTCAAATTAAAATAACCATAAGATACCATTATTAGAAAATCTAAAATACCATGATAGTAAATGTTAATGAGGACATGAAGCAACAGAAATCTTCATTTGTTGCTGGTAGAATTGTGAAATGGTCCCATCACTTTGGAAGCCCGGTTGACTTCCTTACTAACTTTAACAAGCTTTTAACATACAATCAGGCAATTGTGTTCCTGGGAATCTACTCAAATGAACTGAAATTGATGTTCATTCAGAAACTTGCACAGGAAAGTTTATAGAAGCTTTATTTATAATTATAGAAAGTTGAAAGAAACCAAATGTGGATCAGTAGGTGAGTAGATAATAAACTTTGATCTATCCACTTAATGGGATAGTAATCATTGCTAAAGTGAAACCAGCTATCAAAACATGAACAAATATTGGGTCTCTTAAATGTACATAACCAAGTAAAATAGGCCAATCTGACATAGGCAGAATTTCATTTAGCAAACTATATTTATTATATAGGATATGATAATTATAAGTATGTATTACTTGATATTTTTTTCAACCCATATAATGTATGGCAGTGAGGTTAAAATATGGGCTTTTCTGTCAAGTCAATCTGGCTGTAAAAATAATATTCCATTTGGTCACAAGGAGTTGATAGTGAGGGCAGCTGTATAAGTAGGGAGGTAGGTATCTGTGCGTTATATTCAGTTTTACTTTAAACCCAAAACTACTCTAGAAAATGAAGCTCATTTAACAGAAAAGAAAACTAAGCATGAACTATTGATACAACAGACACCCCCCGGATTTATCTCAATGGCACAAGGCATTGGAACTGCAAAGCTATGTAGGCAAATGTCAGATTTGTCAGTGTTTAGACACTGCAGGGTGTGGGATAGACGTTACCTGGGTTACGATGTGATAGAATGGTATAGAAAGCATAGGATACATCAAGGCCTATCCCAGATTCAGTGATGCAAGTGTACTCACTAATTAAGATGTTCCCACTATGTAAAGCAACGTTTACTCTCCCAGTAATAATTGTTATCTTCAAGGTTGACTGCCCCCTTTTGCTAACACAGGCCTAGTCCTGGAATCATTTAGCCTTCATATAGTCTTATCTAGGCCTAGTATGTTTCCAGCCTCTGAGACTTACTGCTGAATAGGCCCACCCTTTCCTAGTTCTTTCTAAACCCTGGCTGGCTGGTTTAACATGGCTGTTCTGGTTCAAACTCCTGTCTAAAATAACTGATTCAATGTGGCTTTTCTTGGCCTCTCCTGAATTGCTCTGCTTGGCCTCATACTAACTTTGGCAATATGTTTCAATCTTCTGGCTTCTTCTTATTCTCTGGCTTGTTCTGTCTTCACCCATGTCTAGCTTGTTCTCCCTTATCCAGTCTCTATAAAACTCTGGATAAAACTGCCTCTGTCTGCATTGCTCCCACAAGAAGCTTCCCTTTTCTCAGTATTCACGTGATATTGGGCATATCCATCCTGTCAATAGATTCTGATTCCCAAGTCAATTCTGCTGCATCATTTTGTCTGCCACTCAGTTAGATGTCACTTTCAAACATGGGTACTTCCTTCTATAAACCAACATTACCTTCACTGTTTGGGATTAAAAGTGTGTAATAAGTGTGTATTCCTGCTAGAGAAATTAAAGGTGCATACTAAGGGCTGAGCCACACCACAACTAGAAACCATTTTTTTCCAGTAAATAGTCCAATCTGGGGGTTCACAGTGAGATCAAATATCCTGCAAGGCCATTGGAAAAACAAAAAACATAAATAAGGATTCTTTGAATAATTTACTTACTTATTGTTATTTTTATTATTGGTGTGTGTATATGTGCGTGTGTGTGTGTGTAACTTGTGTGAGTGCAGGTATTTGTATCATTGTGTGGGAGGTCAACTTGTAGGAGTATAGTATCTCCTTGTAAAATATGGCTTCTTGGATATTAAATTCAGGTCTTCAGGCTTGTTCCACAAGCATTTTAACCACTGAATTATTTCGCCAAACTGATTACTATTTTTCAACTAATTAATTTTAAAAATAATTTCTATTATCATCATTTGTGTGGGGGTAGTGGTGGAGGTATGCCTAGGATGGCTTGTGTGTAGAGATTAGAGGATAGCTTGAGAGGATCACTTCCCTTCTTCTCCCATGTTCCTTTCAGAGCTTGAACTCTGCTTTTCAGGCTCAGTGCAGAGCCATCTAGCTGGCCCCTGATTAATTTTGAAACATCTCTGATTCTATAAGTTTCAAGGTTTGGGATGGGACTAGAAGGTTCAGGATGGAAGCCAAGATAAATTGCTGTAGAGTATGGCATCTATTAGAAAAGTTATTAATACCATGGACAGACAGACAGACAGGAGAACACAGTGTGAGATCTGAGAGGTCAGAGCCCTAGCACCAGAGAGTGGCAGCAGAGTGGAGCCCCTAAAAGAGAGGAAATTGGGGCTAAATGGCAGAAATGGGATCTAATGGTGTGTGTGTGTGTGTGTGTGTGTGTGTGTGTGTGTGTGTGTGTATGATGGGAGAAGTTTCACAGTCAGGTTCTCTGATTCTCAGGAAGGAGGCAGGGAAAGGGTGGGGGATAGTGTCACACCTTGACTAGATGTGACATAGAAGGGTCTCCGGCACCCTGAGGAAAATTGGTAGGGATGTCTGATTACCATACTGGCTCGCAGTGTTTTTCCTTTGAGCAGATCAGGGAAAGTCTAGCATTTTTGAGGAATGATAGTGCATCAGCTCTGTGCTCAGAGACCTCAGGCCCTCAGAAAGCCTGGCTTGCTGATGGGCAGGTACCTCTGCTCACTCTTCCTCCTATCTTTTTTTTCTCACTCTCACAGAAGATGCCTCTGGCCTTCAGAAAGTAAATGGGCGTTGGCCAGGATTCCAGGATGGCAGGAGAGAAGCTCCTTATTAAAATTTGATGGGGAACAAAACAGCGGAATCTCAGAACCCATTACTCTGAAAGAAAGCAAAGCCCCCCCCCCCAAAAAAAAACATAATCATTAACTAAACAAAGCAAAGCTGAAGAAGTGTTCAAAGGATTCCTGTTTGAAGTGGTGGCTAATCCTGTAATTGCTACTTCTCTAGAGAAGCTCAGTGGATATGTGGGAGAAAGCCGTTAACTAAGTCATGGAACGCTGCTGCACTTCAAAGCTGGCCATGTCATGGATGTTTAGCAGCGTCAAAACGGTCAAAAGTTTAAAAAAAAATAACAACTATGAGAATGGAGATGGAGATTACAAACGAAGCTCTGGACGAAAGGAAAGGAAAAGAAAGGCCCTTTGTATGTATGAGCAAGCCCGTTCTTTATATCACAAAGGAATCGCAGTTTGAGGAACAATGGCCATTTGTGATGAGTGGAGATACTAAGGAGACATTTCCTTAGCAGAACTGTAGAGGAGTCTTCATCCCTTCATTCTTTCCTGCTTTCAGGGTTGGCTCCTTTGCAGGAATTTACAACACAGCCAGGTACAGCAGCCACTGAAATCGCCAACTCAGCCACATTACTTGTCTCCTGAAAGTCCTACAGTATCTCACACATACTTAACATAGGAGTGTAGACTCCTGACGTGAAATAAAAACTCAAATCATTATGGCTCCTCTGACTTCTTACCTATCTCTTTCAAATTAGGTCTTTTTAACTCTAAAGTTGCCTGTTACTCTTGGGGCCACCAGGTTGTTTACAAAACTCATGGCTGCTCAGGCTCACTGTCCTTTCTGGAGTCCTTTCCTCCTCTTATCTGCAGGTACTTGGCCTGATTTGGGTGTGATTCATCCCCTAGGTTTACCTGTAACCTTGTGCTCAGTGTCAAGGTCCTGGTACGGTAGAGATCTTAAGGCTTGTTAGGAAATAACTGAGCCGAGAGATGCTGCTGTCGTGAGGACTGTCACGCATCTCTGTCCTTCACCTTCTGAGATAGGTTAGATCTTTGGTCTGGATTGTTTGTTTCTTCTGAAGCAAATTAATGTAGTAAGAGACCAGAACACACACATAGCTACCACCGTCCCCAGGTTCCTGTTACGCTGCGCTTCTGCTGTGGCTGAGTTACCTGGGGTCAGTCATCTCTCCCTCCACCATGAGCTTCTTGAGAATGACAAAGGTAGTGAGGCTTGGTTAATGCCTCTGCCAACTAAGTCATCTCCCTGGCTGTCCATGTTCAGTGTTTATCAAGTCAAACTTCACTCCTTTGGATTCCACGAAACCTAGGAATTCAATACACTATTTTAAATCATACTCTATTCTAAAGTTCTCCACACAACTCTTAGCATGTTATTTCTATGATCTCTGAGGTTCTAAGGTAGATTTTAAGCAGTAGTTGAACTTGAGGACTAGTACATTTGAAGAATCCTGCAAAAGCCCATTTCAATCTGTCTGCTAAAAATAAAGATTCTTAAGTATCAGCCATCTCCTAGAGTTGAAAAATTTGCAAAAGTCCCAGAACCGTCTATTGAATTCTTAGATGTTTGTATTTTCAAGACAGGGAACCAATAGCTTTCTTGCGATGTTTTTCCATATTTCAAAAGAAGAAAAGAAAAAAGAAGTGAAATGTCCACCTAGAAGTGAGTGTAAATGATTTGTGGTTGTGTATCAGATTCTCAAACATAGTAGAATCCATTGAAAGGAAGAAACAAAGGACCCCAGACAAATCTTGCTTATCAAGCTGTCTGCTTGCAAATTAGGTGTGGGGAAGTGTTCCATTGCTTTCTCAAGAAATAATGCTTGAATGAAAATATCTTCCCTCTTTTCACTAACATGGGGTTTAGAAAAGAGTACAATGCTCAGAAAACCAGAGTCCTAACCAATGTAACACTTTCTTTCTCATTACTTGTATATTGATATATTTGTATCTCAAGTGTCCCACATCTAAGTTCAATGTGCTAAAGGTCTCTTCCCCTTGTGGCTCTATTAGGACATGGTAGATATTTTGAGAAGGTCAATGGGAACATGCTCTTGACGTTACTAGTGGTACCTCGTGTCCTTCCTCTGTCCCAGATTTGTTTCCTAACATTTAGGGCTTTGTTCTTTCATAAACCCTCCTGCTATTGCAGCCTATAGCTGCTCCAGAGACCCCAAAGTAATGGCTCTGCCTAAATAGGAATTGATATTTCTAAATCCTTGACCCACGATAAAATTTATCTCTTCCTAAGTTAATTATCTCAGACATTAGTTATGGGGAAAGGAGGCTAAATAAAGCAGGGCTAGGCAGAGATGGAGATCATTTCTGATATTCTTGATTTTGATCAAAATGAACATGGGACTGTTATCTCCAGAGAAATATGTTTCCTTGAAAAAGATGTGAAGTTAAGACACCCAAAATTCTGCTTTCCCGGTGAGGAAAATTACTGTTAGGACAGAGACAAAATTCCACAACTTTCCAATGAGTTGAGCATCGAAACCACAAACACATCCTTGGAGACCTGCACTGACTGGACATGTCTCATTGCTGGGAAACACTGGCCCTCAGCTTTAAAGTTCCACTGAAACAGGAAGACATGTCAAGTAAACAAAATAAAACCCCAAAGCCCATCTTAATTAAAACCTATGAATTATAAAATAAATTAATTCTAGATGAACTGACAACTTTATTGGGACAAAAAAAAAAGTACTACAATCCCAACTTTAAGAAGGAAAACCCCAAACTCTATAAGTGAAGCCAAGTCATGTATTCAGCCCGAGGCTGCATTCCCCAGCTGCCTTAGGATGCTTACGAGCGTCCTTTTGAGTTGCATGTAGGTTGAAGACTTCTGAACACAGGATTCAATTTATTAGATTCACATATATGTCCGTCATCCAAATCAAAAGGCCAAATAGCAGCACTGTTTTTTTAGCAAGCAGAGCACCTTAATTTGTTGTTTTATAAAGGATCAGGATCAGGAGCACGAGTTTGCAAACAATCTGATTTTACATGCATTTTTAATAATAAAAATCTTCCCGAGTAGTTACATCGTGTTAGCTATGGTGCTTCATCTCAAATCCCCCGAGGGCTCTTTATTCTGGGAAAAGAATTTCAAGGCAACCCCCGGGTACTGTTTAGAAGAAATGATGACTGTATGATCATCTACTCCTGTGTCAGTTCAAGTTAAAATATTTTATGGAACTGTCAAAATTTGGTCAATAGAAAATAACTTATTGTCATAGTCTATTGCACTAACAAGTAAGTATTTGTCAATAGCAATGCAAAAACCGAGCTTATCCATCTCGAGTCCCTGTGTGAGTGAAGCCTGAGTCAGACGTCCCCAGAAAAGGGAGAAGACGGTCGCCGTCGATGAACGGTGGTTCTAGGCGGCATTTGGTACCTAGTCAGTGGGAAGATTTATGCCCTTAAATAACAGAGGAGACTTTCAAAGAGGGAAGAAAAATGAGAATTTGACAGAAGATTTTCTCAAGCAGAGCAAAGGAGATATTTTTTGAGTGTTCTTCAGTAGAGCTCTTCCTTGAAATGTTTTTGCAGAATGATTTAGTGTTTATTGTACCGTTCAGACAGTTAATACAGAGATTATTTTAAAATGAGAACTAGCTGTGTTTGGGCTGTTCTCTGCCAGGAAGGGAGAAGCTTGCTGCAGAGTCGGAGGCTCTTGTTATCTTCATGCATGACGCTACTGCTCTGGCCTCTTCACCTCAGCCAGGAGGAAAATGTGTGTGCACCTGAGCCACACAGCAGGGCTCTGTGAGGCACTGGATGGGAACATTTGCATGCTCCTTGCTTCTAGATGTCAAATCCATTTGGCAGTCTTAGCTTCTGAGGCTCAATGAAGCACTCTAAGACGCTAATTCCCCGAAGCATGATCAGATCATAAAGTCAGGGAGTTAGAGTGACATTTGGGGCCCGACTAATCCTACACCTTTCCTCGGACGAAAACTCTTCTTGTCGACCCGGCACTGGGGTAACGCAGCCTTCAGGGAGGTGGCACTCGCTCCTCTCCAGACGCTTGCTTCCACCAATGCTAGTGCAGTAAATATCGCAAAAGTATTCTTTCTCTTTGAATTGTTTCTGACTATCGGCTTTTCCCTTCCACAGCTCTGTAAGAGAGCTGTCATCCTTTCCAGAAACTTCCTCTCACTTCTTAGAGTGGCTCTTTATGCAGTGTAGACTTAAATCCTTTTCCCATTTGATGAGCCCATGTATATAATTCTCTTTTTTCGCCGTATCTCTTTATATCGGGGTATTTTTCCTTTGGGTAAATTTTGACCACTGGATGCTAAAAGCATCCCTGGTTTTATTTACCGATGTACCACAACAGTCTTAGTATATCACACATCGTATCTTATTAATAATTATAAATACAGAGAAGTTGCAGAGTGCTGCAGTCAGAGTCTAGAAACAGTGATCCCAGTCATTATTTCTGTTTCAAAGACTGGGACATCTGGGCACATGGTCAGGATATCCAGAATACAGTAGGTACACACTCTCTTAGCAGGAGCAAAGCATGCAGGTTGCAAGCTTGAGCCCAGGAGCCATGCAAAGCCATTGTAGCAGAAGAGAATCTTTGCTTCAGTCTGCCTAGAGAAAATGCTCATGTTGTTCACATGAGCAGTGAATTACCTTTTATTTTTCCTTCCTGAGAAATGCTGCTCATACTTGGTTGTGTTTATTCCTTACCGTCTTTGAACAGGTGAGAGTATCATTGCTCTTTCAGGAAAGATCGAACCAGAGTTGGGAAAAGTTAAGTCTGTCACTGTGGTCACACCATCAGTGATGAAACCGGAACCCAGCCAGGATGATCTGATTCTAGTGCATAGTTGATAACAAAGGGCCACCGGGCCTCGAACCCACAGCTTCCTTGCTTTGAAATTAACCAAGGGTCCAAGGAATGCCCTGAGAATGGAGACAGAACTCAGGGACTCAGGAGTAACTAAAAGATCCTTACACTGTAAGGATCAGAACTGAAAGAGCCTGAAATCTGTAATTGTCCTTCAAGGGGATTTTCTCTCCTGATAGCATGGTTACCTGCATGAAGGCCTTTGTTTCGCAAGGAGCCATTCTGACAGCCTTCGCTCCCCTCTGTTAGCTTCAGTAAAGAAGCTTGCTCTCAAACACAAATAGGAAGATGCTATTATGCCTCTATGTACACACACGCACATGTAGACCCACACACCCAAGCACACACACACACATACACACACACACACACACAAACATGCACACACACAAACACACACACACACACACACACACACACTACCCTCTCACCAACACTCTCCTCAGTCCTTGAATCTCTGGTTAAGTGGAAAGGCCTCACCTAAAGCTACTTCTCTCACCTGACTGAGCTGGGTGAAAGAAAACATGGTTTGGGGATTGCTTCTTTGAAGCTAGAATGATCAGCTTTTTTTTCTCTATCTGATATTTTAGCAGAAGTTTTAAAAGGACCCATTTTTATTATTTCTTTTAGTTTCTCCATGCAGAAACTATGAATGCTTAAGTGATTTTGTATCAGTCTCTAGACATATGCATAGAACCTATCAATTATTTGGCTGATGGAGGTCCGCTTTCCTCTACCTACCTTGCATTCAGGGTTTCTCTCTTCCATTGCCTTAATTCCTACTTTATAAAACAAACTACAACAGAACCACCTTCCCCAGAAGGCAACAATACATCTGCTCATTTAGACTTGTTCATGATTTGAGGGCTCTGGTTCTTTGAAGAGCTGCTATGTTAAACACCAGGGATTCCATTTCCGGGTGAAACCGGCATCTGAGCTGTGCTTGCTGTGGTCTGTTTGTTCTTTTCTGTGTTTCTTACCTCTGCCTTGCCCATGTTTCTTGAACTCCACGGAATGCCAAGACAGCATTTGTGAAGGGGGATTTATTTAACGCCGGGTGAGTTGTACAAATGTAATAATGCAGCCCAGCTCTTGTTTAATTTTGAAGGTTTTCTCCTAGAGAACACTGCTCATAATGGACGGTTCAAGCCAAATTATCCATTATTGTCCCCAAAGTTTACAATTAAACTATCGATCAAGTCTGGCAGTGATTCCTCCAATAGCCTGGGCTCAGAAACGGCTGAATTACTTCAGAACCTGCACACTTGGAGCCAGGAGATGAGGCACAGACAGACAGATACTAGACGGACAGTCACCTTCCACTAGGCACCCTGGGGCCCAGCCTTTGATAATTTTCCCTGAGCCAAGAGATAGGCTCCCATCCCAGCTAGGGTTAGTGGGTGAGCCATTTTAATAGGCAGGGGTGCCTGCAATTTGTGACCCCTATCCCTAGCTGTAAAAATTGGAGTTTAACAGGTTCGGCTCCTTGGGGAGAGAACCTCAGCTTTTAGACTCCTTCAGACAATGTGGAATGCATCTTTTCTGGGGAATTCCACAATAAAATGACTGTTATTTATCATTACAAACCTCTTTATCATTTAGTCAATAAAAGGCCTCTCTCACACACACTTTTTTTCCTGTGCCGTGCTCAGAGTCAGAAATCGGTATTAGTCTCTCCTGGCCTGAAGGCAGGAGATGTCAAAAGCTAAATCATGATCTACCCTGGCTTCCTGGCTAAATTGTGTATGAAGGCCCCAGGCAAAATGGCTCACATGCTCATTATTTGAAACCGATATTTTTTTTCATCCCACTTTGAGTTTTTCTTTCTTTTTCTCCTCTTTCTTTTTACATATTGAGACATATAATAAGGGCATGACTTGGAAGCCGTCAGACATGACACAAGGCAACAAGAACCCCACATAACCATTCATAGATCTTCTGATCAAGGGCTAGCAGAAAAGGCGAGAGGCATGATAAGGAGGGAAAAATGGTGGTTGTACCTCTTGGAAATTTTGATTCCCGATAGAATTTTTTAAAGCATATTACTGATCGGGTATACCAGTAATCAGACACTAAGACAGACAGGTTGTAGGCTGGGCAGGAGTCATCCAATTTTTGTTATTCAGGGAAGTCAGTGTTCAGTCTGCTGTGGACTTGAAAGAGGAAGCCACTACTGTGAATCTGCAACCAAGCCTCGCCTCAGGGACTGTACTTCCTACCATTTTTCAGTGGTGGCCATGTCGCAGGAGGTGTCAGAGTCACAGAAGGTCAGAAAGAAAGTCCAAGTAAAGATGCCTGAGGACAGAAGTCATCTGGGGCAGTTCATGTAAGCCCAACTATTCTAGTATGGTCAGAAGGGGGGAGGGACAGAGGAGTTTTGGAGGGGAGACCTGAAAGGGGGACAACATTTGAAATGTAAATAAATAAAATAACCAATAAACTTTTTTTAAAAAGTAGTAATTGGTGATGCTGGATCTTGTGTTCATTGAATTATTCTAGTGATGTTGCCTCTCCTGATTTTCACCGGATTACATCACAACCATGGTCTCTGGGGACTCAGGCTTCTTCATGACTTCCTTTTCTTATTTATTCTGTGTATACTGTGAGCTTATCTAAAGTAGCATTGTAATGGGTTCAGCAGAAATGAAGATATTTTAAAAAGACTCTCTTAGTCTCTCAATTCAACTTTCAGACTTTTGAAACAATGGATCCCAGAGAAATGGGGACTTTCCTCAAGGGTCTCAGAATGGAAGAAGAAAGGATATCAACCAGAGGGGCAGAGAGTTAACTTGTCTCCTGAAAGAGATTTCAAACAGTTCTAAGAACTTGTCAGACCATATTCCAAGATGAGACCGAAAGCCAGATAATGATGGGTTAGTAAGTTAGTAGTGGGAAGGCCCATATCATGATGGGAGCTGTTATCCCTGTATTTATTTATATTTGGATCTCACTTCAGAACTCTAGATATAGACTTGAGGATACTCTTGGATCACTTTGTTCCTCTTCCGAATATGGCCACATTGAATAAATCTTTTTTTCTATTTCCACTATTAATTTGCTTCTTTTTATTAGCTTAATTAAGACAGGTGGCCAGATTTTTCATTGAGGCATAGGTTGTGACCCCCATGTTCAATAACAGCAAGGCAGTGAAAGGGAAAGAGCTGTTAATAAGTAAGGAGTAGTCAGCATGTTAATACACGCGTGGGGAAAACCTCTTAGCAACTGAAGTTATGCAGATATACATCCATTGCTGTTTCATCTCTATTGGACCAGTCTACAAAATAAAAAATAAATGCTCATGGAATCTCCAATGCTTGATGCTTTCTCTGGTCATCTGATTCCTAGAAGAAATCACATTTAGAAACCTAAAATGATATACTTTTTATTGCTGAAAATAGTTGAGAGAGCATCATGTAAGGGTTGATTCGCAAATCTAACAATACCGACCAATGGACAAGACATCCAACTATCCATTGCTACGTAGAAGCTTTCCACACACCTCAATTCTTCCAATTGATGTGTTCAGCCATGGGATTTTGTGTAGAGGTTCCAAGAGACATTTTGACAGCTTGACAGGCCTGAGAACAGACAGGCCTCCGATACAAAATACTTGGACTTAGTGTTGCCATTAGCCTATCTGTGCTCTTAGAGGGTGTACCCAGGTTTATGGTGTGCCATCTGGAGACTTCACGTTGGCTACATCTCTAAAAATATTGTCTTTAGTTTCTACACATCACTGCTTCCCAGATCTTCCCTGTGTATCCAAGCTGCTCAAGTTCCTTATATGAGGTATCAGCATATGTACAGATAATCTTTGCTCATTTTCTTGTAGATTAAACCATTTCTAGACTACTTGTAATTCTAAAACAATGAAATTATGATGACAATAGTTATGAATCTGTGTTCTTTAAGAAGTCCCAACATGTCTAATATAAATGAGATTATTCTCAAAAATTAAAAATGTATGTATTTATTATTTTACAAGTATGTGTATACACCTTGGCACACGTGTAGGTGCCCAAGGAGGCAAGAAGAAGGTATCATATACCCCGAAGTTGTATTTATATGGGGTTGTAAGCTGCCTTGTGTGGGTGCTGGTAGCCAAATCTGAATGCTGGACACAAAACCTGAGTCCTTTGCAAGAGCAAACAGTAGTCTTAACCACGGACTTATCTCTGAGTCCCCAAATAACCAGATACAGAACCCACAGAAACACAAAACAACTGCCTGTACTAACGTGTGCTTCTCAATACCCGGCTGTACAGAATTCTGAACTGCAAGGCACAAGCCTTCAAATTTCAAAGGAACTTACTCATAGGTAGACAGTTACAAATCTCCGTGGCTGATGTGTCAAGCTTTGGTTGGGGGAATCACACTGGAAGATCCCACGTAAGAATATGGCATAACATTCAGTGATGAAGAGAATGTATCTGGAGGTACTGTACTCCTCATACAGGCCATAGAACTCTGACTAGAGGAAATTAGGCAAAGCCATAATTTTCCAGTTATGAACTTATTGAAGGAAATATTAAAAAAGAACAGGAAAGTTTTTTATCTATTTAATTAAACAGAAAGAGTGGTATGTGGCAGGATTTTCCCTGCCCAATTGCATTAAAATATTAGTGCAGTATGAGGCCTGTGATTGGACAGGGAAAAGGGAGGCGGAGCTAAGCGTTGGGGAGAGAGAGAGAGAGAGAGAGAGAGAGAGAGAGAGAGAGAGAGAGAGAGAGAGAGAGAGAGAGAGAGAGAAAGGAAAAAAGCAAGATGGAGGACTGACAGGAAGAAGATCCTGAACCAGCGTGGCTTTAAACAGCCACAGGTAATTATGATATCATAAAGGATAGAACAATTGGGATAATTTGTCCAATCTAGGTGGGCAGCTTTTATCATTATAAATTGGTTCTGAAATTATTGTATTGGCATCTTGTGAATTGAGAATTTATTGATTATATAAATCTGATTGGTTAATTCCAAGCTTCAAGAGTTTTGTTTTTACCAGGTTGCTGGGTGTTGTGGCCACTGACCGTGGGGTGAACGGTCGTTGAGTGGGGCTGGCGTGGGTGGCAGTGATGGAAACTTGTGACCTCCAGCCCTGCCAGAGAACTTGGTGAGCGAGAGTAGCTGGATAGAGCGTGGAAACTTGATGGTTCATTTTTCATATTTCCCACTACAGGAACTTAACTTATAATCAAGAGATATTTATGAAAAAGAAACGATTGCATGTGTTAGACCCTTACTTCTTTTCTCCAAACAAACTTTTAGAGTAGATTACCAATCACTGTATGCCAGTTTGTAATGAGGGTACAAATGGAGAGACACTATTGGCTGCCACCAACATGGCAAAAGGTTGTGCCACGTCTGTATGCATGTCAGTCCCCAGAATGGTATATAAAGAACATTTCATCTATGAAAAGTGCAGGATTTAGAGAAAGCTCTTAAGTGTACATTTGCTGTTTCTTTCTGTTGCCCTGCTGGGGGTGGGATCTGGGGCCTTGTGCATGCTACCAATGTGCTCTGTGGTAGAGATAAATCAACATTTTTTTCCTCCTCCTCCTCCTCTTTTGTTTTTTAACTCATGGATAAAAATGACTCTAACTTGTTGTTAAAACCAGTGATTCTACCCACTTAGGAAGGTCAATTTTTCCTTGCCTTATTTCTCAAATTATATCATTCCCTTTTCTTTTATCAGTTCATCTCCTAGAGACACCGTTAGTCCAGGCTCAGTCATTAAAAGGGGAACGCTGAGATGCTAGTGACTTTAAGATGATCTTATACTCCATCCATAGTGCCTATTTATTTCTCAGTTAAAAAATGGCTTCCTTGTACTGATGCAGTGTGGTGCCTGAACATATGTGGTCTGCTTCTCAATGATGGGATGGAATATCCTCTCATTTTCAGACTGGAACTGATCTTTGAATATCCCACTTCCTATTTGGGGCATCCTCTAGGGGACAGACATAAGGGAACACGGTGATTTTGTGTCGTGGAGGGGATGCCTCCCTGTCCTAGATGGGTACGGGTGTGTTCCTTAGCTCTCTAGAGTTGCCATAGGTCTTTTTCTCATTTTCAGAGTGGGAAATCCTTTTGGTATCTTGAGGTTCGAGAAAATGCCAGTCATACTGAGTACTGTGCAGGCATGTTCTTTCAGGTCGTGCATGTGTGTATGTTTTTTCTGTGGTATTTTCTTTCACCCTTAGGTTCCCAAAGATGATAAGAAGTCTTGAAATACCTTTAAACTCTGGCAAGTTTTCATGTTCTCATCTAGCTATGTAGATTTCACATTATATACAAAGAAAACATACCTGCTTGTTTTAATTAGACTTCATTATGGCCAATATCCTTTCCTTGGACTAGAAATACTCTTCTGAAGTAACACTCAGATTCCTTAGAGCTGCTGTTACTGTTCTCAATCATCATTACTCCTCCAGGAAAGGGGGTGCCCCCAAGCAGGTATCTACCATGAAGATTTTTATGGCAAGAGACTTACAATGTCACATTCTGTGGCTTATGAAGTTGGCTTGATCTTGAAATCTGGTCTTCTAATGACAAATAAGCAGTTGGCCATGTGACATAGGTGGGGAGACCTGCTGAGTCTTATGTGTGGGCCTTTCTGCAATTCTCTGTCCCTGCTGTGAGATGTAGTATGTCTCACTTAAAGGACTCTTCCCTCATCCCAGGTATCACGTTGCAGGGAATACAGCCACACAGCCTCAACCTCCCAAATCTGCCCTAACAGATGTGCGTGTATAACTTAAGAAGTTTCAACCTAGCAACAGAGTTGTCTATTTTCAATTGCAGGTTGATTTGGACCTGATAGGGTATGCCTTTCCTTTTCAAATTGTTTAGCTTCCTATATATTACATGACAGTTGTGCATGTCTAGAAGACCTCCCTTCAGATCTGCAGGTACAGTTCTCCTATGCTCCTAGTGGTTAGTATTTGAGGGAGACAAATGGTGACAAATGGATATTTTCTTCTGTTATTGGCTTTTCATAACTGAATATGCTGTCAATAGCTATACTGTCTGTATTAGGAAGACCTGTTTCTTTATAAAGGAACAGGTAATATTGGAGTATTGGTTTCTTTCTTCAAATGAATTAAAATCAATTTCAATTCCATCCTGAGGAAAGTAGCATTGTTTGATTGCTTTGCTTTTATTCTTTTTCTTTTTGCAAGTAGTCATTTGACCTGACAATTTACTTCAAAACATGGAAATCTTTAGAGAAATTTCATTACAGTGCTAGAACCAATTCTCATACAGAGCTCAGTAACATATTTGCAAAGGAGCACCACTAAAAAGGCCTGCTTACTCAGGGTTTTCATCTTTGACTTTTAGCAGTGACTATCTTATGAACACGTGAGAAATATGCAAATAGGAAAAGGGAAAGCACTCCAGGGCCAACTTCAGGAGCTCACAGCCAGGATCTAATACAAAGGGAAAGGCAGGCTTTCCTGATCTGTGGGGTTCCAGCTGTGGGAACAGTAGGTTTGCACAAGTCTTATCACAAAAACAAGAAACTACCCTGGCAGCTGGATGACATTGACATAATAAAGCTGCAATCCCTGCTATTGAACTTAGAATAGAGACTTCTCTCAGGCTTTCAATAATATCTGTGAGTTATTCTACCTGATTTTTCACCCAAATTGTTTTCTTATAAATCAGGTATGACCTTACCTATCAGTTTCCAAACATATCCATCATCCCAGATTACAGTTATTGTAATGAAAGCTGAAGAAATACTCCATTAAAGCTACTTGAATGTATGGCAAATACATCTCTTCTTCTTCTTCTTTTAATGGAAGTGTTGGAGATAGAATCCAGGGCCTTGCATGTGCCAGGTAGGAGATTTATCACTGACTCTTGTCTCTAGCCTAAGGCCAAAAATTTATTCTGCACTCCATTGCCTACTTGGCTTCTAAATTTCAGGTAGGACTGTGGTCCAAATATTAGGTTTCTCTTTTGAGACAGGTCTCGCTGCCCACCCCAGACTGACCTTGTATCTTCTGGGCACCTCAGTCTCCTGAGTGCTAGGACGACAAGACAGGCACTTGGTTTTTCACATACTTGCATCCTTCCGCTTTATCTAAGAAAACACAAACATAACCATACTGCTAGGTATATTTTTATATGAAAAATTATAACAAAACCATTCAGTTTTCTACTTAAAACAGTACATTATAGATTGTAGGAAATTTGAGAAATTTAGAAAATATGAAGCAAATGACCATTAGTGATCTCGTACATACCATAGATTTTTCTTTATTAAAATAATTCTTGAATTGGTTAGATTTAGTCTTCCTGTCTGTCACGTTAATGATTTCCTAGTATTTCTAGCACAGTGTCCACATCCTGAAGCCAATTTATTATTATCTAGTTTCAGAACTTAACTCTCTCATAAGTACTATGATGGATATCCTAGTAAATAAACCAAATTTCACCCTTTGATTAATTTTTTCTGATACATCTATAAATTTTACAATTTCTGTGTAATAGGATGGCCAATTTTGGTGCCCTTTTAGTAAGGTAAGTTTGTCCTAGTGAGCACCACCAAAAACTGAACAAAGAAGCAGGGGAGGAAAACACAGTGGCATTAAGGGAAGTCTCATCCTTGTGTCTTTGAGGGTTCGTTTTCATCATTTATAAAATACATACAAAACAGATTATAACCACCTAATAGTATTACAGAGATTAAAAAACTGAGGTCAGCATACGTGTATATACATATTTCATGGGCATTGCTTTTCATATATTATTTCAATTATTTTGCCAATGAAATGTCAGTGAATATTAATCTTGACTCTGACATTGGGAGGGAAGGCAATCATGGCAGTCTCTAATCATAAAACTATGATAATCGTGCCATCCTTTATCAGCCTTTATTTTTAAAATGTCAGGACTTTAATTCTTATTATGAACATTTCATCCACACTCTATCAATTCATCATTCAAAATTCTCTTAAGGTCACCCTATCTTTTCGATGAAATATAACACATTCACATTTTTAATTTTCTGATTACCGGGTTTGGGGGCTGCAGTATTTATTAAGTTTTGAGATTAGGAATAAGGTCTACACATTTAAACTTTAATCTTAATGTTGCAAATGGTGATAATTTAAGTATCACTGTGTATCATGTCATAGATCTTTTTATGCTAAAATATTTAATTTTACTGTGAAAAATTAAACTTAACTAGAGATTCTTTATCTAGATTGGCAACCACTCTTGATGCTTTGAATCTCTGCTTTGCACACAGCTCTCAGTTGGAAGTTCTTTCTGCCATGTGTGAAGACAATGTGGGTGGGGGGAGCTGTGAGGAAGGGGTTTCTAGAAATTTGTGACGTGAGATAGGATATCTCAGTTCTAACCATTGCCCAGCCTTATGAGTTTCATGAAGCCTGAGTTTTTGAGAGATGGTCCACACACGCAAACATATACAGCATATGCAAATGCCATACAATGTGTATATATCAATAAAATATTGAACTGAGTGTAAACCAAAGGGCATCTTTTTACCTTCCTAACCTCAAGGCCCCACTCTCCTTTCCTCATCACCCCGTGTAATGAACCTACTTCCATGAACTTCCTGGATCTATCTTCAAATGGTAAGATTTGCAATGGAGCCAGCCATAAATTAAATATCTACATGGTATATATGTGTAGATACATATCCATATGTCTCTACTTCTATATCTGTGTGTAATCTGTAAAATAGTTATTCTGATTTAAAAAATGGAAACAAAACCCAAAAATCAACAGGAACTACAAAATCCTAACACTGCCTCTTCTCTGGAAGCATGGCCTTCCTGTGCGGAGAGGATGATGGGATACATGCGCATCACCAGGAAGTTTTCTTCAGATTTTATTCAGCCCTGTCCTAGAATCACTGCGTTAAAGACTCTGGTCTATATGTCTTCAATTACTTCTTTTTCTCAGTTTTTATTAGAGTTTAATAAATATACAAAATAACTGCCTTTATTATGTTGTTTAGAGACAGGGTCTCACTAAAGCCAGACTGTCCTGAAGCTTACTCAGTAGACTAGGATGGTCTCAATTTCATGCAGTACTCCTCCTTCAGGCTCCTGAGTGTTGTGATTAGAAGAATAAGGTACTATGTCCAGTCATCTCAGTGTTTTTGATAGATGCCTTAATATCTGTCCTTACCAAGTAAACCTCTTGCTAGCATACCTGAAGCCGTGCCATCATGCCTCAGCACAGGAATCCATAGCACTTTCCTGCTTCAAAGACCCACCTCTCCCCAGTAGGAAAGAAGGTGAAGGGCAAGGCTTGCATTGCATTATCTGGGTACTGCACCCCACTGTGCTTATGACTTCCATGCACCAACCAACTTAAGCAAAAGTCTCCTGCAGCGTTCATCACATACAAATGCTTGCATTTTGCCTTCTCGCCATCACTCTGTATGACAAGTTCATCTACTTTGTTGGGGGCAATGCTGTATTTCTTTGCTGTTATTAGGACCCAGCTTCAGCATTCCAATATGGACAGAAGTCCAATTGCTTTGCAGTCATCCTCTGAGCCTTTTTTGCTTCTCTCAGGCTGCTGAAACATCCCACTTGCAGGACTGAAGTGGCTTCTAGGCTTTCTGGTATGATATGGTCATTCCATTGTTGGTCTACTCAGACCGTGTCACACAATCCAAACTAATGAATCCCCATTTAATCGATACTCATTCTATCGGTTCTGTTTTTCTAAACCACTCTCTTACTTATATACAGATGAATCATTTAATAAAGACAGTCTGAAGAATAATAATCATTCACCTTCTAAAGTATTAAGGAGTATACACCACAATCAGCCCAGGAACTGTTTTCTGGTACTGAAGACATAACAGAGAAGAGAAGTGGAACTCAGAAATGAATCAAACATGCTATTTGTTGTTATTATTGTTTTTGAGAAGATGTTAGTGGAGTAATTTATATCATTTGAATGAGATGTGGACTATATAACCATAACGAAGTAATGTCAACTTACGGGCACTCATAGTCATTCTGTGATTATGAAAAAAGTGTATTGTTTATGGATTTGTTTAGTTGGGTATACATGGATATATGTGTACAAATACATACAGAGGCTCCCCCACTTATGCTGTGTTATTCATTCTGATAAATCTAGGACAAATTGGAAATCTCACCAGCTGAAGGCGTAGTTAGTGCACACTGTCTATTGAATGTCACAAATTAGCCCAGTTTGTTCTGAAGGGCTCAGAATACACATTTAGCCTGTATTTGGGCAAATTTTTAACATGAAATTCACTTTCCAGTAACATGTTGAAATCCTGTGTGGTTTATCAAACATTCGTTAAAAATGCTGGCAGCAGCAATTTGAGAGCATGAGTCACTTCGCTCACATTCTACTCCCAATGGTGTGGTTGACCTGGAGACTGTGGCTCAAAACATTATCACTGAAAAATTCCAACAAGCTTGCTGGATATCAGCACCCAGGATGTGATGCGAATAATATGCAACAATGCTAAGCTTGCTTCTTCTTTACAGTCACTGCTGCACCACTCTGAGGGTGGAAAGGCACAGCTCAAATCCTGCTGTGAGAGCTGGAGCTTCCCTGCCAAAATGCACGCTGAAGCTTCTAGGCTTCGGGAGCAAAAATAGAAAGGATGCACGGGAGAAAATAAAAGAAAACTGGGAGTAATTTTAAGCCATCTAAAACATTATAAATCATATTTTTCATGTATTTTGTGAACATATGTATTTTTCCTGTAAGCTGTATAACTTTGTATCATTCTAATTCTCTTGGTTTATCATGTGTTAGTGGATGCAAGATGCTTACCTGTATATATACATATACATATATATATGTATGTATATGTATATATACACTGTAAAATCACTCTATTGTTCTATTATTATTGAATATAAAAGTAAATATTTTATTATTAATTAATAAATATTCACATGATCAATAATTTTTATTATTTATTATTTTTATAATGAATGTGTTTTGTTATTGACTATTAATAAACATGTATTGTTAATATTATTAATAAATATAAATAATAAATAATAAACCATGATTACTGACTGTGTTTATCATTTGTGAATTATCTCCTTCTGTGTTCTGTTGATTTCCTTTGGAAATAGTAGGGATTTCCTTACAAACTTATTAATTATTATTTCTCTCTCTCTCTCTGTTTCTCAGTTTTACATGAGTCTTGGGTATCAAACTCAGGTCATGAGTCTTTATACAGATGTGGGAATATCTCCTGAGACATATTGCTAGACGTCTTCAATTATTTTTCTATTAAGAATGCCAACCATTTTCATGTTTGTTGCAAATAAAACACACACACACACACACACACACACACACACACACACACACACGCGCGCGCGCGTGTGTGTGTGAGAGAGAGAGAAATTCTCCACACTTTTAGTTCTGCTGAAGTTTGTGCACTATTCACTCTGATTAACGAAAATCTTATCTTAAAAAATAATTTGTCTTATCTTTTTTTCTGTGTGTGTTTGTATGTGTTTGTGTATATCTGCACATGTGTGCATACACGTATGCATGGGCATGTACGTACATGCACATGTGTGCAGGTGGCCATGCAGGCCAAAAGAGTTATAAGCAGTCCCGAGACGCTTGCTGTGGGTTCTAGGAAGTCAACTGGTGTCCCCGGCAAGAGCAGTCCATGCTCTTAGCTGTTGAGCCATGTTTCCATCTCAATTTCTGTTCCCTTTTCTTATACTTCAGGAAGGGAACATCAGTGACAATTAGTACAGTCACTCCTTACTTTTTAGGCTGGATGAATTATCTGATGTATCAGCCCAGTGTTTTCTTAGATCTCGAATACCAATGAGGGCGAAGATGGTTGTACTCCCCAGCGAAAGGAGAGCAGAAACATGAAATAGGAAAACAGCGACCAAACGAGTACATAATTGTCCTGATGAACTGCCCGTGTGATTTTGGTTCCTTTGGGCTTATTTTGGTTGTGTGTCTTTCAACTGAGGTCTGTCTGTCCATGTTAGTGTGCAGGTTCTCGGAATTTGCCAATGAGTACCTCACAGACATGAAAGGAAGCTCAAGGGAGATGAAATGGGAACTTTCTCCTGCTTATGCATAGGCTTATGCTTAGCCGATCCTATGCATGCCGTGCTGGGCTGACTGAGGAATTAGTAACTGACACATGAGCCTCAGAATCATGAGGGCAAGCCTGTGGGGGAGAAGAGAGTTTGAAGGAATGAAGGTCTGCAGAGGGACGGGGATAGGTGAGAGACATGGAAGTTGACAATTTTGCCCAAAGCCAACTCTACAGTTTTAACAAGATTTTCTTTTACTGCCAAATTCTTAGGATTCTAGTCCTAATATTTTTTGTTTTGTGTAAATAGTTTCCACTTGGGAGAGGGAAATTCGCTTGAATAACAATGAACAGACTTGAATAGAATATTGCTGAACTCGGGCTTAACTCCAGAATTTGCTTACTATCTCCTGGGGGTTTCCTTATAAATTATTCCACATCTCTCCTGTCCTTTTTTATAATGTAGCTTTTGTCAAAATACACAGTTTCATAAACTTGTCTGATTTCCATTCTTGTCAATTTTTTTTTATTCAGCCACAGTGATGCTCAGAGTCCACGGGCAGCTACACAAAAGACATGTACTGTAAAACGCATGTCACGTGAAGCAGTTTGTCTTGCACAAATAATCTCTCGCCTGGGTCACCAGATCACCAGCGAAGGAAGGAAACAAACCATTTCCCTAAAAATCAGTCCGCTCAGGATTGCCCTTCCAGCAAGAATGTCTCCTTCCAGTGAAACAGTCTCTGTGGGGTGGAGCTGGGGCGTTGGAGCATCTCCCCTTCCAGTTCGGATTCTGGAGCATTTTGTAAGCTGTCTTTCCAGGCTCAACAGCCAGACCCTGGGAGCTGGCACAGTTGTTTTTGCTCAATCTCTAATGCCAATGTCATCTTAAAGCAGGTTTTATTATGTGAACATCACATGATAATATGATTATTATATTATATGTTGTATCAAGGGATGATTCTCTCATGCCAGCAGTTCAATGAGAAACCACAGTGTCTTCAGAACATAGTAACTCGTGCAGCTATGACAATTTTCCTGGAAATCCAGAGCTCCAAGTTCTGCCTAACCCTTCTACTGATCTTTGATTAGCAGTCCCACTTCGTTACCCACTTGCTGTCTTGGACGCCTTATACACAGCCATGCTTTGGTCAAGTGTAAATGTCCACAATATAGCTCTTCGTGTCCTTGGTCTTCACTATGGTCTGTCTTAACCTCTATTCCTTGTTCAACACAAGGCTCATTCTTGACCTTAAATTCACGTATGAAAAATGTTAATTATTATTGATAATTTTTTATTTGTTTGTTTGATTTTAGTACTGACTCGTCTCCACTTCTGTCCCTAACCCTGTTTTCCTAAGGCTCGGCAACTTCACCAGGCTCTTAGCTAGGCATCAGGGTACCATGTAAGTCCTCTTTGGATATTCCCTCTATGTTATGCAACCCTCCTCTGTCTGATAAAGAAAGAAACAGGGCCCATTTCTAGGTTGAAACAACCCAGTGGCTTCCACTGGCACACTCTGCGGATTGGGCATGGTATGTCCTACCTTTAACATTCAAGTTCCTGCAATGCACTCCTCTGCCTGCCTATTTTCCACTTCATATTTTTGTCATAGTTGATGATATATATTTTACAAGGATAGGGACTTTATTGTCCTAGGCTTTGCAGCCTTATTGTATAGCTCGGTCTCCAGAATCAGATTAGAAATCAGTAAATTTTGAATCACAAAAGTGAGGCAATTAGAGATGAGTCCCTCACTCTCTCAGGTAAAACACACACACACACACACACACACACACAGTGCAAGGATCCCCATCTAAAATCTTTGTTAGAAACCTGTCATGACCTCATAGGCATTGGAATCAGACTGACTGATTAAAATATGTCATCTGACGTCTATCCCTAAAATGGTCTATATAAACCATGACTATAAAAGGACACATAGTCCTTATCTTTGAGTTGAGAGTTGTAATACTACCCTTCAAAATTATAGGACGCATCAGAGACTGGAATGATGCAAATAAAGGCTGGTGGATGATGATGATGATGGTATGATGATGATAGTGATGGTTATGGCAGTAGTAATGGTGATACTGACTGGGATGATGGCAGAAGTAATGGTGACAGTGATTGTGACAATGATGGTGGTGACAGTGACTGTGATTAGGACAATGCTAGTGTTCCAAGTGGTGGTTGTGGTTTAATCAATGCCCAATCACTGTGACAAAATTGCTATACAAAAATAAACTTAAGACAAGAAAAATAGATTTGGGTATATAATTTCAGACCTGTCATTCTGTAGCTGGTTGGAGCCAGTGCTCTGAACCTGGGAAGCCTAGGGATATCATGAAAGGAATATATAAGAGGTGAGACCTCATCTGGTCATGTCAGACAGGTAGTGGAAAGAGGAACTGTTGGGTGGAGGGCAGTCTTAGAGTCTCTTTCATAAGCATGTGTCAATCACCTAAGTTCCTTCCCTAGACCCCACCTCCTAGAGGTTCCACTACTTCCAATAGTGCCACAACACAATGGCCCAGCCGCTAGCCTATATGGGTTTTGAATCGTAACAATGACAACAGGCTTTTGCACCTGTGAGTCTCTGTTCACAGGTGTACTAACCTTTACTAAGAAAGCTTCGCCAGTTCCTTCCTCGTTCCCCTACCTAAACACCACTTGCTAATGTTGAGCTTTGGGTTTGACATCATTTCCTGGGAAGCAATCTTACAGTTCTCAAAGTAAATGGCATGCTCTGGACATAACCTTCCTTGTCGTGTTGTGTGCTTGTTCTCTCTATGGCATTACCCACAGATGTCTTTCTCCTAGCTTGACCTGAGGAAGGCCCAGGCTGCACACTTTGAATCTAGCACTTTTCCCTGACACGATTCTAGCCCTGCTGTAACTAATTATAGCAAAGGATGCTCTCTCACCCTCACTCAAAGAGTCGAAGCAGATGACTGCTTGCCTGCAGTTTTAAAGACCGTTTTGAAGGCTACAGTGGATTTTAAATAAGAGTTGGAAGAGATGGGCAGTTTTTTAGTGTCCCAGGTGAATCTGAATTCTTGACTGATGACATACTGTTAAGCACGAATAAATAAAAAGAAAGAAAAACTATCGGTGAGAAATGGAGGAAATAAAAAGAGACTTTGCTGGTTGTGGACTGCCCCAGACTCCCTTGTGCAGTAGATGGTTTCTAGATAATGAGGCTCCGTGAGTGACAGCAGGGCATTGATGGGTAACAGCGAATGCCCCGATGCTTTACTATCTTAGGCCAGTCTCCATGTAGGACAAGAAAGGCCCATAAAGATGACATGTTTGCTTGGCGGCTCCCTGTTGGGGCTCCAATGTATTACCTGGATCTAATTATCTCCTCTCCAGCTGACAGAGGGGTTTCCATGGAACCTCTCCATCACCGCTGCCTCAACCCAGCTTCCAGGGGGCTGTCTAATAGCTTGATATATTTTTGGATCCCCTGCTCATTGGATGAACAAGCTGAAGCAAATCATGTATTGACCTCAAAGCATTTATAAACTGGAGAACATTATATTCTCATCAGAGCCATAGGGGCAGTAAACTATGGTTTCTCTGCTGTGAAACATGGCTTTGGTTATGCACTGTGTTGCTGGGGCCGTACCTAAACAATAATACATCATTTGTGGCACATGTCGCCTTCTTTATTGAAAGGCAAAACAAAGAGTTGAGGACAAAAATCATTACTTCTTTAGCAATTTTTCACAAAATGCTTTTCTTTTGTAGTTGACACACAGATGGGACATTGTTCTGCGAGGGAAGTGATGTACGACAGCGTGACAAATTTCATTTCCTCTCGAAAACCAGAATCAGAAGGATGCAGAAATTTGGGGAAGTTGAGAGAGAGAGAGAGAGAGAGAGAGAGAGAGAGAGAGAGAGAGAGCGCTTTTAAAAACAGAAGGCATTCCAGTGGGTCTCCTTAAGAAAGCATTTGTATGTCTTAATTGACTTGTCGGGTATTGATCAAAGCACTTAAATGAATATATTGGTAACAATAACCCCACTCATGTAGGGCTTTTGTGTCATCTTGAACATGATCAACCATGACTGAGACTGGAATTAACAAATGTAATGCAGCCGAGCAGGAAAGGGACAGAGGCACACTGCATGTGTGTGGGCCTAGGACCTTCTCCTTTACCAACTTCCCTTGGGTTCTGAGTTCAGCCGCTCCTCTCAGTTTTTGGCCATTCTTTTCCCTCATCTCATCTTCAAATGTTTCTTAAAGTCGATCCAGACAGTTCCAAATCCCAGTCCCTCCAATGAGTCCTAAAGATCCAGTTTTCCTATATCTGTGTGAACTCCACTGGACTAAATAGTTGGCGTGTGGAAGCATGGATGCCTCATATATGCATGAGGGCATCATACTGCACCCTCAAGTCTTCAAAACCACAGCCCAAGTGTCTCTTTTCAGATTGCTCTGAGGACAGATTCTGATTACTATCCAGCAAATGCCTAACTCCTTTTCAATGTTACCACAGACACAGCTCTTTACTGTATCCACAGAGTTCAACGTTTACAGAGGGAGATTTGCCTGATAGTGAGGAACGAACACTGTGTGTCAGAGAACTTAATCTTTATACCAAAGGGAGTCACTGCCTCAGAAAATATTTTCTAGGCAATGGTGCATTTGTTAAAATAATCAAGTCAGCCCCAACTTGTCTAAGTTTATATCTGGAATATTTAAGCAACTGTATTTTTCTTTCTTTAACTTTGTTACCAGTTACTTGCCCCATACAAAAGTAAACAATCTTTTCAAGCTCTTGCAGCCACAGTGGTGACCAGCATTTCCTGATGTCTCTGAGATAGATCTCATCTACAATATCAGTATTTCCTATCTGGGGTCATCATGAATCCTAAGGGTTTTGATAAAAGCCCTCCGATTTCTTCCCACCAGAGTACCCCCAGGGAGATGCAGATTAAATCTTTCTTCATGCTAAGGGCTTCCAGGATCTTCCAGGGCCTCTTAAATGCCACAGAGGGCCATGAAAGCATACTATAAGATCCATTCTCTCCTCACTTGCCTGACTGGTGTGTTTCAGCTCAGAACTCTTCCTTCTGGAAGTATCTGATAATGCAAGCACAGATATTTCTTTCTAAAGGTTTGGTTACAAAAACTGGTTCAAACATCAAAGGGGCACTGTTAGCTTTCTGCGTTACATGGCGCGGTGCTGTTTTCTACTCTGATGGGGCCAGTGTGATACTTCATCATTTGTTCCTGGGTAGTTTGTGTTCCAAGTTCGAGGCTGACCCACAGAAGTCATAAACAATGAAAACGTTTTGCAGCAGTTGGTGTGGGCAAACTATTTTCCTGAGCTGTCAAAAGTGCAGGAAATCAGCTATGCACACTACAAAATGTGTCACAATTTTATATGTAATAGGACAAATAAAATTGCACTTCATTTTCTAAGAGCAGTTTTATATTCCCAGCAAATGGAAAGGACTGAAAGTTCTCATATGTCCCCTGCTTCCATGGTGCACAGAACTTCCCCATTACACAACATAATATTTATCACAGTCAGATCCACACTGGCAAATCATGACCCAACACTGACATCCAGATTAGGGTTTGTTCTTGGCATTGCACAGACTATATATAGGTCATGGCATGGGCTTGGAGCTATGTGTAATGACATGTGTTCACCAATACAGGGCCATACAGAAAAGTGTCCCAGACTTAATCCTCTATTCTTCACTATTCCTCTTCCCCTGTGTCCATCTGACTACCACTGATCTTTCCACTGCCTAAGTAGTGTTTAGCCATAGCCACATAAAAAGACGGCGTCAGTGCGAGAAGGTAAGGATGTAGACTTTTCACATCACTTCACTTAAAGCCAGGGGTGGTGGTGGCACACGCCTTTAATCCCAGCACTTGGGAGGCACAGGCAGGTGGATTTCTGAGTTCGAGGCCAGCCTGGTCTACAGAGTGAGTTGCAGGACAGCCAGGGTGATACAGAGAAACCCTGTCTCAAAAAAACAAACAAACAAAAAGTATATTTAAGTTTCCTTCATCTTTTTCATGCTCTGCTAGCTAATTTCTTGCAGCACTGAAAAAATTCTGCCAATTTTTCCCCATCATGCAAACTCGGTTTATTTACCCATTCGTAGACTGAGCACCTGGGTTGTTTCAAAGTTTGAGCAACTATAACTAAAGCATCTGTAAACATACCTGGGAAGCTGGGTGTAGGGAAAAGCTTTCAGGTCATTCGGGTAAATGCCAAGAAGTACGATTGCATCATATGGGCTCTCTCTCTCTCTCTCTCTCTCTCTCTCTCTCTCTCTCTCTCTCTCTGTGTGTGTGTGTGTATGTGTGTGTGTGTGTGTGTGTTTCTTGCTAGGAAACGTGTTCTCTCTGTGTCCCTGCCCCTTGCCAGTTTTTTCTGTTTTCTGGGTTTTGGATTTGGGTCTTTCCGAGGTGAGTGGGAGAAGTTCATGAAGGCTTTGTCATTTCCCATGGTGAATGGTGTGATTATATCTTCCCCTAAGGACCTGAGTCATGTCTTTCATTCTGTGACTTGCCATCTCTCAGCACGCCAGTCTTCTCCATGAGATAAATGTGCAAGTCTTTAGCAATTTCTGAAAATGAGCCGTCTGCTTTCTAGCTGAATTTTAAAAGTCTTTGTGTATAAAGTTTATTTTCGTCAGGTGTATTGCTCTCATAGATACTCTTCCAGGCTGGGGACAGACCATTCTTTATCCTGAGCCTTCCAATGACTTAAGGAGGCTATTCTTATGGCCTTAGAACATTGTACTGTTTGCTCTTCATCTTCTTGGTAGACTTTAAGGGACAGAAAAAATGTGTTTTATCTTGGTCTTTTTAATTTAATTTTTATTTATGTATTTTTTTAATGTATGAGTGTTCTGTCTACATGTGCACCTGCATGAGAAAGGGGCATCAGAGCTTTTGTTAGATGATTGTGAACTACTGTGTGCTATGTGGGTGCTGGCAATTGAGCTCAGGACTATAGGAAGAATAGCCAGTGCTCCTAACTATTGAGCCATCTCACCAGCCTTTATCTTGGACTTTTAACGATACTTTTCAAATTTTAGTTTCATTAATTAAATCAAGCATATAATGCTCCTAATTATTTCCAAAATATTTTAGGGGGGGAAGCGTATATGAAGAGCAACTTATAATTTAATTTACAAACTCTATTCTTCTCTTCCTTGACAAAAAGATGTAGTGTATTTGTGTGTGTGTGTCTGTGTGTTTGTGTTCATGTGCATATGTGTGTAGATGTGTTTGGGCAATGCCCAAAGCCCTTTGAAATGTGTCTCTGCCCTGTGTATCCCTTCCAGTCTCTTTGGAAGTGTCTAGGGTCTTTGAAGTTCTCCTTAAAATGTGAGTTTATGTTGTGAGAATAACATGTATTAAGGTTTAGAGTTTGAACACCAGAATCACACACCCTAGTCCTTCTTCTCCTCTGGTTTTAGAAAACCATTGCATTATAGTCAAAGCAAACATAAAGAAAATTTTGAGTCACTTTAGTTTGTATTCCCAGCCCCACTGGTAGAATGGAATTCTCCCAGCTTTATGATTTATCCTCATTATTGTGGCACTACGACTGTATTAAATACTGAAACCCACGTGGTTTAGTCCTACACAGATGGTGAGCATTCGAGGAGGTCATGCAAAGAGCCACCCAAAGCTCAGTGAAGGGACCTCTAAACTTGTGATACATACATCTTATAGCTTTATGCAACAGCAATACACAACAATACTGTACATGTCCCTTTCAGGTATGTATCTGAAAGAACATTGCTAACCAGCTGGTTTCATGGTAGAAACTGATGTAGATTATCATACAGTTCTGTTGGCATGTGTGATATTTCTGATTCTAGGTATTCCAAAATTTGTCTCCCATATCCACTTAATTTAGTGTCAGGGGCTGTTGCAGGGAGCTATCTGCTTCAGCCTGTCCTGACAACATTTGAGTTTGTATCAACAATAGGAGATACTGTTGCTTGTAGCTTTTCTTCCTCACCTAAGTTCCGGGAATGGACCACACTATCAGCTTCTGCCCTTGGATGGAAAAAAACACAGACACAAACAGTTGTTCAATTTCAACTGGCCTAATTGGCACTATTGCTGGACGCCCTTACCCCTGCTCCCAGGCATAATCTGATAGAGTGGCCAATGACCACCCCAACTGAAAACTCACATGGCTGATTGGCATTATCTCCTGCTGCTATCCCTCCTTCTCTTCCCTCTGTTCTCCTGCATTTGCTAGAGTGCCTGAGGGGTGCCGGAAGTCCTGCCTAGTCTTCCCAGCTCATTGGTTACTAGCATCTTTATTGATGGATCAAGAACCAATTGAAGAACAGAACCTTAGCATTGGAACCATCCATATAAGATATGCATTGTTTTCTTGGCCCAGTCAGCTGTAAAATGCCTCTAGCACTGCAGTGGTCGACTGCTATTTGGCCTCAATTCCTTCAGGAAGGTATCAACAAAGTTGTTAGGACTATTTCGAAGTGTTTCCTTTTTTTTTCCACTTTCAAGGTATTATCTCTACTTCTGTCTTTTGTCATAGTTACCCTAAACTTATTGGTTCCAATGTTGGTGCTAATCTGCATTCACTAATTAAAAGAAAGAAGCTGGTTAAGAATGAATTTCGGTTGCTGAAAGGACCCTGATATAGCTGTCTCTTGTGAGACTAGGCTGGTGCCTAGCAAACACATAAGTGGATGCTCACAGTCAGCTATTGGATGGATCACAGTGCCCCCAATGGAGGAGCTAGAGAAAGTACCCAAGGAGCTAAAGAGATCTGCAACCCTGTAGGTGCAACAACATTATGAACTAACCAGTACCCCGGAGCTCTTGTCTCTAGCTGCATATGTATCAAAAGATGGCCTAGTCAGCCATCACTGAAAAGAGAGGCCCATTGGACTTGCAAACTTTATATGCCCCAGTACAGGGGAACGCCAGGGCCAAAAAATGGGAATGGGTGGGTAGAGGAGTGGGGGGGGGGAGGGTATGGGGGACTTTTGGGATAGCATTGGAAATGTAATTGAGGAAAATACGTAATAATAATTAAAAAAAGAATGAATTTCGGGTTAGGCATGGCAATGACACAACCCAATTTACCGAACACCCTGAATACTGAAATAAGAGAATCACAAGTTTTAAGCCAGCCCTGGAGACAAAGTAAGACTCTTATCTTAAATAAAAAGGGTATATGTAGACATGAGTTTGAAAGGATGCAGCAGTGTTATGTATTTCTACCACGATTAAACTGTTTCTATTTATAAACCACTTCTATGTATTATAAACTATGAAATCAGTACAAATGTTAAGAGGTGTAGCCTGGGAACAAGTGTGATTTCCACAACACAGAACATGTGAAATGTACTAAGATATGAATGTTTTATGCCTTACTCATGGTCCAGCTATGGAGCTGCTTAGGATTGGGCTAAGAAAAGAAATGCGTGCTCATTAGTCATATATGTTTGTTAATAAAATTAAAACCCATTGAGAATGTAACATTTAGACAAGCGAGGACGATAGTTTTTAATGTCACACTGAAAACCACACTTCTTTTAATCAACATCTGCTCTGGGTTATGCTGCCTATAAAGTGCACTGCCCCATTGAGTGTAAAAGACGAAAACAAACAAACGGAAAACAACCAAAGACATGGTATTAACATCAAAGTGGAGGAATGCTGCTCTCGTGCTCTGGCATTGGGAGGCATCTTTTGACCTTAAACAGTTGGATTTTTCTTCCCGGCTATCTTGATCTGGAAACCATGGATTAAGAAGACTTATAAATGAAATGTAGCACAAGACTAAGGGGAAGTGTATCAGACTATTTGTGACTGCAAAAACTCCTATATCCTTTGGGACAATCTGAGAAAATCAATGTGGGTTAAAGACAGGTGCCCTATAGACAGCAAACTGACCCAACATCCTTATTAAGGTAGATACAAAACAATCTAAAGATTGGGACCATGGAGAAGAATATGTTTGCAGATATTGCAGTGTGGGAGTATTGAGGACAGTGGTTGTACTTGGGATTAATTCTCTGTTCATGCAAAACCTAAAAGTAATGTATGAACTGTTGCCCCTTGGAGTACTGCTGACTATAGTGTGACCACAGTATATGCTACAAAAATTACGGGACTGGGACACTTGCTTACCCTTCCAGATAACAGTCTATCACAGAGGAAAGCTGAGTTAGGAACTCGATCAAGGCAGAAACTTGTGGTCAGACGGTGAAATAGAGGCCATAGAGGAAGGCTGCTTACTAGCTTTTTCCCTGTGGTTTGCTCAGACACTTTCTTATAGAAGGCAGAACCACCAGCCCAATGGAGACACCAGTGATGGACTAGGCCCTTAATGGTTAATTAAGAAAATACTTGCCCAGCCCTGATACACGGGTTTGTGCCTAGTCTTACTGTAACTTACTGTGCTGTGTTTGGTTGATATCCCTGGAAGGCACTTTCTTTTCTGAAGGGAAACAGAGGAGAATTAGATCCCAGGGTGGGGGTGAGGTGCCTCTGGGAGGAGTGGAGGAAGGAGAAACTACGGTCCGTAGGTATTGTATTAGAGAAGAATAAAAAAAGCAAGCAAGAAAACATGAAGAAGAGGAGGGGAGGGGAGGGGAGGGGAGGGGAGGGGAGGGGAGGGGAGGGGAGGGGAGGGGAGGGGAGGGGAGGGGAGGGGAGGGGAGGGGAGGGGAGGGGAGGGGAGGAGAGGAGAGGAGAGGAGAGGAGAGGAGAGGAGAGGAGAGGAGAGGAGAGGAGAGGAGAGGAGAGGAGAGGAGAGGAGAGGAGAGGAGAGGAGAGGAGAGAGCACCCCCTACAGACCTGTCTACAACCCAATTTTATGGGGCATTTTCTCTATTGAGTTTCCCTCCTGTTACATGACTCTACACTGTGTCAAGTTGACATAGATCTAGCCAGCACCATGAGCCATCTCTAATCCCAGGTTTTGGGGGAAGACAGGAGAAATAAAAAAGCTAACTACAATGGCAAATCAGCAAGCACTCAGGTCACTGAGAGACTTTGTAGTTTAGTAAATAGAGCATGATCATGGATGACACCTGATGCCAACTCCTGCTGTACACATGCACACGTAATTGCACATGCACATGACATGCAGAACCTCCACTCAGAGGTACACGTATCTTTGAACTTGCACACTCATAAAAATCACATATGCTAAAGCTTTCTATGAATAATATTTCTATGGACACATTTGTGCTCACTCAACAGCATCTGCTCTTAGCCAGGTAGTGATGTATATGCTGGGGGTACAGAGGAGAACAAATTGCAGTCTTTTTACTTCTGGGCTTAAAAGAAGAAAATGAAATCATCAACATCACTAGCAGAACAAAACGAAGAGAGATCTGCCAGGAGGAGAGGAGTGTGGGGAAGGTTGCTCTCCCAAGCACTGTGTTTGTAGAAGGAGGCACGCACACAGGCGGTATGCATGGATCAGACCGGATGGGTTTCTTGTTAACGGAAACAGAAGGATGAGTATGACTTTATCTCCCCAAAGTAAATTAGTTTTGTTCTTTGGCCTCATTTAGTGAGGATTTCACATATCACTTCAACTTGATGCTGTCTTCCCTGTGAGGAAGGATCTGCAGACCCTGAGTAGCGAGTGCAATACTTTCCAGGGTTGATTCTGAACTTGGGATGCTCTTGGGATTAATAACTTCGAAGGTATTTCTCCCTCACTCTGAGGAGAGTTGGAGGCATCAGCCAAAAATCTGCATAAAAACAAAGACACTGAGAGATCACTTCAAGACTCACTCCCCTACACATCATCCCAACCCCCCAGTTTTTCTTTGCTTCAAGCTTGCCTGCTTATGTGCCTCTGGATGACCTATTGCAGGTATGGATTGAAGAGAGCCATTGAGACTAAGAGCTGTGATGGGGAGCAACCGTAAAAGGACACAGACAACTGGTCCATTCTGGTGAGAATACAGGGTAAGGTTTCCTGGGTGGCTGTAAGGTCAAAGGCATTCTTTGTTGCTAGATTCATATGTTTTATTTTATTTTATTTTACTTTATTTTGCAAACTGCTGTTGACCAGTGCTATGATTGAATTAAGTCATCTTTGCTGAGGGTCCGGGTCTCTGTTTTATGACATTGTTTAGCCAATGTCAGTGCAACTTTGAGAAGAGCAACCTAGCAGAAGAAAAGAGGGGAAAGTCCCTCAGTCCCTAAGAGTCACTGGTGTGGGGCCAATAAAAGTTAGCTACTCAGAGCGATGGATCACAACTGAACTAACTGAACCAATTCTTCTGGATTTTCCAGCTACTTTTTTAAAACCACTGACCTTGCAGTTTATTGACTCTGGGGTACACCAGAGTCATGAGTCAGTGGTTGTCTATGATGCCCATGGAGGGTGTTTGCCCATCCACCCACTCCACAGAAGGATGGCTGAGGGATCTGTCTTCTCTTAATTCAGACCTTCCCTTTTCTGAAGGATACTCCAAGTTGGAAGACTGGAAGGATGATTACAATCTTGGGAGTATGGTGATTGTGAAGGGAGAGGACTCTCTGCTGTGAAGGTTCTCTTGGACACAGCCAGGTATGGGTGGAAGAAGAAAGAAAATCCAGTCTGTGTGGTCAACTTAAGGGGTCAAATTAGTGCATGGTAATGCTGCTCAGGTAATGGGAGTCTCCAGGAAGGGCTCAGGCAATGGCCAAAATGCACTCGTGCGCGCACACACACACACACACATACAAATGAGATAGAAACTATGCAATTACAGATTTTTCAGTCTTAAAACCAACTTAGCATTTAAAACCGTGCATGTTCTTACTTCATTACCTCCCACACTGGCTTGAATTCCTATCTTTTCCTTTTTTACTTTATACATATCTTTTTTCTTTGTTCTCTTTAGTCAAGTCATCATGGCAGCTACAAAAAATCATGAAATCCAATTGTAGTTTTACAGTCTAAATATTAAGAAGATGTCAGCAACAATAATAATTTTTACAAGTGAATAATTACAAAGAAAAATGTTCACTCAGTGTACCATATATAAAGTATAGTGAGACAGACCACAAATTATGTTTTAACGTATCTCACCTCTCTGAATTAGTGTGTCTATACATGCATATGCACATACATACATATGTTGATAAGGCTGTGCAAGAACATAGCATTCAGTGGGTAAGAATACTCAAGAGGTTTTCCCACTTAATGATACTAGAATAAGCCTCTATTCTAAGGTAATCCATTTCCCTTCATGCAATTGGAAACTAAAACAGGGTGCATGTTTAAATTATGCGTGTGGAAGCAATATTCAGCCAGCTGCTTAACATTCCAAGAGGATTTCTGTGGTCCACACCATCACTGCCGGTCCTTGCTCTGCAGTATGAGAAAACACTGTTATTTACCCTGGGACACAGGTGACTGAACTTATAAAAATCACTACAAGACAAGATGTATTGAGGCCTGGCATGGAATGACAAATTCTGGTGAGGTTCACCAAGAAGAGACATATTGATTCTTAAATGATTAATAAGGAGAATATAATTGTATTTCATTAAGATGGATGGGATTTCATTTAGGCTGTCTTCTCCCTTTCCAGTTCAGATGCGAGAGGAAATCGAGTCATCACCAATGGCACCTCGTGTTAGCCTGCCATGGCAACAAGCCCATTGATTGAGTAATAGAACTTTCAGATGCACTAGCTGTTCCTTAATGGGCTGCTCCCAGCACAGATAAGACTGTTGAGGGAGCCGGCAGAGTCCCCGAGTGTGCAGAAGACAAGTAGAAATTCATGCTATGATTTCTCCTTGATTTCTGATGGAAAATAGCCCGTTTATATTTCTAAAACTGGGTTGTGAAATGATGCCTGCTTCATGCATTCAATTATAGCTGTCAGGAGGCTCAAGACTGGAGTCACACTGCACTTTGAGCCACTACGAATTTGCTGACTTCAATTACATTTGTGCAATGGTGATTGCTGTGTTAACGAGGATTTAAAATAGCTTTGCATGATCTAAAATGTATTCCCAAACAGCTCTTTATGCTAGGTACTGCTCGTAGCAACACTTTCCTGATGAAAAAGGCAAGGTTGATGGTAACATTGATTTTTGAAAAGGTCAATTTCAGCTCAAATCCATTACACACTGAGTCTCCCCTTAGCCTGATCTCCAACAGATGTCTGAAAGCCCAGATGCCACCCTATCCTAGGATGCACAATGCTTTCTCCTACACATCTGTATCTATGGCCTAGCATAACGTTTAAATTGGGAACAACAGAAAGCTAGTAATAAAATGGAAACCTTAACTTTCCATGATGGTAGCAGAATGCTGAAAGAGTTGCCTTGAAGGGAGGAAAGACCCAGCTCCTGCTTTCAGGGATATCTGTCACCTCACAATAGGAATTTTATGATTGTGCTGGGGAATGAAATCTTAAGTTAAGGCATTGTATTGCAAAACATAGTGGGATAGACTAAATTACATACTAAGGGCTCTTATTAATTTAATTTTAGATACGGTATGTACACTCACATGGATGTGCTCTGACAATTTTGCAGACTTTTCTTTCCATCCACCTTCATGTGGGTTTTGAGGACTGAATTTAGACACAAGCATAATGAGGTCAGTTCAGTCCTCTGTGTGTGTGTGTGTGTTTGTGTGTGTGTATGAGAGCACACATGTGTGTGTGCATATATGTACATGCATGTGTGTGTGCATGTACTGATTGCTCCCTTGCTCTTGCTCCTTCAGGTCTGTGTCAGACCAACACATCATGGCAGGAGTGCAGGCTGGGAAGGCCTGCTCACCTCATGATAATTGAGATGAAAAATGTGAGACGTGAGTGGCTAAAGAGGCACAACTCCCTGCAACCTCCACTGCATTGGTCTCACTTTGATTAAGCCTCACTTCCTATGGGCTTCACTGCTTCCCAAGGGCTGGTGACCATGAACATTGGGGAGGACATTCAAGATCTAAATATAGGAAATGGGTATAACAATCTAACACCACAAAACACATTAGAAACTTACAAATGAATTCTGGAATTTTCTATCAGATACTTTGGGGCCATAGTTGAATGGAAAAAATCAAACTGGATAGGGGAGCTACTGCCCTCTGTGTTTTAAAGTAGCTCATGATTTCTATCAGCCCATGGAGACACAACCTGAGAATAGTGAAGAAATACTTTAGTGTGTTGGCTTTAGAAGCATATCCAGGCTGTGCCTCACAGTTTCATGGATGAGAGAGTTAGAATATGCCCCTTGACCTCTTCATCTGCACAGCTGTGGAACAGTTAACTACATGCAGTGTGCAGAGCTGGTGCTATCTCCAAGCATGCGTGACAACCCCATTAAAAGCAGGAACACTTGCATAAGTCTGAAAAAGAATAAACTTTCCCAGCTAGCATCTTTCAAGCCCACCCTTCCCAGTGCCAAGCAAGTCCTTGCCCGAGCCAGAAGCCAATATTCTGGAAAACACACTGCTGATTGTACGTGGTGTGGTGCGTATATTTGCTGAAGAATGCAGCAAACCATCCCGTGTTTTAATCATTACAAGAATCTTTCTTTTTATAATTCATGAAAGAAAAAGAGTGTAATTAATTCCCAATACTTTGGGATATCACATGATATGTGCAAGGGATGTGCTAAGTACTCCACAAATATCAGCACTCATTTTTAGAATTATCATCACTAACTCTGCACTACTGAAGCAGAAAGGGAACAATCTACTTAACCCAAAATGTATTTGAAAACATAGTTTTTACTACATATACAACTACAGCTTCCAGCACTCAGAGGATGAGCATATGAATAAATATACTTAGTGTTACAGTTGGGCCAAATATATTGTAATAATTATAAGATGCAGAAGATATTAGAGTTCCTGATTTACCATTATTCTTTGTACATTCATAGGTATAACTTCATAGATACTCAGTAGATAAAACCTGAATGGTTCAAGTTCATAGAAGACCTTTAGGTTCTCTCAGATAGCAACAATAGCACAAGTTTCTTGTTTAATCAAGCAGCAGAGAAGTAGTGTTTACCACTCTAGAGACAGTGGGACCTGGAGAATGGAGTTGATAAATGAGGCAGATTAAAGTCCCATGCGATAACTAATTTTATTCAGAGCATCTGACAATTTATACTCTGAGGGTTAAAAAGAGTCATGTGGTTTAAGGATACATTCACAAGGGCAAGTTGCATATGACAGACATGCCACATGAGGCAAAAATATGTTTCTCCATACAGGTATATAAAGAAGTAAAACTAGCCAGTTATCATGAACAATCTGAAGTAAACTCACTCCTATCCTATGGAGGGGTGCTGCTTATATATCTGGGAGAGGCATGGAAACATAATCCAAGAACAATTCTGTGGTTTTGGAACCGAGAACAGAGGTCGTGAGATGCTTGTCTTCTTGGAGTTTTCTCACAAGCACTCAGAGTTCTCATAGGACTGCCTTCTCACACTGTGTTCTGACAAAGTAGTATACTACTTTTCAAAACTATTACTAATGTATTAAAACAAGACAAAATTGTAACGGGACTGTGTGGGCAATTTTACTCAGAGGGAAACAATTGCAGTTACTGTCAAGTCAAAGAACTTATTTTCAATGTTTCACTTTCAACTGGTCCATTTAATGAGTTTTTATTGCGTGCTTTGGACCTCTGGAATAGGGTCTTTCTTTTGACATGTGCTTTGCTCACTATTAAACTGAGAATAAATCGGTCTCTTTGGGTAAGCCCCAAGATGGCAGGGAAAGTGATGATGCTGATGGCACAGTGGACCATTCTGAGACTCACACCTCAGGAATGGAGGTTGGCTCCTGTGAAGTCACAATGGCTTCAGCACTGCAGACGTCTTAAGGAACTCCAGAGCCATGAACCTCACTTGCAACTTCTGCAGCTGAGAAAGTGAGGGTCAGTGTTGACCAGAGAGTGAGGGATGTGTCTGTGCTCAGCTTCCCCACAAGGAAGAGGACAAAGGAAGTCTACCACTTAGTTCCTATATCTGAAAGAGAACTTACATAGTGGTGAAATAAAACTTTAAGCTAAACGAAGCTCTTATCAGCATGAAACAAGCCCATTTGGACAGAGAGATGGGGTTTATCCCCAATTGCACGATGTGTTTATGAGGTAACAGAGAGTAAGCATTGTAATAAAAATAAGATACACCTTAAATGGCACAGGAGTCTGCTTTGTATTTAGCATTGTTCCTACTAAGTAACATTTTGATGCTCTAAATGGAAATGAATTAAAACATACAGATTAAATATTCTCAGACAACACATTGGCTTTGGTATATTTTCATTAAGTTTTCATTTCCAATATCCTGAGGTAGGCTCCAGAAAACAATCTAAAAGGAAAGAAGGATAACAAACAGGTAGACAGCTTGGGGTTATTTTACCATATTTTCAGTAAATAAGAGAAATATAAACTGGTATGAATGTTGGCAATATGACATAGTCAGGGTTCCTCATCTTAGAGAACAAGAGATTTCCACAAGCAATGCCTCAAATGTCTTAAATATAGAACACCGTATGCTCTTAAAGAATATAAGTGATCCTTCTTAGACAAGACACAGTTAGCACAGTAACCACTGTTACTGTGATGAAAGGCCATGAGTCAAAGCAAGCTGGAAAGGAAAGGGTTTATTTAGCTTACACTTCCACACGGTAGATCAACATTGAAGAAAGTCACATCAAGAGATCAAACAGGACAGGAATCTGGAGGCAGAAACTAATGCAGAGGCCATGGAAGGGTGCTGCTTATTGGCTTGCTCCATGGCTTGCTCAGCCTGCTTTCTTCTAGAAACTAGTATCACTGGCCAGGAATGGCCCCACCCACAATAGACGGGGGCACTCCCATGCCATTCACTAACTGAGCAAACACCCTAGAGGCTTCTGTGCTTCCCTTCTGCTCTCCTACAGCCATTTTCTTAATGGATGGCCCGCCTCTCAGATCAACTCTGTGTCAAGTTGATCTCATATACACTAGCACCTTCGTATACTGCCTGCATGACAGGTTGAGAATCAATTTTAACCAGAAACTAGATTTGTATGCCGCTATGTGTGTGTGTGTGTGTGTGTGTGTGTGTGTGTGTGTGTATGTGTACGTGTGGTGGCCAGAAGTTGATAACGTATCTTCATCAAATGCTGCTGATTTTGTGGTTTTTAAGATTTTTTTATTACATTTTTCTGACTTTGTGTGTGTGAGAGTGAGTGTGTGTGTGTGTGTATTGTTATGCATGCCATAGAGTATGTATATATAGAGAGGTCTGGTGACAACGTTTGGGAGTTGGTTCTCTTCTTTCACCACATGGGTTCTGAGGGCTGATCTTAGGTCATCAAGCTTGGCCACCAGCTTTTCCTGCAGTATCATCTTGCCCCAGATGTTACTTTTGGAGACAAGATGTTTCGTCAAACCTGGAAATCATCACTTCAGCTAGACCGCTTCACCAGAATGCTCCGGGATATCCAGATCCCTCCCATGCTGGGATACAGAGACTCTTTGCTGGGCCTAGATTTGAATATGTGTACTGCAGGATCTGAACTCAAGCCCTTGGGTTTCTTCAGCCAGCACTTGCCCAGTTGGGCCATCTCTCCAGCTTCAAACCTGGTTCTACATGTCCTACATATGATCATTTAAAGCAATTTATCAGTGAAATGTTAATGTTGAGAGAAAGTTAAGGAGAGATTCGCTGCAAGAGGGGATGAGTTGCCAGTGTGAACAAAATATTGGAATGTTATAAAGTATCTTATTTTGTCTTCCCAGAGACCAGTTGTGTTTTCCATGAGAATGTGGCAGGTGACTGAGACTTCTTCTGTGTATTCAGAGAGTTTTGATTTGCTCTATACGTTGTGCATGCTTTGCCTGGTGACAGACTTCTCAGCTAGAAATTAGCCTTTTGGTGTTTGTTCTTGTTTTTGTTTTTGTTTGTTTGTTTTAGAATTTGGGAGTCTTTTACCTTCCTGTTTCCTACTCCCATGACGCTTCTGAGAGATGCCCAAGTCCACATTGACTTCTAATTCTCCTCATCTCTCTTCAGATCTTTGCTCTCTGGAGAATTTGGGTATTTAATATTACCCCAATTTAATGGCAATTTATACAATTTTTGATAGTTTTGACTCCTCGATGCTAAGTACCTTGAGTTTCTCTCTCTCTCTCTCTCTCTCTCTCTCTCTCTCTCTCTCTCTCTCTCTCTCTCTCTCTCTTCTAAAATTTTATCTTATTAACACCTGAGTATTCCATTCTTTTGTTGACCAATTTTTTCCTACATTTTATCTATTCTGGGAAATTAATTGGTAGGGACAATTTCCTGAGTTCTTATCTTTTTGGGTCTTTTGTATGAGCCCTATATTTTGTACCGTCTTATCATGGTTAAAAATACCAATGGAAGGAGTTACAGAGACAAAGTATGGAGCAGAGACTAAGGGAATGACCATCCAGAGACTGCTCCACCTGGGGATCCATCCCATAAACAACCATCAAACCCAGACACTATTGTGGATGCCAACAAGCTTGCTGATAGGAGCCTGATAAGGCTGTCTTCTGAGAGGCTCTGCCAGTGCCTAGCAAATACAGAAGTGGATGCTCACAGCCATCTGTTGGACTGAGCACAGGGTCCCCAATGAAGGAGCTAGAGAAAGGATCCAAAGAGCTGACAGGGTTTGTAACCCCATAGAAGGAACAACAATATGACCTAACCAGTACCCCCAGAGCTCCCAGGGACCAAACCACCAGCCATAGAGTACAGATGGAAGGACATACAGCCATAGAGTAGCAGAGGATGGCCTAGTCAGTCATCAATGGGAGGAGAGGCCTTTGGTTCCGTGAAGGCTCTATGCCCCAGTGTAGGGGAATGCCAGGGCCAGAAAGCAGAAGTGTGTGGGTTGGGGAGCAGGGGGAGGAGGGAGGCAGGAGAGGAAGGGGGTTTTTGGAGGGGAAGCCAGGAAAGGGCATTTGAAATGTAAATAAAGAAAATGTCTAATAAAATATAAATAGCCGGGCGCGGTGGCACATGCCTTTAATCCCAGCACTCGGGAGGCAGAAGCAGACAAATTCCTGAGTTCAAGGCCAGTCTGGTCTACAAAGTGAGTTCCAGGACAGCCAGGGCTATGCAGGGAAACCCTGTCTCGAAAAACCAAAATAAATTAATTTAAAAATTTATAAATAAATAAATAAATAAATAAGAAATCTATGGGAATAAACGGTCTTCATGTAACTCTGAGATGGGTTGGGTGAGATAAAGCCCTCTCCAGTCATGCTTCTATTGCTAAAGCCTTTTCAGTCCCAGATAAAACCTAGACAGAATTGTCACCTCCCTCCTCCTGTCTTCTCTCAGGACTCTGTTAATAGACAGAATTGTCACCTCCCTCCTCCTGTCTTCTCTCAGGACTCTGTTAAGAAAGACTTTTTCTAGCATTTTATCAAATGTTTCTTGAAATCTAAATGGGGGCCAAACAAACACAGAAGTGGATGCTCACTGTCAGCTATTGGATGGATCACAGGGCTCCCAATGGAGAAGCTAGAGAAAGTACCCAATGAGCTAAAGGGATCTGCAACCCTATAGTTGGAACAACATGATGAACTAACCAGTACCCCGGAGCTCTTGTCTCTAGCTGCATATGTATCGAAAGATGGCCCAGTCGGCCATCACTGGAAAGAGAGGCCCATTGGACTTGCAAACTTTATATGCCCCAATACAGGGGAATTCCAGGGCCAAAAGAATGGAAATGGGTGGGTAGGGAAGTGGGGGGGCGGGTATGGGGGACTCTTGGGATAGCATTGGAAATGTAATTGAGGAAAATACGTAATAAAAAATAAATAAAAAATAAAAAAATAGAAATTTAGAAAGAAAGAAAAAAGAAAGAGAGAGAGAAAAAAGACAGACAGGCAGAAAGAAAGAAAGAAAGAAAGAAAGAAAGAAAGAAAGAAAGAAAGAAAGAAAGAAAGAAAGAAAGAAAGAAAAGAAAAGAAAAGAAAGGAAGGAAGAAAGGAAGGAAGAAGGAAAGAAGGAAGACAATTATGTGACAGGAACTTGATGGGATAGTCAACTGCCTTGGCCCACTGCTATAATGGGCAGAAGCATCAGTCCTCAATACTGACCATTGTTGCCATTGTTTCTTCCCAGCTGCTCAGCTGGTCTCTACTTTGAAGCTGATTGGCTTGTCTCCCCTTTTTTCCAGAGAGTTCTGTTGTCTGAGAGTCTTCTAGGCAACGTGGCTTGAGTGTGACTAACCTCAAACTTTACTGCATATGTATACTTGGGGAGGAAGAAACTTAGCAAATCTGGTCAGTTTCAGGAAGTTCCTGAAGCTATTTGAATTCCTTACTTCCCTGCCTGATAGAAGGCTTCACCTTCCATAAAAACATTGCTTTTCCCTCCATGTAAGCATTCCTTTTCACATCCTATGTCTTAAGGAGTTTCTCTCTAAGATGAAAAGTTTTAAACTTGGAAGAAACTGCTACCCAGCCCTTTGATAAGTAACTTAGAATTTGGTGGCCTTTACTTCTTTGCTGTGACATTATGCTAAGATTCAGTATTCTGTCCACACCGTGCAACTACACAATGAGGAGAAATTAGATGCAAAGAAAGTTGTCGAATGGGCAGTGAAAACGAGAGTGTCAATTATTTTTTAACAACTTGTTTACCCGCTCTCTAGTGTTAGTATTTGGGGGATTATGAGGCTTCTCAATGATGGCTTCAGGCAAGAAAACACAGAAAGTTGATGAAGAGGATCAAAGATGCCCAGTCCGTGGGCAATATTCTCTTGTTCCAGAGTGTGGTTATAACCTCTGAGTTTTATAGTTTATAAACACAGGTGCAGGGCTCTCTGCTTGCTTGAGCACAGAAAGTACCCTATTTGATTAAAAAAAAATGTGGCTCTCATTTTGAATGAGAGTCTCTAGCTTGACATGGTTATGTGTCTCATGCAAAAGGCACAGAAAATGACTGCCAAAGCACACTATAGCCCACTTAGCAGCAGAGAAAGGGGGTTAGTCATACAAATGCTTTGTCTACTGCTTTAGACAGGAGTGACTTTAAACCTTTAAAAAATTTTGAATTTTTCTGAATGCTATAAAGAAGATAAAAGTGCCATTTTAAGAAGAAAATAACAGCTATTTACTATAGAAGACTGACGTAAATACAACCACTCCCAGGAATAATACATACACAGTTTGAAACATATATTTACTTTCCTTTGAAGAAATTTGAAATACTTTACCTACCTCCATATATTTGTAGTCAGTGCCTTGGTAAACTAGCCTGGTTATTTGGGGGTTAGCATTATTTCGGTTTTACAGATGGCCAAGTGGAGGGATTGAGTGCTTTTGAGTACTGCTATAATTCAGAAGTCATGGGACATGTAGGAACTATAATCTGAGCACTCGTTTCCCTAGTGAGTGCTCATGTAAATAAATAAAAGACAGGGTACTAATATTTTTGTTTGTCAGTATCGATAAAGACATAGTTTTTCTTTTGATTATTAGGGTAATGATGTGTTAGTAGGGGCAAATTAGAGATCTTTAGGAGCAGGTCACCTGTTTATAGATAACACAGGCCTTTCTGTTATGATGGATTTTCTTTCTTCTATATGCACAACTTTGGGATGTTTTGAGGTGTCCTCACATGCTCATTGGATGCTGTGGGCTGCACTGCACATTAGCCAAGCCTCCCATGCTTATGGCTGACTTCTAGCAGAAGTGTCTCCAGTGCTAGCGAACTCGGAAATGAAAATTAACCACACATCTTTGCTTCCAGACCTTCCTTCCAATGTTGGCTTTTTCTTGCTCCCTCTGTCAATCAAGAAGAAAACCAGGAAACAGTTTGTTTCCTAGGACTCTACTCCCTGAGATTAAATGCATCTCTAAACCCCACTGTCGGGCAACCTCTCTCCACACACATGCTTTCCCCTTGAGTCAATAATTCGTTTTATTGGTTACAGCACGACTACACTATTTCAGCCTTTCTACAGCCCAGCACAGCTGCTCATGTTGCCTATTGATTCCATATGTTAGCTCAAAATTGTATAATAGCCTCTTCTAATAGTTGCCTTTGGCTTTTCCTTTCCCTACTTGGAAAAGCACCCTGTGCCCCTGGCTTGGCATGCCAATAACCAGAAATGGATCTTAATTATATCAACCATCCATCACCAAATGTCTGTCACGTGTTGGGACAGCTGACTGTGGTTGTAGCTTATGCGGCTTCTTTCTGCTCTGTAGGAAGAAGTTGAGCAAAGCAATGTCATACACATTGATAAGAAGAAATTGGAGCTTCTACCGAAGACCGAATGGTCCTGCAATCCCAAGCAGATTACCTTCACAGTTACTGTGTGAGAATTTAATGCTTGGCTTTAGTGAACTACACACTTCCCATTCTTCTCTCTTTGATTCTTGCTCCTTTATCCTCTGTTTGTACAAGTTGTCCACTGAGCATAAATTTTTTTCCAGAAAGGCCTCGTGCATCGGGGTGGGATCTTTGCAACAATGTAGTTAAAACAAGAAGGCACAAAACTCAAAGATGCTACAGGAGGGTCTGCACAGAGACCTAGGTAAGAAGCTCTGATTGTCTACCACAGCTTTCAAATGCATCAGTGGGCAAAGAGCATGTGCGCAGGTGCAAAGAGCATGGGCGCAGGCGTATGTGCACATCATTTCCAGGAAGACCCCTGCGTCCAGATCAAGGAGCGCAAGCCAAATACAGTTTTACAAGCAAATGTGGGCATCCGGCCAGAGCTGGCAAACTTTCAACAAAGGAATCCCTCAACCCTGAGCTGCTCTCAGCTTTCTTACACTTTTACCTTTAGAATCTGGCACAGGTTCTTTGCTTCACTACTGCTACATCTGTGTGTGTGTCCATGTGCGTGTGCGTGTGTCTCTGTGTGTGTGTGTGTGTTTTTGTGTTGATTGACTTTATGTTATTTGGGAAATACCAAAACTTTCCCTGTTTTTAGAATCATCCCTCCGTTCTTAAACATGTTCGTTATTTTCATTTATGTTTGTGTGTGGTGTGGCTCATATGTACCATCTCTCTACATGTGCAGTTGGAGGCCAGAGGCCACTGTATTCTCTGGAACTGTAGTTACAGGGGCTTGTCATTACAGGGCCACCAAGTAGGTGCTGGAATCCAAATCCTGCCCCTCTAGAAGCACAGCAAGTCCTCTTATCTGCTGATCAATCTCTCTCTAGGGCCTTTCTTCCCCATGGATTAATCTTGGTAGCAAGGACTCTACTCAATCTCCCCAAAGCTAGCCCACTGATTCCACCACCACTCTGTGGGGGGGGGGGGGAACAGAGATATCTTTAAAAAATATTACAGGTGGTTATAAGATAGGTGTGTGTTTGTGTGTGTATCCAAAAGAAATTATGAATTATAGCACACTGAGCAAATTATTCCAAAGATCCATGTCAGGAATAAACTGTCCTAAAACCTGCTAAATCAGAGAACTGTGAAATACCCGTCTTTGGGTAAAAGAGACAAAACCTCCAACAATTTCATGCTTATTTTGTTGCTCTGAAGACTCACCTCACCCTGTCTTTTTCTTCTTTTGTGTTCATTGCATCCACTCTTGCCTTCGACACAAAGTGGTTTTTTTTCTCCCGAGAGTTAACCTTCAATGCAAGTTGATCGAGTGAATCTCTTCTCCACTTACTGGCTCAGCTGACCCTGTCTATGAATTCTCTTCAGACTTCCTGCTTTGTACTGTCCCTTTCCTTTCTCCTACTCCATTACCAACCAATGGGTATTTTGTCCATAGAATGAAGTGGTGACTAGATATTCATCCATGGACTAAAATGCATATGTTCATGGTACACTTCATGAGTTCCGAGCCATCTCCACGCTTCTGGGGTCTCGAAGGTGAATGGAGGCGCTGTAGTAACAATATGGACCGTTTTATATTTCCATTTCCATGAGTGAGTGAGTCCTTCCAGTCTTTGTTCTGTCACATCTCATTTCTAAGTTTTCAGTAGCTTTTCTGTTTTTTCCCCTTGTCTATCACTGAGCATGCGCGGACCCGCTCAATGCTTGGCATGTGATGAGGGCTTTAACGCATGCCCCATGAAATGCATGAAATAAAAAAATAACAGCGCTGATAATTGCAGGCTTGCAGTTTGAAGGCAGTGGAATGTTTCAAACTTGATGTGTGTCCAATGTCTACCTGCCTTGGGAGTTGAAAAATTAGAAATTCTATCCACGAGGAAATTGGAGGGTTCATTGCAAGGGACAGCCATTGTTGACAGGGCCAATGAATTCACGCCAGGGAGCTTGGTGCACTCATGACAAATGCGTCAGTCTTCCAGGAGCAAAACCTCCTAGTAAAAGAGCTTTCTTACAATTTTTAGAAAAATAAAGCCTTCAAGTATATTTTCCTAACTATATATTCATTTAAAAACATACTAGTCATTTCTCACCCATTGTCCTCTCTTCCAAAACAGAGTTGACTGGGTTCATGCAGGTTTCCCATAAGTCAAGTCACTGCGGACCCTGCATTTTCAATCTTGGAGAGATTTGAATGAAGGATTTTACGAGACCATGTGGGTAATTTTTGACTCTCTGAAAGAAGGAAATTGAACATGAAGCCTTCCCATACACACCCCTCCACCATACCTTCCAAAGGCCACATACAGAGAAGCCTTGTGATCGTGCGCCAGCTCTGCATAGCCAGCTTACATTAGGGCTCCTATTAACTTGAATGAGAGCTCCAGGTGCACTCACGTTCTGCTGAAGAAATGGAAATTTGCAAATGTGATTATTTGCTGAGGCCGTTCTCGGCTCATGTGACTAGAAAGTGGAGAAAAGTCATGAGAATTTTTCTTTTCTTCTCTTTTCCAACTGCTGATACAAAGGTGAGCCTAAACCCAGGCACTCATATATAGGTAGCAAGGTCATTTCTCTCTCTTTTAATCTACATTTTCCTTCATATGATATATTTATAGCATATTCTTTCCCATCACTCAACTCCTCGCAGGTCTTCCCTACCTCCATACCCATCCAATTTCATTCTCTCTCTCTCTCTCTCTCTCTCTCTCTCTCTCTCTCTGTCTCTTAAAACAACAACAACACAGACAAACAAAATGAAACACCCAGAAAACAAAAATTCAAACAACAACAACAACAAGAAGGATTATTTCTTTTTATATGACAAAATAATTCTGTCTTCATCACCACAGGCATGGATAAGACTATTAGTAAGTGTTTATACGTGTGAAAATAGCTCTTGAGTTCCTCCATTGCAGAATGCCTTTTAGGAACCAACAGTCATTCTATTACATAAAATAGAGATAGTTTTGGAATTGGAATTGTTTAGATGGAGATCAGGGACATGTTCACCTATAAGAGTAGTTCTCAACCTTCCTAATACTGTGACTTTTTAATACAGATACTCCTGTTGTAGAGACCCCCCAACCATAAAAATGTTTTCAGTGCTACTTCATATGTATAATTTTGCTATTGTTATAATGACTGTGGGAACTCCATACAAATATGACTGCACCTTCCCTTCCCTTCCCTTCCTTCCCTTCCCTTCCCTTCCCTTCCCTTCCCTTCCCTTCCCTTCCCTTCCCTTCCCTTCCCTTCCCTTCCCTTCCCTTCCCTTCCCTTCCCTTCCCTTCCCTTCTTCCCTTCCCTTCTTCCCTTCCCTTCTTCCCTTCCCTTCTTCCCTTCCCTTCCCTTCCCTTCCCTTCCCTTCCCTTCCCTTCCCTTCCCTTCCCTTCCCTTCCCTTCCCTTCCCTTCCCTTCCCTTCCCTTCCCTTCCCTTCCCTTCCCTTCCCTTCCCTTCCCTTCCCTTCCCTTCCCTTTTTTTTCTCCCTTTGAAGCTCCCATTCTCTCTCCTACCTCGACCCCTTCCCCCTTTCTTTCCCCTGCCCTCCTCTTCCCTTTTCTTTTCTCCATTTCCTCTCTACCTTCCCTCTCCCCTCTGCTCTTCTTGCCTCTCAGTTCCTTTGCCCATACCTGCCTCTTCTATGAGGCAACCAGTGTCCTAAGAAAGTTGCCAACTGCTGCATCAGGAAGCCCACAGCAGGAACTAGAACAGACAGCTGTTGTACTCAGAGAGCACCTTCTTGATGCAGGACTCTCTTTTAATTCTCTCCTATTTGTCTCCTGGCATCCATGTATAGTGTTGACTTCAGATTTCCAAATTGTCATTTCTCTCCTCTGTTCTTCCATCTCCTTGTGAAGGCAGCTAGTGCTGCATATGCAATAGGCCAATGACTCTCAAACTTCAGCCTGCATCAGAACCACATGGTGGGCCAGTTAAAACATGCCTGGGCCTCACTCCAGTGTTTTTTTTTTTAACTAGATAGATATGAAGCAGGATTTGGAATTTCCATTTTCAACCAACTTCCAGATGTTAGGGACTGAATTGTGTCCCTGTTCGCTGCCCCCTAACTATATGCCTTGACTGCTGTTGTGGCTATATTTGGAAATGGAGCCCTTAAAGTACTTGGAGTTAAGTCATAAGGATGAAATCCTACATCAATGTGACTGGCATCCTCATAATAAAGAGAGGCGAAGACACAGATACCCACAAAAGAAAGACCACGGTGAACATGGAGGGAATGGGAATCTGCATGTTAAGCTTGGAGGTTTATGGCCTCCAGAGCCATAGAAACAAACTCTTGGTCAGCCCAGCCTATGGTGCTTTGAAGAGGCAGTCATCCCTGACTTCTGAGGTAGGTGGTACTTGAGCCTTTCCACTTGGGACTATGGTGAGAACATACAGGAGGGCAATTTGATCTCTTCAAACCACCAAAAACTTACTCTCATTTCTTGTGTATTTCTCAGTCCTTGTGAACAACCAACCAGGACTGAGAAACTGCTGTCTTGAAGTCAATGCATCTATCTATAGGATGAGGAGGGAGAGAGCCATGGGTGGTCAGTATGATACAGCTGTTCCTTTCTTAGTCTTGGACCCCATGCTTCTAAGCAGCCAGTGCCACTTTTGAATCTGTAAAGGAGAATGAAAATCACTGTAAAAATTTGCAGCTGTCCTGTGGGTTCAAAATGATGCATAGGTAAATTTTGGAGAACTGTAAAACAGCAGACCATAGAGCTTCTTGTCATTTCATTGGAGAGTCTGGTGTCTAGTTTGTGGACCCTAGGAATCTTACAGGTTTTAAGTATCTATCTTCCTGTTCCTTATGGTTGTTCTACCATAGGGAAGGAACGGGAACCCTATAATCATCTTCCAGGGCCTATGTGGCCCTAGACTCACTCTCTCTCTCTCTGTCTCTCTCTCTGTCTCTCTCTCTGTCTCTCTCTCTGTCTCTCTCTGTCTCTCTCTCTGTCTCTCTCTCTGTCTCTCTCTCTGTCTCTCTCTCTCTCTCTCTCCTCCTGAACCTGTCCTCTTCATGCTTGCCAGGTTTCTCTGTCCTCAAGTGTTTGTGTCAGTTCTTTCCTGACCCATTGCACTATTTCTTTCATCTCTCAATGTATGTGTTTCAATTGATTTATCTATAAAAATCAAAACATGTAAATATACTTTAAAATAACACACAAAAAACCCATAAAACTGAGGATATTGACATTAATTGAGTAAATTTAACTTTCTACACACAGTAACAAGATATTTCACTGACCAACTTATGACTTTCTTATAAATAAAATAATTGTTTTATTCATCTGTTTATTTAGCATAGCTATTTAATATATTGCGACAGAGAGCTTTGGTTTCTGTAAAAGGGAGAAGCTGAAACTTGAGTTTTACACCTGAGATATACATTTTCAGATTTCAGACAGGAAAGATAAGATAATTTAAACTGGCTTCTGAGAATAGAAATTGTTTTAAATACTAATGCTTAAGCAAATGAAATTGCACGAGTAAAGGAAAGGAAGGTTTTTGAGCAGGGAACATCTTGACATTTTGCTAGAATGGAAGAGGAATGTCATTGCAAGACTGCAGACCTGTAGGTTATGCAACACAAGGAGTAAAGCTTAAATACTGTGTGATTTGCTTTCTAATAGCATGCTGGTGTAGGATAATCAGTAACAACACTGGAGTCTTCTCTGTGTACTGTCTACACGACTGCCAGTACAATACGCATGGAATGCACGCAGAAGATCTTACCACCATCTCTGCCCAACTGTTTCAATGGCTTTTCACAGCTGCAGGATCCTATACAGTCTGGGCCTTAACTTATTTGTCCTCACTCTTTCTTCCAATCCCTTCTGTTTCTTCTTCTGCTGGGATGTCAACACTCATTTCCTCACTTTCTCTTCTCCTGTCAGGAAAGCTCATTTGCCAGTCGTTGCCAGAGCTAACTCACTCAACTCGGGGGGATTCAGGTCAACTGTCATCTCTTTGGACACTTCCTTTATCCTATTATGGTATTCATTTCCTTTATAGGTTCGTGGCATCTGTTTTTATTTGTTTTCTCTGCTTACTTAGTTACTTACTAGTTCCCCTGATAGACTACAAGCTACCATGAAAGTAGCTATTAAATTATGGAGATCTGTCCCAGCACAGAGCAGCCCTTCAGCCGCATATGTGTAGGGTAATGGAAATCCTGTTCTACTCAAGAAGTGATTTCTGGCTGGCTGTGTAGACAATCCCCTTGTTTGCACTCTGGTTTTGAGTTTCTCTTGTTTACTCAAACCATCTCAATACAACAAACATATGGCACCCCATATTTTGCTTAAGTGTTGTTTCTTATTGTGTTCCAATCTGTACAGAGAGGCCCCCTAGAATCCCTCTTCTAACTGATATTTCAAGTCTAATCTCCCACAGATGATTGGAGGTTGAGAAGGGTTTAGTGCTGATGCTGAACATACAATCCTTTCACATCAGTCCATCCATATCGCTCAGTTAGCCTTGGCAGCTGTGATGGTTTGTATATGCTTAGCCCAGGGAGTGGCACTATTAGAAGGTGTGGCCATGTTGGAGTAGGTGTGGCCTTATTGGAGTTGGTGTGTCACTGTGGGTGTGGGCTTTAAGACCCTCATTCTAGCTTCCTGGAAGTCAGCTTTCTGCTAGCAGCCTTCAGATGACGATGTGGAACTCTCAGCTCCTCCTGTACCATGCCTGCCTGGACGCTGCCATATTCCTGCCTTGATGATAATGGACTGAACCTCTGAACCTGTAAGCCAGCTCCAATTGAATATTGTCCTTATAAGAGTTGCCTTGTTCATTGTGTCTGTTCACAGCAGTAAAACTCTAAGAAAACTCCAACTAAGAAAACCTGGTAAAGGGCAGGGACACGGAGATAGCATGATATCCCAAAGCACGTAGCATCATCTAAGAAGTCCTCGGAGTACTGCTTTCAGTATACAGCAGAGCATGTTGTATATCCTGTCTGTTATACTTGAGGCTTAAGATCCTCCTACAGTTTACTTCTCCTTACATGGCTCCCTTGACACTGGGGCTGCATGGACCTGCTATTGTTCTAGCCCTGCCCCCATGCCAAAGCAGTCATAACCTCCTTGTGCTTTTCTAAATCCTACCCATCACAGCACCCCCCAGTCTAAGGCCCGGCATGCACACAATGATGGCCCAGCATGAAGGCTAAAGACAGGTTTGGTTAATGGGGCGTGCAGAGTACTTCAGATTTGAGAAAGGCTTCTATTTACGCTTTCTGTCACCTCTAGGAATCTTCACAGATCCTGTCTTGTTGTGGGTCCTACTCACCATGATTTCAAGATGTAAAATTGTCATTTTGGAGCTAAGTTAATGACTTTCGGGGGGGGGGTTCTTCCTAGCCCAAGCTTCTCTTACAAATATAAATAAATTCATCACCTTCTTATAAACTGTTTGTGACTAAAACAACAAACACACAAGCCTGAATGTAGTAGAAACCTGAAAAAGCTCAGATCCAATTCCTAAGACACAGAACAGACCAGCCAACCATAGATAGCTTTCAGGGTTATGCCAACTTTTAACATTGAGACATGGCCTTACTGTCTACCAAGTTCACACTGTGAACTACACAATCACAGTCATCAAAAAAAGTCACAAAAATATTAGCATGTTTTAAGTAAGTTTATAATGTTTTTGACATGTGTATTTTGTTTTCTAATTTTTATTACTAGATAATAATTATACACATATTTTATTACTATGTATTATGAAATTTTATATATGTATATTGATGTATTTTGATTATAATACTGTTTGGGCCACATTATACAGATGCACCAGGCTCTAGCATTGATGCCAGGATAGATAAAAGCTATAAAGGATATTACCTTGGCTTAATCATGTCCTGGGTTGACATCCATGTGGTACTGCTCAACCTTTTGTGAGGATAGCAAGTATTTGAACACTATGAGGAACTTATGAAAAGGAAAGGGTGACTCTGGCTCCCAGTTTGGGAACTCTCATTCTATGATCAATAGTCCTCATTCTATCAGGTCTATTGGTAAGGCAACAGATCATAGATAGTATCCAATGGTTAAAAAAAAAAATCCTCACTTTGTGGTAAGGAAGGTAAAGAGAGGGCAGAGACTGGGATCCATCTATTCACTTAATGTGCATGTCCCAGTGACTTCAAAACATTCCATTAGACCCTACCTCTTAATATTTCCATCCCTTCTCACTAGACCTAAGGTACAGAAAGAAGCTGAAACCCATGGGCCTTTGGGGGATAGCTTTCTAGCTATGGCTCCTTTTGAATGCAGTATTCAGACCACTTGGCTAGATTCTCAGCGTGGTTCTTGAAAATCCTGAGCTGTATGAGATTTCAGAAAATAACATCACAACCTAAAAGTAACCTACCTCTCTTCTTATATGAAGAAGAAATTTATGGTTGTGCTGGTTAGCTTTTGTCAATTTTATACACATGAGAGTTACCCAGGGAGAGGTAATTTCTTGAGGTGTTGTCTACATCAGATTGGCCTACAGATATGCCTGTAGGGCATTTTCTTGATTATTGAATGGGATGAGATAGCCAAGGTTGCCCTGGGTCCTGTAAGAAAGCAAGTCAGTAGGTGGCATTTCTCCATTTTTTTCCCTCATGACTTTTGCTTCACACTCTAGGTGAGTTCCTTCCTTGACTCTTCTCAATTAAAACCCCCTACCCTAAAATTGATTTTATAATCAGTGCTTTATCACAGGAACACAGAAGGAAACTAGAGCGACCACAATGAAATGATTCTAAGAAAAAGATGTTTAAAAACAGGTGAGTGGGTAAGTTTATAAAGATCTTAATGTGGCATCTGTCACTCAGAAGAGTGTTGATCACACGCAAATTGGCATATTTCAGCTGAACATTTCTGGATGGGCTGTTAACCATTAATCCTCTTTGTATAGAGAGGATAAAGAAATAGTTTGCTTGGCTCCAAAGAGTGATGTTTGATGTATCTTTCCTGTGGTGCCTTAAGAAATGCATGCGTGAAGCCAGTCACTGGTATTTTAGAAGCCTTGTGCTTAGAAATACCTCATGTCAGGTTCCTTAGCAAACACAGTGGTACAGTGAGAGCCTCCATGAGTGGTGATGCTCTTTTAAGAAAGGTAGACCCTTGCCTCCTGCTCTTCCGTTACCCTTCACAAAACTTGGTTTCTTTCTTATTTTTCTCATCAACTTAAACGTCATCCGCTTTAATGTTGCTTTTTTTTAACCTGACTCCAAGTTAATAGAGTCAATTATCCCAAACTTTTATTCATTGTTTAAGCTTTCTCAAACTTAAATTTTAAGGTTTTTATATCATATATGTGGCACATTCTCCTTCATACCATACTGCCCTCCGCATTCTCCTCGCTCCATTGTGCCCCCAGATAATTTTACATAATATTCATGAAGATGTATCCATAGATTTATACATGGATCACCTGTTCTACTCTTTTAACCCTCACAACACTTTTGTGTTAGGACCCTGATGTTTTCGTTACCACGGTTCTGTTAGCATCGCCTGAGACCAGATGTGCTGGTGTTCCGGCAGCACTCTGTTCCTCATGACGGCTTACACACATGGGATCTCTTGTACATCCACATAAATGTATAGAATCTCCCTTCTACTACAATGACTGGATTTCTGATTGGGATTTTGTTGAATCTGTAGGTTGCATTTAATAAGGTAGTGGTTGTCACAATATTAAATCTTTTAATACATGAGCGTGGGAAATAGTCTCAACATCTTCCAGTGGCATCTTCAATCCTTATCTTCAGGAATCATACTTAAATTTCATAAATAGGTTGTCATCACATAATTCATATAATGTTCTTATAAAACTGAGTGTCTTTTTCAGATGAAAAGCTATATGAGTAAAATTATGGAGTGCCATTGTGGGATAAATTTACTATCTTCACACATTAACATAAAATTAATGAAATCGAACTAGAACATTTCCCCTGGAGGAGCTAAGATATAACTGAAGTTTAGAGCATGTATCTGGCATGTCCAGGGCCCTGAGTACGATACACACAATTAGAAATAAAACCCAAAGTGTAAGAAAATTTGCCTCGTCTTCCGGTCAGAAAAGCACCGGGGTAGCTAGGGCGCAGAGTCGGCTGACACTCGCCAGCTACCCACAACACCCGCCACAGGATCTTTTTTTTTTTTTTTTTTTTTTTTGGTTTTTTGAGACAGGGTTTCTCTTTATAGCTCTGGCTGTCCTGGAGCTCACTTTGTAGACCAGGCTGGCCTCGAACTCAGAAATCCGCCTGCCTCTGCCTCCCGAGTGCTGGGATTAAAGGAGACTTCTGGTGAGTGGAACACAGCTTCTGCTCCAATCCAATTGCGCGCGGGACCTGAGACTGCATTAGTTAGGGAAGCAGAAACCGGCCTGAGTAGGGCCACAGGCCTCAGCCGGCCGGAACAGCACCAGTGTAGCTAGAGCGCAGGGTCGGCTGACACCCGCCAGCTACCCACGACCCCCGCCACAGGATTTTGAGACTGCTGGTGAGTGGAACATAGCTTCTGCTCCAGTCCAATCACGCGGGACCTGAGACTGCTCTGGTTGGGGAGGCAGAAATCCTGCCTACATAGGGCCACAAGGCTCTTCCAGTCAGAAAAGCACCAGGGTAGCTAGGGCGCAGGGTCTGCTGACACTCGCCAGCTACCCACAACACCTGCCACAGGATCATAAGACTTCTGGTGAGTGGAACACAGCTCCTGCTCCAATCCAATTGCGAGCGGGACCTGAGACTGCATTAGTTAGGGAAGCAGAAACCGGCCTGAGTAGGGCCACAGGCCTCATCTGGCCGGAACAGCACCGGTGTAGCTAGAGCGCAGGGTCGGCTGACACCCGCCAGCTACCCACGACCCCCGCCACAGGATTTTGATACTGCTGGTGAGTGGAACACAGCTTCTGCTCCAATCTTTAAACAGTGACAACGACAACAACTAACCCCAGAGATTACCACATGGCGAAAGGTAAACGTAATAATCTTACTAACAGAAACCAAGACCACTCACCATCATCAGAACCCAGCACTCCCACTTCGCCCAGTCCAGGGCACCCCAACACACCGGAAAAGCTAGACAGGGATCTAAAAGCATATCTCCTGATGATGGTAGAGGACTTCAAGAAGGACTTTTATAACACACTTAAAGAAATACAAAGGAACACTGGTAAACAGGTAGAAGACAATAAAGAGGAAGCACAAAAATCCCTTAAAGAATTGCAGGAGAACACTGCTAAAGACTTACAAATCCTTAAAGAAAAACAGGATAACCTAATCAAACAGGTAGAAGTCCTTAATGAAAAACAGGAAAACACATCCAAACAGATGATGGAAATGAACAAAACCATACTAGACCTAAAAAGGGAAGTAGACACAATAAAGAAAACCCAAAATGAGGCAACACTGGAGATAGAAACCCTAGGAAAAAAATCTGGAACCATAGATACCAGCATCAGCAATAGAATACAAGAGATGGAAGAGAGAATCTCAGGTGCAGAAGATTCCATAGAGAACATCGGCACAACAATCAAGGAAAATGTAAAATGCAAAAAGATCCTAACTCAAAACATCCAAGAAATACAGGACACAATGAGAAGACCAAACCTACGGATAATAGGAGTGGATGAGAATGAAGATTTTCAACTCAAAGGACCAGCAAACATCTTCAACAAAATTATAGAAGAAAACTTCCTAAATCTAAAGAAAGAGATGCCCATGAACATACAAGAAGCCTACAGAACTCCAAATAGACTGGACCAGAAAAGAAATACCTCCCGACACATAATAATCAGAACAACAAATGCTCTAAATAAAGATAGAATACTAAAAGCAGTAAGAGAAAAAGGCCAAGTAACATATAAAGGCAAGCCTATCAGAATTACACCAGATTTTTCACCAGAGACTATGAAAGCCAGAAGATCCTGGACGGATGTTATACAGACACTAAAAGAACACAAATTCCAGCCCAGGCTACTATACCCAGCCAAACTCTCAATTAACATAGATGGAGAAACCAAAGTATTCCACGACAAAACCAAATTCACATATTATCTCTCCACGAATCCAGCCCGTCAAAGGATAATAACAGAAAAAAACCAATACAAGGACAGGAACCACGCCCTAGAAACAACAAGAAGGTAATCCCTCAACAAACCTAAAAGAAGACAGCCACAAGAACAGAATGCCAACTTTAACAACAAAAATAACAGGAAACAACAATTACTTTTCCTTAATATCTCTTAATATCAATGGACTCAACTCCCCGATAAAAAGACATAGACTAACAAACTGGCTACACAAACAAGACCCAACATTTTGCTGCTTACAGGAAACTCATCTCAGAGAAAAAGATAGACACTACCTCAGAATGAAAGGCTGGAAAACAATTTTCCAAGCAAATGGTATGAAGAAACAAGCTGGAGTAGCCATTCTAATATCTGATAAGATTGACTTCCAACCCAAAGTCATTAAAAAAGACAGGGAGGGACACTTCATACTCATCAAAGGTAAAATCCTCCAAGAGGAACTATCAATCCTGAATATCTATGCTCCAAATACAAAGGCAGCCACATTCATTAAAGAAACTTTAGCAAATCTCAAAGCACACATTGCACCTCATACAATAATAGTGGGAGACTTCAACACACCACTTTCACCAATGGACAGATCATGGAAACAGAAACTAAACAGGGACACAGAGAAACTAAGAGAAATTATGAATCAAATGGATCTGGCAGATATCTACAGAACATTCTATCCTAAAACAAAAGGAAATACCTTCTTCTCAGCACCTCATGGCACCTTCTCCAAAATTGACCACATAATTGGTCACAAAACAGGCCTCAACAGATACAAAAATATTGAAATTGTCCCATGCATCCTATCAGATCACCATGGACTAAAGCTGATCTTCAATAACAAAATAAATAATAGAAAGCCAACCTTCACGTGGAAACTGAACAACACTCTTCTCAATGATACCTTGGTCAAGGAAGGAATAAAGAAAGAAATTAAGGACTTTTTAGAGTTCAATGAAAATGAAGCCACAACATACCCAAACTTATGGGACGCAATGAAAGCATTTCTAAGAGGAAAACTCATAGCTCTGAGTGCTTCCAAAAGGAAACTAGAGAGAGCACACATTAGCAGCTTGACAACACACCTAAAAGCACTAGAACAAAAGGAAGCAAATTCACCCAAGAGGAGTAGACGGCAGGAAATAATCAAACTCAGGGGCGAAATCAACCAAGTGGAAACAAGAAAAACTATTCAAAGAATCAACCAATCAAGGAGCTGGTTCTTTGAGAAAATCAACAAGATAGATAAACCCTTAGCCAGACTCACTAGAGGGCACAGGGAAAGCATCCTAATTAACAAAATCAGAAATGAAAAAGGAGACATAACAACAGATCCTGAAGACATCCAAAACACCATCAGATCCTTCTACCAAAGGCTATACTCAACAAAACTGGAGAACCTGGATGAAATGGAGAAGTTCCTAGACAGATACCAGGTACCAAAGTTGAATCAAGATCAGGTTAATGATCTAAACAGCCCTATATCCCCCAAAGAAATAGAAGCAGTCATTAATAGTCTCCCAACTAAAAAAAGCCCAGGACCAGATGGGTTTAGTGCAGAGTTCTATCAGACCTTCAAAGAAGATCTAATCCCAGTTCTTCACAACATATTCCACAAAATAGAAACAGAAGGTACTCTACCCAACTCATTCTATGAAGCCACAATTACTCTGATACCTAAACCACAAAAAGACCCAAAAAAGATAGAAAACTTCAGACCAATATCCCTTATGAATATTGATGCAAAAATCCTCAATAAAGTTCTTGCTAACCGAATCCAAGAACACATCAAAACAATCATCCATCCTGACCAAGTAGGTTTCATCCCAGGGATGCAGGGATGGTTCAATATACGGAAATCCATCAACGTAATCCAGTATATAAACAAACTCAAAGACAAAAACCACATGGTCATCTCGTTAGATGCGGAAAAAGCATTTGACAAGATCCAACACCCATTCATGATAAAAGTCTTGGAAAGATCAGGAATTCAAGGCCCATACCTAAACATGATAAAAGCAATCTACAGCAAACCAGTAGCCAACATCAAAGTAAATGGTGAGAAGCTTGAAGCAATCCCTCTAAAATCAGGGACTAGACAAGGCTGTCCACTTTCTCCATACCTATTCAACATTGTACTTGAAGTCCTAGCCAGAGCAATTCGACAACAAAAGGAGATCAAAGGGATACAAATTGGAAAAGATGAAGTCAAAATATCACTCTTTGCAGATGATATGATAGTATATATAAGTGACCCTAAAAATTCCACCAGAGAACTCCTAAGCCTGATAAACAGCTTCGGTGAAGTAGCTGGATATAAAATTAACTCAAACAAATCAATGGCCTTTCTCTACACAAAGAATAAACAGGCTGAGAAAGAAATTAGGGAAACAACACCCTTCTCAATAGTCACAAATAATATAAAATATCTTGGCGTGACTCTAACTAAGGAAGTGAAAGATCTGTATAATAAAAACTTCAAGTCTCTGAAGAAAGAAATTATAGAAGATCTCAGAAGATGGAAAGATCTCCCATGCTCGTGGATTGGCAGGATCAACATTGTAAAAATGGCTATCTTGCCAAAAGCAATCTACAGATTAAATGCAATCCCCATCAAAATTCCAAATCAATTCTTCAAGAATTAGAAAGTGCAATCTGCAAATTCATCTGGAATAACAAAAAACCTAGGATAGCAAAAATTCTTCTCAAGGATAAAAGAACCTCTGGTGGAATCACCATGCCGGACCTAAAGCTGTACTACAGAGCAATTGTGATAAAAACTGCATGGTACTGGTATAGTGACAGACAAATAGACCAATGGAATAGAATTGAAGACCCAGAAATGAACCCACACACCTACGGTCACTTGATCTTCGACAAGGGAGCTAAAAACATCCAGTGGAAGAAAGACAGCATTTTCAACAAATGGTGCTGGCACAACTGGTTGTTAACATGTAGAAGAATGCGAATCGATCCATTCCTATCTCCTTGTACTAAGGTCAAGTCTAAGTGGATCAAGGAACTTCACATAAAACCAGAGACACTGAAACTTATAGAGGAGAAAGTGGGGAAAAGCCTTGAAGATATGGGCACAGGGGAAAAATTCCTGAATAGAACAGTAATGGCTTGTGCTGTAAGATCGAGAATTGACAAGTGGGACCTCATGAAACTGCAATGCTTCTGCAAGGCTAAAGACACCATCAATAAGACAAAAAACCACCAACAGATTGGGAAAGGATCTTCACCTATCCTAAATCAGATAAGGGACTAATATCCAATATATATAAAGAACTCAAGAAGGTGGACTCCAGAAAGTCAAATAACCCCATTAAAAAATGGGGCTCAGAACTGAACAAAGAATTCTCACCTGAGGAATACCGAATGGCAGAGAAGCACCTGAAAAAATGTTCAACATCCTTAATCATCAGGGAAATGCAACTCAAAACAACCCTGAGATTCCACCTCACACCAGTCAGAATGGCTAAGATCAAAAATTCAGGTGACAGCAGATGCTGGCGAGGATGTGGAGAAAGAGGAACACTCCTCCATTGTTGGTGGGATTGCAAGCTTGTACAACCACTCTGGAAATCAGTCTGGCGGTTCCTCAGAAAATTGGACATAGTACTACCGGAGGATCCAGCAATACCTCTCCTGGGCATATATCCAGAAGATGTCCCAACCGGTAAAAAGGACACATGCTCCACTATGTTCATAGCAGCCCTATTTATAATAGCCAGAAGCTGGAAAGAACCCAGATGTCCCTCAACAGAGGAATGGATACAGAAATTATGGTACATTTACACAATGGAGTACTACTCAGCTATTAAAAAGAATGAATTTATGAAATTCCTAGCCAAATGGATGGACCTGGAGGGCATCATCTTGAGTGAAGTAACACAATCACAAAAGAACTCACACAATATGTATTCACTGATAAGTGGATATTAGCCCAAAACTTAGGATACCCAAGATATGAGATACAATTTGCTAAACGCATGAAACTCAAGAAGAATGAAGACCAAAGTGTGGACACTGTGCCCCTTCTTAGAATTGGGAACAAAACACCCAGGGAAGGAGTTACAGAGACAAAGTTCGTAGCTGTGATGAAAGGATGGACCATTTAGAGACTGCCGTATCCAGGGATCCATCCTATAAGCAGCTTCTAAATGCTGACACCATTGCATACACTAGCAAGATTTTGCTGAAAGGACCCAAATATAGCTGTCTCTTGTGAGACGATGCCGGGGCCTAGCAAACACAGGAGTGGATGTTCACAGTCAGCTATTGGATGTATCACAGGGCTCCCAATGGAGAAGCTAGAGAAAGTACCCAAGGAGCTAAAGGGATCTGCAACCCTATTGTTGGAACAACATGATGTACTAACCAGAACCCCGGAGCTCTTGTCTCTAGCTGCATATGTATCGAAAGATGGCCTAGTCGGCCATCAATGGAAAGAGAGGCCCATTGGACTTGCAAACTTTATATGCCCCAATATAGGGGAATGCCAGGGCCAAAAGAATGGGAATGGGTGGGTAGGGAAGTGGGGGGCGCTATGGGGGACTTTTGGGATAACATTGGAAATGTAATTGAGGAAAATATGTAATAAAAATATTAAAAATTAAAAAAAAAAGAAAATTTGCCTCTAGAATTGAGGTGAATTATAGGTTATGGATGTGGTGTGGGAACTTTGAAAGCAAGGCAAAAGAACGAAAGAATGAAAGGAAGGAAGGAAGGAAGGAAGGAAGGAAGGAAGAAAGAAAGGAAGGAAGGAAGGAAGGAAGGAAGGAAGGAAGGAAGGAAGGAAGGAAGAAAGAATTTTCAGAAAGATAATGGCTCCCAACATTTTCTGCCTCTGATATGGGTCTTACCCTTCACTGTAGTTTGTTCTCTCTGGTAGAAGCAGTCTCTGGTTTACAGAGGTCATAGACAGGTCATAAACTCCAGGGAAGAACACAATGGACACTAGTCTGCTTAGTGGACATAACATAAAAATGGCTCTAATGACCTATTGTTCTACCTATAGATCAGAACATCTCGCATCCCTCATTAAAGAAGCTTTGCCTTGCTGTGGATGGTAGTCACCTCAGAGACTTCCAACCTAACTGGTAAAGATGAAGAAAATAGAATAACTGTAGAGTACTTGGTCCTAAATACTACCCTAGCCTCAAAGCTCAATGATCTTTCCAGAAGATAGGACAGAAAGACCATAAAAGTCACAGACAGTTGGTAAGGAAAGAACATTTTCTAGATATAACGTGGTGGGAACACACAGGATCTGCACAAGCTCAAGTCACACAAAATCCCAGCCTAGAGTGGGGAGGGCAGGAGTAAAATCCCACCACTACTAAGGAGCCATCAGCACTTGGTAGCTGCAGAGACAGGGAGACACAAATTTCTTTAAAGGAAGTGACCCTGGTCTGTTAAGTACAGAAGGACAGGCCTCACTCCCAAGGTTAGCTAGGTAACTCAATCTGGACTCCACAGGGAAAGAAGAAAAAAGGGTCTCAAATTTGGGTGAGAAGACAGAGGAGGGTGGTTTTCGTGGTAATAGGTGAGTGTTCAAAATAGATCGCATGAAAGTCTTAAAAATTAATTAAACATTGCTAAAGTACAGAGGATGCTATTGGATAGATATTGGTCACTCACCATAAACTTCTTGAGTCTGGTTCTGATAAATGTGATTCTTGTGCTTCAAATGAAGAAAATAAAAGAACAATATGTTATCTCCATTCTAGGTGCATTCTTTTCTTTTCCTTTTTTTAAGTTCATGCATTTCTATTTATCTAATAGTTTCTTTGTGGCAGCATCTATGTTAACAACCAGTTCCCATCCTCAACTAAAGCTAGACAGACAAGATTGCTCTTTTTCTAGACTGTAATCAGTTTACTGCTATAGCACTCCTGCTCCTCTTTTATAGGGGTGGAGTTCATTGCCTGGCCTCTTAGATTGAGTTTGCTTTATGACAGCTCTGATGCTGGGGATACAGCCCAAGTGTCAAGAGGAAACTTCCAAGGCTAGACCTTAGCTTAGTGCTATGGTTTGAAAGGCTCCTTCAGATTTTATGTGTGGAAAATGTACATCAAAAGCCATGCTAATCCTATTTGAAAGTCGGTACCTTGTGATGTGTTTGAGTCATGGGGGATGGGGGGGCTCTATTCTCAAAACTGGGCTAATCTACTCATGGATAGTGGATTAATGAATTAATCAGTTATTCTACGCTAATTCTGTTATAAAATGCATGATCTCTGCCTAGATTGTCCTGTCTTGCTGCATCATTTCCTCGGTGTTATTATAACGCAACAACAAGATCCTGGAGAACTGAAGTATTCATTGACATGAAGTTCTTGAACTTTTCCTGCTCCAGAGCTCTTCAAAACGACTTTATGTTCTTTATAACTCATCCAGTCTTAGATGTTTTGTTACAGTAACAAAAGCCAGACCCCATCACTTAGAAAATAAGCATCCTTATTGTTTCTTTACCTCTTTCATCTCTTAGATCGCTACTCTGTGATCCCCCTGTGCAAATGCAAACCAGTCTACTAGGCTGAGAACAAGAGGCTGTGAGGGTGGAAATGATGACTGTAAACATAAGTGGGTACCGGGTACCAGGCAGGTGAGTGAGGCCTTTTGGGCCTCCCAGATGAGCTGATCATTGAGATACTCTATCTAGTCACAAAAGTGCGGACAGGCAAACCAGCAAAAAAAATTTACCAAGCGAATCCATGGATGGTGAAAAACAAACAAACAAAGATTGTTGTACATCATTGAGTCTCAGGATGGCTTGCTGTAAAGTACTACAACTGACTTCCAATTAACATAGTCACTCAAAAGTCAATACATCCTGTCGCAAAACTCCAAATCTTTTGCTTGATATTTAGAAATATTCATTATTTCTACAGTACCTCTTTGATAGTGTGTGTGAGCACGTCTCTCTCTCTCTCTCTTTCACACACACACACACACAAACACACACACTGCTACATACATGTTTGTGCATGTGGCAGAAAGTGACTATACATTTTCCTTACTAGATATTTTCTTTATTTACATTTCAAATGTTTTCCCCTTTCCTAGTTTCCTCTCTGAAAATCCCCTATCCCCTCATCCCCTGCTCCCCATCCCACCCGCTCCCATTCCTGGTCCTGGCCTTCTCCTATACTGGGCCATAGAGCCTTCACAGGACAAAGGACTATACTTTAACTTAGATCTAATGAGACTTGGTTATTTTAAAATTCTGGATGGGTTTCACAGTAGATTATTGTGTCAGGGTTGAAAGTAAAAAAGAATCTTTAGCAGATGATTCCAATATCCTACATATTTGGTTCATTTATGAGCTGGAGTAATGGCAGGGTATATAAGGATTTCTAAAGCATGTTCACAGAGTGACTGTCACTGTCCATAAAAGGTAAAGTTCATTTGCACTTTTCATTTAGCCAAACAGAGATGAGTCATTTGCTTAATGGATACTTGTAACTTGATTTACAATAAGTGGATTAAATAGTTTTAGATCTGCAAGACACCACAAAACACTTGTTTGAGTTCTTGGGAAAGCAACCATCACCAGGTCCGTTAGCGACTGTGATGGTTTGTATACACTTAGCCCAGGGAGTGTCACTATTAGGGGGTGTGGCCTTGTTGGAGTAGGTGTGTCACTGTGGGCATGGACTTAAGACCCTTATCCTAACTGCCTGGAAGTCAGTCTTCCACTAGCAGCCTTCAGATGAAGATGTAGAACTCTCACCTCTGCCTGCACCATGCCTGCCTTGATGCTGCCATACTCCCGCCTTAATGATTATAGACTGAACCTCTGAACCTGGAAGCCAGCCCCAATTAAATGTTGTCCTTATAAGAGTTGGTCATGGTGTCTGTTCACAGCAGTAAAACCCTAACTAAGACAGTGACTTAGGGTGGAAATTTTTCATTCCTCCATCTATCAGAAAGGTTTCTTATTAAGCATCATTCTTGTGGCTTGGCTTGGGTGTTAACACATTGCAGGCATTTGCAAAGTTCCTCCAAGGTTGCAGGCAACCCTGGTAGGCTTCACGCTGTTAGTCCACTTTGTTAAATAGAAGTTGATTTTATATTTAGCTGTGCATGGAGTGTACGTATGAAACAAATCACCTCTCTTAGCTCAGCAAGATGAATAGTGGCTGCTGAAAGCTAGCAAGGAGCTGGATGCAAGATTAATATGCAGTCCCAAGTTCCACTTCCCACAATTTTTTATTGATTGTGTGAAAAAAGTACAAAAATTCATGATTTCTTAGGTGAGTTAGATTGAAACTCTTGCATAGCTATAGTAGATATAATTTCTCTGAAATGTACCATTTGTCTACAAATATAGGCTTTCATGGGGGGCTACGTGCATTGAATTCCATGCAGAGAGCAGAGCTTTTCTGATGTGACTCTCTCCCACAAATATATCTGGGTTCCCAGACTAGCCTCTTTGCTCTCTAGTCCTTGCCAAGCCTCCTCCTTGGGAGAATTTTCAAAATGTCCCCTCCCCGCTGCTGTGGTCCAAATACCAGGACTTATTTGGTGTTTGTTTTTCCATTCCCATAAACCACAAAAGATTGAATGTTGATGAGTCTTAGCATTAAGATTGTTCTACTAACATTTGAATGGCATTCCAGATAATTTGATACAGCGTTCCCTCATCTGTCGGGCTCAGGCAAAGAGAAAGGCCATTAAAACCTTCCTTTTGGTGTTTGCCTTTTAAAATTTAAAGCTTGAATTTTGACAGAATGAGAGGGAAGAATGGAGTCTAGATCAGGCCATATATTCTACTTTTACTACTCAATAATTCTAACAAACAAAGCATACATGCACGCGCATGCTTTACATAGAATACTTAAGTGTTCGTCTTTCTATTGAGACCCATTGTTTCAGTAAATTCTTGACTTCAGTTACAATATTAAAATACTATTTGATGATGGTCACCATGTATTATTGAACCAGATCCAAATTTATCAAAGCTTTGATACATCAGTAAAGGGCCAAACTCATTAATGAACATATTCGACTCTTTGATTCCTCAGGGAAATCAATCTGGGGGGCAACTGTTCCAACTGGGATTCACTCATAGTGTATATTCAGTTGTAGCATCAAACACGAAACTCAGATCATTTCTTCAACTCTGAGTCTAATTAAAGTGTGTAACTTTTCAGAAGTATTTGGAAAGAACCTGTCATTTCCTCTCATGTAGTTTCATGTTACCTCTAGATGACTTATCATACCGAATATGTGGGAATTGCTCTGTAAATAGGTACATACTAATGACTGGATCAGTTAGGGAACACAGAGAAATATAAAGTTGGCTCGTACTCAGTACTGGGTTTCTGAGTATTTCTGAGTTGGAGAATATTCTGATCTGACCCTAGTAGAGGAAGTCCCGAGAGAGTGAAGTCTTAGTGAACATGTGTCGTTGACAATGGCCATGACAAGGACTTTAAGGCCTTGGACTCCTGGAAGATTGGCGAAGTCATTCTCCACCTGGGTTAGGCTCAGGGAGATGGCACTTTTCTGGGAGTGCAGATGTGAGCAATTGACTAATGTATAGGAAAGTCAGCAACTACTGTTTCCCCCATTCTCTTCCTGGATGTTTAGAGTCCAAGACCTCCTACTGAGACTAGGCAACCCCTCTCCCCCATGTCCTTTATATAATAAACATTCTGCCATTTCCAGTTGTGGATGGTAGGTGATATTACATCAGAGTTTGTACACCTCAACTGATCCTAATTTGTCTGTCTGTCTGTCTATTTGTCTGTTTGTCTTTCTTCATTCCATCCCCAGACTTGGTAGTGGTTCCCTGCAGCTGCTCAAGTCTTTGCAAACTGCAGACAGGGTCACCTCTCCTTCATGCCTCTGCCCTCTCTTAGTTCTGCACTTCATATTAATATTTTAAAGCACTTTAAGTGCTTTGATTTCTGAAAGTATTAGAGCAAATTCTCTGACTCACCTCTATTGGAAAAAAATCAAAATATTTGGTTGGTTTAGTGGCCTCTTAATTTCTTATTAGCAGATCTTATTATTTAGAAATGATAATGGAGTAGGTAGGATTTTTTGTTCAATTTTTGATGCTGATGGGTAATCATGTCATTTCACCCTCTTCTCAGTGGGATCTTACATGAGTTTCAAATTTAGTTCCTGTGGATGAGCTGTACACATAGCCTCTTTTCCATTCTCTACACCCAGTGTTGTGTCCAAAGTAAATTACATTTGGGGAAGATTGGTCGAAGGGCCTCTTTGTTTATGAGTGATTATTCAAATGGTCTACTCTTTATACGTCTGGAAGATGGATAGCAGTAGTTTGGGTCTACATTTCTGTAAATGTAAAGATACCTGTGTTGATGCTACAGGTGCAGTTTTGTTCCAGTTCCAGTTGTGTGACAGCACAATGTAAAATAGACATGTGTAAGCACCCCAGGCAGAGCGTCACCTGTCCCAGATACATGGCAATATGACCAGCATTCTGGCAATATGTGACCAAGTGAATATACCTGTAAAAATCTTCTTTTACTATTCAACTTTACTAAGATTATAGATTTTAGATTCCAGGTAGTCATATGCCTATATTAATGTTTATGGCAAAAGAGAATAAAATGTGCTTTAATTGATCTTAACTCATCACAACATTTGAAAGAGGAAAAAGAAAAGACCATTGGGAAATGCCCTGACATGTAAAGTCTATATTTTGTCTCTCAAGAGCGCCTTGGTTCTCTAAAGGCATTGCTTTGCACCTCTGTCATTTCCATGTTGCCCTTTTCATTGACATATTAAAATTAGTCAAACTATTAGTCAAAACTATTTTTAAAAACAATAAACAAAATTTTGTAAGTGAAATGACTTTTTTTTAATATCATGAGGTTGAATCTTGGGCAAATCTGTCCTACATACTCTGATTCTGGGTTGGAGGATATTGGTATCCATAAGGCAGATTTGAATCTCATTTATTTGCCTGATGACTAAAGGCATGTAAACTTGAATACACACACACACAGTGTGTATGTACCAAACCTCAATCCTCCTGCTACATAAAATTTAGCAGCCATTAAACAAATAATTGCTTTGTATTAGAACCTTGTTCTAATTATACATTAGTCACACACTCTCTCTTGACCCCAGTTTTCAGTGTTAAAAAAAATCACTATCCTAAAAAGCATACTTTATGAATTCTATACTTACAGAGTCCCCAGAAGAATGCAATGCTTTGATGCTTTGTGTTCTGGTGGCTTTTGGAAAGGAAAAAATGGATCAGAATATATATATATATATATATATATATATATATATATATATATATATATATATACACATTACACACACACACACACATGTGTGTCTGTGTGTCTGTGTGTATGTATGTGTATGTGTGTGTTCCACATGTGTATTATAGATATGTACAAATTTATATGTGTGAGGCTACATGATTCTATTTTACAGAAATTTTTGCAATAATAATCCAAAACTCACGAGGGAGACGAGAGAATATGGGTGATGCAGGAGAAGCGGAGCTGGAGAATGGAAAACAATAGGTACAAATTTCTACGAGTTTCCTCAGGCATCCATAGCAGCTGCTTAATGATACATGTATCATTATATCCTGGAGTAGTTGCAGGGCAGAAACAGACTTGATTACACTACAGACAATTGTTTCACAATAATTCCAGGCCATTTTTCATTAGCTCTCTCCCCTCACAGCAAAACAAGGGGTAATTTTTTTTTTTTAAGGAACATAACAGAAGAAAACACAATACCCTTATCCCACATCAAGGTTGTCCAGCAGTGAAAGATTTTTAATAATTCATCATGTGAAACATTTTAGGCAAAATGCTAAATTTCACAACTATGACAACAAAAGATGAGAGGGAGGAGGAAAAAAACAGCTTAACGTGATTTGATAAAAACCGATCACGTAAATAAAAGAAACTGCAGGCTCACTTTTCAGGACGGCACAATCTATTGTTCTTATTGCTCTGCATTGTCTGACGGGCATTGTCACTTTGGGGGGGGGGAGGTAAGAAATTGTTTATTTGGAACAAATTGATGAAGAAGCTGATCTCTCGTAATAAGATGCATAGAAAGTACATTGCAGTCATTGTTTCTGTGTTTTCATGGACATGCTGACTGAAATACACAGCCTGCTCTCCCCCAGCCCAGCCCTGTAAGGTTTCTTCTAAGGGAGACTTTCGGTAAATAAGAATGTCTTTCAAAGAAAATACAGCAATCGATCTATTAGGATATTGTCTCTTTCTTTGTGCATGAAGTTGAGAAGAAAGATGCTAACAGTTGTCAGAAGACTGTGACTATCAGTTGAGAGCTGAAGCAGACCCTGGAGCTTGAGTCAAGGCCGAGTGAGGTACATAGACCTTGTCTCTTGAAAAGGCACATTGCGTCAGCCTTCATTCTGGTACTTTATTAGCTTGTGTGATTAGCAGAAGCATCCGATGAGGAAGTGCCTGGGTATGTTCTTATAATGGACTCTGTACCAAGCACTCTCAGTGCATTCTGTGTGCAGCCCTTTAGGTGACCCTGCCAAAGTGAGAGGGAATTTTTTTTCAGGACCCTGGTCGAGATGCACAAAAGAAAATGAAATACATAAGACTATGAAGAGGTCCCTTACCCTGAGACAGCAGAAAAGTCCAATCTTATGCTGCTCTGTGTAGACTTCATAAATGCATTTGGTGACGACATTTATCTCAGAAGTTTATTGCCAAATGTAGTTTCAGGTATAATGTGGAAATTAAATATTTAATAATAATTCAACAGCTCTAATAGGTTGGACGTCCTGTGAAGTTTATCAGGGAAAAGTCATAGTGACTGCTCTTTCTTTGACTTATTGTCCAGCTTTATAAGTTATGGGAATCTGAACATTAGCTAAACAGTAAAAAGAAGGAGGCAATTGTTTCTGTCCATCTGAGTTCCTGGATTCTATATATCATCAATAGTTACCATCTTTTGCTGGACCCTGTAACACTCAGTTCACTTCTTCTTTCCTGAATAGATGACATAAAATGCATTCCCTAGAAAGATGGTGAGCATCTGACAATTGGTTTATAAAATTTGGAGTCTAGTTGCATAACCATATAGCAGCTAGCATAAGCAGATTTTAGGACCGAAACTTCAGGTCTTTAACGTAAAACATAGGACTTTGTTGGCACGCATTCTTTCATATGCACGGAATCTTCACGATTTTGGCATTTCAAAGCTAGGAGAGGGGATAAAGTAGAAAAGGTTTGCAGGCTTAAGGGCAACATTGCCTGGGAGATTTTCCATCTGGATCCTGGCTGCTCTTCACACACAAGTCTGTTTCCTCGAACCACTGAGTCATTTGTCAGGACTTTTGACCCACGCTTCCCCGCACGGAGCTCCAACCACGAACTCTTCAGTCTTCTCAAAGGTGGCCCTGATGATGATCTCCCATCAGCCTCTGCTTCCTTTGCATTCTTCCTGTCATGTGGAGCCCATGTTTTGTGCCTGATAAAATTGTCTTGTGATTGTTGCCCAATGTTCTCAGATCTTGTTAGACATATGGATCAATTGCTTTATATATTTACTACACACAATTAGTGGCAAAGCAACTCAAGAAACAGAGAGAGATGCATAAGTAGTAAGTGGTTTTGGAAATTGCTTAACAAGCCAGTGAGAATCCATGCAGCATAGTTAACTATGGCCAATCTCAATGAGGCTGATGATGAAAGAGGAGGATTTTGTTGTTGTAATGTGGGGACATAGAGAAGATATTTTGAAATCATAGCTTTTCCTCCCCAGAAGGGTCAATAGCAAAGGTGAAATAGATGATAGGTTAACAGACATCCTTACAGAAGTACTGCTTGTTGTAGCAGCCTTTGCGCTTCTGATGGAGGCTTCTATAACAAGTCCTCGCTGTCAGACACACATCCACGAGATCCACTGTCTTATTTATTATGATTTCTTGTTATGTCTTGACTAGAATGACTGTCTGACCAAGAGATTTCAAAGGCTTGTATAGATTCCCTGATCAATTCTCTCTTGCTTATGAAATTCTCCATGAAACAAACAAACAGACAAAAAACAATAAAACAAACAAAAAAATCCAAAAACCAACCATACATGTACATGCTGATCCAGCTGGTGAGAGATTTTGTGGGTTGTTTTTCTCAAGAGTGATGTGAATTTTAATTTTTTCTTTTAAAAATAAAATTTAGAGTTAGTTTTTGATAATTTTATGTGTAAACACACTGTATTCATCATTACCCCCCCTCTCTCTCTCTTCCCTCTCCATCCCTCCATCCCCAACTCCTTCTGAGACTTATGACTTCATTTATAATTATCTGCCCACCCTCTGTAACACACACACACACACACACACACACACACACACCATAAAGAAAAGCCTTGGCCATTTTTATGTTCTTCAAGAATGTTTTGCAGTCTTTCTCATAAAAGTCTTAAGACTTCTGGTAGAAATTAGTTGGTATCATTTTATCTGTTCTTATAAAGAATAAGCTTTCACAATGTTTACATTTGTCAAACTAGGAATGGTGCCACACACCAGTTTTAATCCTAGCAGGTAGAGACAAGAGGATCAAGAGTCTGTTCAAGGCTAACCTTAGCTATAGAACACATTCCAGGTTAACCTGGGCTACATGAAACAGTTTTTTTTCTAAAACACAGACAAGAAATTAATTGGAGAAAATTTTAAGTTCAATATTCAAAGTATAGAAATATACTCATTTATAGAAATTCACTCATTTAATATAACCTACTAAGTTGACACACTGATGAAATTATGTGATCCATATTAAGAATTTTAAAGCCAGACATGCTGATGCACACCTGTAATCTAGAGTTTGGGAAGCTGAGGCAGAAGAGTATGGTGAAGTCAAGGTGAACCTGAGATGCTCTAAAGAGTCCCAAGCCAGCCAGGGCTCCATAGTAAGATCATAGTTCACCATTCAGTAAACAAAACAAAACAACAGGAAAGACTTTCCAGAATAAGAGGAGGGAAATAAACCAAAAAATGAGAGTATAGTTCCCACGGCCAAGGCCAAGTATTCTCAGGCCCAGTCTAGAAGGCTCCTGCATTCTTTGACTCCTGTGAGGGATAGTGGGTCAGAACTAATGTTCTACTGCATGGCTACAAGATCAAAGGCCATCCGTTCCTTACCAGTGGCTAGCCTCCATGGGCAACAGACAGGATGGACTTTTACAGTGCACACTGATCCCAAGTGTAAAAGCACAAGGAGATACCGTGGCAGGGTCATGAAAGTTTACTAGAAAGATGTCACTTATGTATATACTCCTATAGAGAGAGTTGCACTTATCTTCATTCAGAAACTCCCGAGAAATGCATTATTAGTCAATTATATGTTTGTGTGAACATTACAATATGCACTTCCAAAAACAATGGTTGCAGCAGCAGCAGCTGATACAATAGTATACCAATGTGACCCGACATCATATGCTATAAATCATATATCACAACTGGAAGGCTGAGGCAGGAGGATTACTATGAATCTGATGCCACCCTGGGCTATCTTGGGACTTCCAGGTAAGCTTGCTCAACAGTGAGCCTTTGTCAAACAAACAAAGCAAAAGCAAGCAAGCAAACAACAACTTGGTGCTCAGCGTATGCATCACATTAGAGATTTATCTTATCTTTGTGGTAGAAACATTGAAGATCCTCTCCCCTGACTGTGTTAAAATATTCAATGCAGTATTTTAGGCATAGAGACCCAACAGCACAATTTTTACGCTAGTTACTTTTCCTATTGCTGATGTTAAATATCCTGACAAAACCAGCTTAAGAAAGGAAGAAGCTGTTTTGACTTTCAGGTTTCAGGGATTCAAGTCCATCAGGGGCAGGAGGGATCTGCAGCAGGGAGGGAAGACTTGGCAGTGAGAGTCTGAGGCAGATTGTCACACTGCAACCACGGACAGGAAACAGAGAGAAACAATTGCTAATGCTAAATTCACTCTCCTTTTTATTCAACCCAAGATCCCAACCTCTATGAATGGTGCTCCTCATAATTAAGATGAGCCTTCCCAGCTTGATAACAATATGGATACCCCAGCACAGGTGTGCCAGAGTCTAGGTCCTGTTAAACTGAAGGTCTTAACCATCACATTGTTCTTATATAGCTCAAAGATGCTCATGTCTGTTGCTCTTTAAAAAGTGAATAAGATGTTGCATATTACAACAGAACCAAAGTCATCTACCATAAAGAAACAAACAATGACATGTTGTATCAGTTGTTAAGTCTATTATTTCATTCCTATGTCAACTATGCCCTCTGAGTCAGTCAGCAACTACCAGTTTAGCCACCAGCACTATCTGTTTTGTGATTCCGACAGAGAAGTTTTTCAGGTCTGGATGGTAGAAATTGGGGGAAAGAAAGCTTCCTTGTAATGAAATCTGACCAAGTCAGGGTACAAACTTCCAAGTCAACCTCAACATTTCCAGATGATGGTCTGGATTTAATTCTTCCGAAAACATAATATGGTGGAAGGTCTTTCCTTCAAGGAACTGGACAGAAAATTGTCCAGAAAATCAGTTCTTCAAAGCTTCACTGTGACGAAGCACTTTGCAAAGAAAGACATGGTAAACTAGCCAGGAGATTTGGAATGTTGGTCATGGCATAAAAACAGAAACATCTTTCCTAATGTTTTTTTCTCTCCCTCTCCCTAACTCAGGGCATCCCTGTTCACATGGCTCAGGTACACGTTATGATTCTTTTAAAGTAGAAATTCAAACTAAAGCAATGGTTTTCCTGAATATTTCAGTAAGTGCATTTAGGATAGTAGAATAAAAACTTTGGCATTGATTGGCCCTTTCTTTATCTGGAACTGTTTATAAGCACAAGTTATCACTTGAATTTAAACTCTTAAAATGCATAACAGATGACAGAGGGGATAATTGAGCCAGATGGCCAACCTGTCATCTTCACTGCCTTACTCCTTTATGACAGTTCTCACACCTCAAGCCTGGGAGACTAGAGTTTTAGGCTAGTCAGCATAGGTTGAAATGACTAAAGAGCTCAAGAATCCTGATCTTTGGACGTTATGTGCCTGCACAGTGAATATTGGGAATGTGTGCTGGCACCCAGCTTTAAGGCTTCGTGACAAATACTCAAGATAATGAATCTATAGAGAGAAAAGACTTTATCTGACTCATGATGTTAGTGGTTTCAGTCTGTCATCAGTTGGTCCTGTTGCTTGGACCTATAGTGAGGCAGTTCTTCATGACACAAATTTAGTACAGGGAGACTGCCTACATCATAGAGCATAAGTAGAAATGAGAAAGCTTGCCTTTGGAGAATGCCCCTTCTCAACCCACCCAATGACTGGAAGACCCTTCAATGTATTCCAAGTCTTAAAGGTTCCATGAACTCTCAATAGTGTCCTGTTTTGGAGGAGGTCATCCTGTAACACATTGGGGATACTACTCCAAACCATAACTGGAGGAAGATCCATAAGAGGAGGAAAGATCCTCCAATGAATCCAACACTTGGAGAGATGCAGGCTGAAGAGACAGGAAGTAAAAATACATAGTAAGCCATGATGAAAGAACCAATGTCTTCAGAAACAAGTTCCAGGACACTACAGAGAACTCTGAAGGTGACATTCTGCTTACAAAAGCCCAGCCTGGTTTAAAGATCTTGACAATAGCCTCTGACAGGCAGATGACACGCACCATCAGAAGCCCACATATATTTGGATGTATGGAAGTCTACAGTGGTGTGACCAGATATCTACCCAGAGTATTCAAAGACCCTGATGGTGTTTGTATAGGAAGGACAGTGTGGATGCCTCAGTGGTGTCTAGAAATTCCATGTTCTCTCAGATGCAATAAAAATGAATCTTGTATTTGAATGTTTATTTGAGCAAAGGCCACTCTATTAGGGCATTCTCCTACATTATCCAACTATTTTAAAAAATTTTTATTAGGTATTTTCCTCATTTACACTTCCAATGCTATCCCAAAAGTCCCTCATACCCTCCCCCCACTCCCCTACCCATCCACTCCCACTTCTTGGCCCTGGTGTTCCCCTGTACTGAGGCATATAAGTTTGTACGACCAATGGGCCTCTCTTTCCACTGATGGCCAACTAGGCCATCTTCTGATACATATGCAACTAGAGACACGACCTCCGGGGTGTACTGGTTAGTTCATATTGTTGTTCCACCTATAGGGTTGCAGACCCCTTTATCTCCATGGGTACTTTCTCTAGCTCCTCCATTGGGGGCCCTGTGATCCATAGCTGACAGTGAGCATCCACTTCTGTGTTTGCCAGGCCCCAGCATAGGCTCACAAGAGACAGCTATATCAGGGTCCTTTCAGCAAAATCTTGCTAGTGTATGCAATGGTGTCAGCGTTTGGAGGCTAATTATGGGATGGATTCCCGGATATGGCAGTCTCTAGATGGTCCATCCTTTTGTCTCAGCTCCAGATTTTGTCTCTGTAACTCCTTCCATGGATAAGTTTTGTTTCCAATTCTAAGAAGGAACAAAGTGTCCACAGTTTAGTATTCATTCTTCTTGAGTTTCATGTGTTTTGCAAATTGTATCTTATATTTTGGGTATTCTAAGTTTTGGCTGAGAAGCACCTGAAAAAAATGTTCAGCATCCTTAATCATCAGGGAAATGCAAATCAAAACAATCCTGAGATTCCATCTCACACCAGTCAGAATGGCTAAGATCAAAAATTCAGGTGACAGCAGATGCTGGCGAGGATGTGGAGAAAGAGGAACACTCCTCCATTGTTGGTGGGATTGCAAGCTGGTACAACCACTCTGGAAATCAGTCTGGCGGTTCCTCAGAAAATTGGACATAGTACTACTGGAGGATCCCGCAATACCTCTCCTGGGCATATATCCAGAAGATTTTCCAACTGGCAAGAAAGACACATGCTCACTATGTTCATAGCAACCTTATTTATAATAACCAGAAACTGGAAAGAACCCAGATGCCCCTCAACAGAGGAATGGATACAGAAAATGTGGTACATTTACACAATGGAGTACTACTCAGCTATTAAAAAGAATGAATTTATGAAATTTCTAGGCAAATGGATGGACCTGGAGGGCATCATCCTGAGTGAGGTAACCCAATTACAAAAGAACTCACATAATATGTACTCACTGATAAGTGGATTATCCAACTTCTGACCACAATATCACATTAAAAAATTATTTTATCAGGAATTCCTACAAGATGCCGTGTTCTTTTCATCTTTTCAGGCATGTGTGGATTTGTCAGAGAAGAGCTAAAGCTTCAACAGCTGACATTCCCTTGATGCCATGTGATGTAGGCTAAGCTGGGGTTACTCACAAGCCCCTCCTAAGAAACTGTCTCCTGCTTCCCCCATGTCCAGGCTTTGCTAGCTCATCTTCAATTGGTCTCCTGAGGTGTCTTCTAAGTTACATCCTCTTTAGCATAAAAGAGGCCCAGGAAACTGTTAAATTTTTTTATTAAAGAGATACAGGGCACTCTCCTTCTTCATGGTTCAGTCTGTCTTGGGGCAGGACCTAATTGAACCTCTGTCCCCACCCCAGCACACACACACACACACACACACAAACACACACACACACTCACTCACTCAGAGAGAGAGAGAGAGAGAGTTAGAGAAATCAAGAGACAGAGATAGAGACAGACACACACACACACATATGCACAGAGACTGAGAGAAGCAGATATAGATAACACACCTCGCATAGTCAGGTTAGATTTTGCTACTACAAATATAGGATATTTAACTGAACTTGGATTTTAAGGAATAGCAGCTCTTTATTACTATAGGTGTGGGCCAACGCTGTCTGAAGCAACCGCAAGAAGCTACTTATATACCTATCCATGCTTCACTGTGCAGGAAAGACACTTTTCACTTGTTGGAAATGAAGATGGACTTGGGAACAGAGCAGAGGCCATGAATTTCCCTTCTGTAGTCCTATGACCTCAGGGATTTAAAACAGCTGAGCCACAGTTTTCTCCCTAGGGAAATGGGGACAATAGAGTCAGACCAGCCAGAGTTTTTTTTTTTTTTTTTTACCCAGATACTTACCAAGAAGTAGGCAATCTTTCAAAATTTGTTCTTGCTTTGAACAATTTTACCTTGTTAACACAACAGTGTTATAGGGTGAAAAAATTATTGGCTTTCTTCTCATTTTACTTGCAAGGATCTAGGCTACTGAGACATGGTGAACTTGCTCAAGGATGGAGCTGTTCAGTGGTGGAGCACAGGACAATTTCAGGTCAGAAAGTATGGACAGTTCTAAAGTCAGGAATAAATAAATATACAGGATGCAGCAAGCCCACAGAGTCCAGTGGGGGCTATCCTATGCCTGTACCAACAGGATCAAAAAACAGCCCTCCCTCACCTCCATAAAGAAGGGAAAAATGACCCAAAAGAGAAATCGAGGATCTTTCCTAAGCTATGCAAATGTCTAAAATTCAAAGGGGAATCCTTGTGATCTTCACACCACAGCCCATACCCTTCCCATCTGAAAGAAGCAAAGCCAAACACTCAAAGCCTTTGCTGGAAAGATGAACTCAGATGACCCTATGTCATCTTGGAGACTTGAGCCTAGAGCCAGTAATGGGCAGGTAACAGGAAACACGACCCCTTGGGCCTACATTTCAGTCTTTTTATTGACTTCGTATTTGTTCATTCAATCACTCAAAAGAATCGTTAAGCTTCTTACATGCTACCTGTGTGGTGTGTGTGTGTGTGTGTGTGCGCGCGCATGTGCGTGTGAGTGTGCATGTGTGTGTGTTGGGCTTGGTCCTCAGGATGTGAAGCAAACAGTCAATAAGGAGACACTGATCTCAAAAAAGAGTTAAGTGTGAAATAATTTGTGGAACCACAGTCAACACAGGAAGATGTCTGAGTTCAGGGTAACCAGACTGCTTGAGGTATGGTCAGGGCAGATGCAAGGTCAAGAAGACCCCAATGGGAGATGATGCAGGGAATGAAGAAGTCTGACATTCTTTGTGATCAGAGTGTAAGAGGCAACCATTTGCTCTGTCATTTAGCAATCACGGTGTTACTATAATCATAATAATGGAGACACAGAGAACCAGTATGAAGTAATTTGCTCAAAAGGACAAGTTTGTTATGCAACTGAGATAAGGTTTGAATCTAGGCCTCTTGTTTTAGTGATTTTTTTTAACAGCATGTTGTTGCAGTCAAATGTGAACATTTTTGGCCAGAAAATGGGGCATCGAAATCCAGCACTAGCATGATGTACCCGATTAGGAATGACAAGGCTTCAGGTGAGGTAAGGTATGGGGCACAAGATGAAGAGGGATGGCTGCAGAGACCCTCTGAGATCAGGGAACCTTTATATTGTAACTTGCAAACTGAGAGACTGAGATTCAGGGGCAGCTGTTTATTACTATAGGTGTGGGCCAATGCTGTCTGAAGCAACTGCAAGAAGCTACTTATATAACTAGCCATGCTTCACTGAGCAGGAAAGACTAAAACACTACTGATTTAGCAGGGTAACTCTACAATAGTGGTGGGGGGATGTGATAGAGGATGAAACTACAGTCAGAGAAACCCAAAAGAAGATTCCCAGCATGCTCCACCTTGATAGAATTCCGGGAGTACAGTAAGGATGGAGGAATCCTTCAGAAGGTAGATTTTATTTAAAAGATGGATATAAAAATGGCTGGAAATATAGGTGGGTTTGTTGGTACTTTATCCAAGAACTCTCCCCCCAGCTGTCAGCATAATTAACTGTAAGGCGAGGCAATCCAAGCTTTGAAAATGAATGCTACAGGATTTTTTCTTTTCTGTCCCAGTGAACGATAAACCCTCTAATCCTCCCTAAATGTAACTACAAATCTCTGCTTTTCAATAAATATTTAATAATGGGACACTGCTGAGGAGTGTTGTCTTTCTAAAATGGTAATTGCTCCGAGGAGGTATCTGCAGGCTTAAGGTGTTACCACACCTAATAACCGTGAAGAAGCCTTTGTCAAAGGAGGTGAGAGCTGATGCAACGTGCATTCTGATCTTTGGGGTGTGGAGAAGGTAGCCGCTGAGATGTTTTCTCACTCAATCTCTTCAGACCTCACACCATTGTAGGAGCTGATTCATCCGTTCTCTATAAATAGTGCGACCCAACCCAATCCTCTATGTAAATAGGATTGTGTTTCCCGTGTTTTAAAGACTGTATTCTTAGACAGCTCTCTTTACTCCATAAGCAGAGCTCATTTCAAAAGCCCTAAGTAGCTAGTGATGCCTTGTCTTTGCGTGTGTGTGTGTGTGCGCGCGCGCGCGTGCGCATGCGCGCGCAGGTGCATGTGTTTGTGTCATGTGCATGTTTGTGGTGTGCACATGTGTGTGGAAGCCAGAGTTTTACATCAAGGGTCCTCATCCTTTGTTGTTCACCTTATTTTTATGTCTTATTTTATATGTATATGTGTATAATCTGTCAGTCAGTTTGTCTGTCTGTCTGTCTGCCTACTGCCTGCTTGCCTATCTATCTATCTATCTATCTATCTATCTATCTATCTATCTATCATCTATCTATCATCTATTTTTTCATTTTTGAGATAGGTTCTTTCACTGAACAGGGAACTAGAAGGATCCTCTTCTCTGTGTCTCCACAGTGCTGAAATAAGAAGCTTGTGGTGCTGAACCCAGCTTGTTCCATGAGTGCAGGAGACCTGACATCTGACAGGTCCTCATGCTTGTGCAGTAAGCTCTTTACCAAATAAGCAATCTCCCCAACTCCCCTATAGATACATACATACAGTGCATCTGTATCTGTGGGTGTATATGTGTTAGAGATTAGATAGATAGATAGATAGATAGATAGATAGATAGATAGATAGATGATAGATAGCTGATAGCTGATAGATAGATAGATAGATAGATAGATAGATAGATAGATAGATAGATAGATAGATAGATAGATGATAGATGGATGTATGTATGGGTAGCCAGAGATATATGGATGTATAGATGTATGGATGGAAGGAGAGCCAAATATATATGGATAACCATAAATAGCCAGAGAATGCACTTATTTTGACCTAATTAATGCTGTATGCCTTCAGACAAGCAGGGAGCTAAAGAGACAATTCCCTGGCCCTAACAAATATAGACTATTTTAAGGAAGCCAGACGTTAGACAAATCCAACACACAACACTCTTAGGGCCAAACAATCCACACAAGCCATTTAAAGGTTTTGCATTTTATTCTAAGTGAAATTAGGGAAAAATAAAATAGTCGCTAAGCTACAATGATCACTCCTTGCTATTTCTCTTGGATTTACTCCATGCAATGATAGGAAGGTTTGGACCTGACTACTGCTGTGGGGAGGGAGGGAGGGTACAAATATACAGAAAGCCAAAGGACCCACGGCTTGTCCACCAATGGTGTTAGCAACAAGGACCACTGCTACAACTCTCTCACGTCTCATCTAAATGGGAAATAGCACAAAAATTCCTCTAATATTTAATACATGTAACAACTAATATGTTCACAGAAGCAATCAATTTTTTTTCCAGAGAAACTCTCATGATTCAAAGTTAATCTGTTCTGAGGAAAGGACGTGGAATTGGTTACTGACATGCAATCATTCATTTCTTATTTTACCAACAGTAATTAAATTGCCCGGAACTGTTGTCATTTAACAGCCTATTAATTGACTAATGTGCATTACGTGCATTCAGAGGATAGGTAAAAATCTGGGGATTAAGCCAGAAGAAAAAGAGATTTCCAAACTCTGCTTGTCATCCTGAAAGAGGCAAATTCACCTCTGACTGCAAGGTAATTTATGAATGCTTGGCAGCATATGTTTGAGAAGAGGTCAACCTGCCCATCAGAAATTCAAGGAGCAGCCTGAAGAGTGATGGAAGAAATCCTGCAGCTTCCTCTAGAGGAAGGGTGGGCACCATCCCTGCTTCCATCCCAAAGATGCCTTCTTTGCCCGGAATCCTTTCTTGTGAAAGGTCTCACTCACTACCTCTGTTCCTTTAAGTTATTAGTAATTAGTACTTACCTTCCTATTTTGAGTCATTTCTAGGTTTTTATCTACTTGCCAACTCTGATTTTTATATTCTGCTTTGCAAACTTTAGGCATAATGGACCCATCCACTTCTTTTGAGAATCCAGAGTGCTTGTTCCTCAAAGCTTTAGATTCTCTCCAGTTCTTTGCATCTTTGAATAGTCAAAAGATTGCCAGGGCCAGTAACAAGAGAGGTGTCAAATAATGCTGGAGGAGCTGGGTTGGGGGAGGAAACAGCTTACAGTAATAACAAGACTGACATTCACTAACATTATTAAAAGCTGCAGGTCTAGATTCTCATAATATGAAACTGCCAACAACCCAAAGGCAAGAACCCTTTTCTTCTCCACTCGTAAACTTTTCTTCAAAGGATCGAATGCCCATGCTGATTTCTGTTGGCTTACCTAAAGCATAATGAGAATGTAGCTCTCTCTCCCTCTTCTTTGGCAAGATTTCACAGGCAGCCTGGGTTGACCTTCAGCTTCATATCCTCTGGACGGTTCCTCCCAAATGCTGAGGTTTCGGGTGCAGGCTACTATTACCATACATGATGTCCTGCCTTCTTTCTGAAGTCCCACTTTCTTCTCCTACTCGGACTTTTGGTAGATAACCAGTCCATTTGGGGTCACATCACTCTTGTCAGGCTATTTATTTTTCTTAGCTCATCAGAGCACAAGAGAGCGCACCTTGCCTAGGTGTCAGCGGCCAATCATCTTTCTCCCCCATGTCTCAACTTATACGCTGAAACGGAGATGCTACACCTTCCCTACACTTTCAATTCACCATGGAAAGGAACCAAACTCTAATGTTGTCAGGGCAAAAGATAGTTATTAATTCTCTTTTTATGTGGGCTTCTTGACAGCTGTCTTTGTTTTCCCTTACTATTTCTGTGTTAAATCATCCTGATATAACTAATTTAAGGGGGGAGGTATTTGTGGTCATAATTTCAGGTTACATCATCATAGCAAGGGCATCAACTGCAGGAGCTTGAGGGAGGGAACTGGTCATATCACATCCATAACAGAGACAGAGAGGAAGATTGAGAGTTTGCTCATGTTCAGCATTCTTTAGTCACTTAAAAACCACCATTAAAATGGTGTTTAATTTAGTGCTGTCAAGCCCCGTATAATCCAGAGTTATCAAGATCACTTCCTACAGGCATATCTCAACAGATTCTAGACCAATGATGCTCTTGAATGACTCTTTCATGGGATCTTTCACCTAAGACCATGAGAGAACACAGATATTTACAGTATGGCTCATAATGGTAGCAAAATTACAGTTATGAAGTAGCAGCAAAATAATTTTATGGTTGGGGTCTCCATGAGGAAACTTGAGACCTGCTCTAGACTTCCTTGGGTTGATGATTGCCCCAATCACCATGACAACCTGTTTTCTTTTGCTTTTCATCCTCTGTAAATGACATCAAGTGGTCCCATTGATTTTCCTAGAAATAACCCAGAGAAAAAATTATGATTTCCTGTTTCTACCCATCGGTTCTTTGATGAACTTGTATAAGGAATAGACAAGATGTAAAATTAATTTATACACTTCAAGGGAGCTAGAGAGATAGTCAGTGGTTAAAAAGCACTGGCTATTCTTGAAGAAGACCCAGGTTTGGGTCTCTGCACCCACATGGTGACTCCTAATCATTATAACTCCAGTTCCAGGAGATTCAGTGCCTTCTTCTGGTCTCTGAGTGCATCAGGCATGCATGTGATACACACATGTAACATTCAGACAAAACACACATAAATATAAAATAAATAAAACTTTAAATAATTATACATTCCAAAACACAAAATTCTGGATTTATTTGCTTATTTTTAGCTGATTATCCATCTTCTCTCTACATGGGTAAACTGGGTAAAAATAGAGCATGAAAGAACCTAAGATGAGATTATACATGCATCTGTTGCATGTAAACTGGTATGAGAGGATTAGTAAATGTGGGGCTTAGTTTATTCATCCAGGAAATGGGAGAATGGGAACAACAGAAGATATTCTCTATGAATTACACGAAGCGTATAGTGCCAGTTATCTTGATGGAAGGGGGGACTCTGTTAAATTTGTGCATCTGTATAAAACCAAGATCAGCTCCCCCCAAAACTCTTTAGTTAAATACATTTTTTTCTTTCTTTCTTGATGCTATACAACACATTTTCATCATTTCTTAGTCCTACAAATCAAATTACTCATAGTGTTTGTTTTTCTTAATTCTGTGTCTATGAATCTGATCAGTTAATGGGTTTTAAGATCATATTGGCGGGACAGGTAACTCTCCTAGTATTCATCAGCTAACAGTTGCTAGAAGAATGGTATTAATGGCCACATGATCCATTCTGGGCTCTATTAAATCATATTGCACAGAAACCCTAAGCCAATGCCCTCATATGTGCAAATTTATGATGACATTTTACTTTTACCTCCGTGAAAGTGTTATCTTTTTGTTTAAGGAGATTTTGCAAGTACAGATTATCAAGCAACTTGGCCTACATGTGTCTATTCTCTTCTTTAAAAGAACTCTTTCAGTACCTACTACTGTCTCCATGTCAATGACAGAGCACATCCTATGCACCATCTACTCAAAACCCAGAATGTGTGGGGATGTTTCTCAATATTACCGCAACAATCCTGTTAATGCTTCAGATCAGTGTGCCTCCCTGCCCCTCCCCCCCGCCCCAGACGTATGATTCTGAGCTTTACTGACAATATACAGCAAAAGATTCATTTCATAGTAAAGAGATGGTTGTCATCTGCAAGAATCAGAGGTTTGGGAAGAACCAAAAGACCTTTCTAGTATACTCGCTATAAAGTAATATAGATTCTGTCCTTTGCCAGTGGCTAGGTCCTATCCAGCAGAGGCACGAGTATCAAGTGTGGCTGGTACTGTGTAAACCTATTAAAAGCAACTCATGCACACATCTGCATACCATCTGGAGGGTATTCTCAAGTCTAAATCTGGTGAATTTTAATGACAAATTGCTGGTCTGAGGATTTCCTAGGAGAAATCTTGAGTGTATCCTAAGTCAATGGCTCAACTAATGCCTCTATAGAAAGCTGTAGACAGAACAGCCAGGGTGGCTGCCTTACAACTCACAGTATTATTTTTCCTAAATTCCCAACATTCATGATTTCATTTCAGTAAAACAGTAATTTAAACAATGACTAAATGTGTTAGAAAAAAATAAATTGAAGGCTATGGAACAATTTATTAAAAACGGTAGGACATTTTCTGCACTACCTTTAATGGATCACTTAGGACCGTATTGATTCAGCATCGAAGCTCTCAGAAACAAGCCTCTTACCAATATCTAAGATCCTGATGTTGTAATTGAACTAGAAAATGTGAGATTTCCAGCATTCCTGCTGAGACTTTTCCCAATAAATGTATGTTTTCCACGGGGGCTAAAACCTCAGCTACTTGTGTTTTTAATTTTCCCTCCTGTTTCCGTTTCATATTATTTAGTTTTGTTTTTTTCTCTCCTTTACTAGAAAAAAGAAAAAAACCCAGACATATTAGACACTATTTACTCCTCTAAGACAGCTTACACTTTTGGGGGCCATTTGAATGATAAACTTTGTTATAACTTATAGCTGGAAAATCACCAGCGTGTACCCTGAGCGAACTGGAAATGCATTGATGTTTACCCTGCGAGGTAGTTGGGTGAAACTCTTAACAGACACAAGAATTATTTCTCCCATTGTTTTTACTTGTTATTCTGTTAAGAAAGAAAGAAAAAAGTTTAAGGAATGCCTCTGTTTTCAGCCTCAATGAGAGTGTGGAGCCAGGGCACACACCTGGGATGGGACTCAGGAGTTACAGGTTATAGCACTGGCAGCTGGGCATCCTGGGAGAATAAAGAAGAAAATGAAGTCAGGGTTCTGAATCTAGTCTAGTGTTAGCTGACACATGGCTTTGAGCACCTGAAAAGAAAAGAATTTGGCATGGCCACCTCACAGACACGTAGATCTTTATGCAGCATACACGGAATCCCCTTAATGTGTGTTTTTGAATGTTTGAGACAGGCACTAAAGCAGACTAGCATGCTTGTGAAGTTTGCATAATGTCTGACCTTACCATGTTGAAATTGATCTCTCCTGGGCCTTTAAAAGTAATTGGATCTGAAGGGATCTGCAATCCTATAGGTGGAACAACAATATGAACTAACCAGTATCCCCCTGGAGCTCATGTCTCTAGCTGCATATGAATCAGAAGATGGCCTAGTCGGCCATCAGTGGAAAGAGAGGCCCATTGGTTGTGCAAACTTTATATGCCTCAGTACAGGGGAACGCCAGGGCCAAGAAGTGGGAGTGGGTAGGTGGGGGAGCATGTGGGAGACTTTTGGGATAGCATTGGAAATGTAAATGAAATAAATACCCAATAAAAATATATATACACTTTTTAAAAAAGTAATTGGATCTTGAAGTTCCAGACTGGATTAGGTCTCAAGAGACTGGGATCTAAGCCAGTAACTAGGGACTGAGTTAGTGACTGTAAGAGAAGGTTCATATGAAAGCCAAGTTTCACCTGGTGTGACTGTCTCTCCTGTATGTGCCCATGTGTCATTTCTGGACTTGCTGTCACCATGTGATGCTACCTGCCACGAGACCCAGCTAGTAACAGAGCATATGCTAACGCTGGGCAGTTGAATCTTCAGAACTGTTAGGTCAATCTCTTTCCTTTGTAAAATTTGGCTCCCTGAACCAAATATCATGTTACAGCACCACAACATGGAATAAGACAATGCCTAGCACTGGAAATAATAAGCACTTCTCAGGAGAACAAAAGTGGGTAGCTTATACCAACATTGGCAGGTGCATGAGACCTCTTGCTTACCTCTGAAAAACGAGGAAGCAGAAATTGGGCAAGAGCATGGCCCAGCTATGAATGTCAAGGCCTGCCAACAATGACCCAAATCCTCCAGCTATTTTTCCAGAGGTTTCAGATCCTGTCCCCAAACAGTGCCACAGCTGGGAGCAAAGTATCAAAACCCAGAAGCTTAGGGAGGAATTTCCACATTCAAACCATGGTGACAATTTATGAGCGCCCTTAGGAGGGTTGGGGGTCAGAGGTGCCACTAGACATGTAGATGGTCCAGTTGAGCTCTGCTACCATACTGGCTTACTGAGACTGTATGCAAGCTGCTACATAATGAAAAGTTTAACTAATATCTAAACTCCTTAGGTTTAAGCTTTTGTCTAGCATTAAATCACGCGACCGTGTCCACTTTGGTTCTAATTTTCAACACATAAATGGTTGTGTAAGGATATTGACAGATGCCTGGAGAGTAGATCACTCTGCCCACATACTTATCTAAGTATCTATCTATCTATCTATCTATCTATCTATCTATCTATCATCCATCCATCCATCTATCTATCTATCTATCTATCTATCTATCTATCTATCTATCTATCATCTATCTATCTATCTATCTATCATCCATCCATCCATCTATCTATCATCTATCTATCTATCTATCTATCTATCTATCTATCTAACTATCTATCTATCTATCTACCTATCTGTTTTAGGTAACTTTTCGTGAGCACTCTAAGGGGATAGAAATGTTGGTACTTTGGTCCCACACTGAAGAATCTTTACAATTATGTCCATGCTCCCCATTCTGTCTCAGACCAAGATTTAATTACCAAAGGACACACATGCCCTCCATATTTGCATGTTTATGTCCATGGAATTTGTGCTAAATATGTACAGATTATCATTTTTGTCACCACTCCCTTAACAGTACAGTAATAGTAAATAACTACTTAATAATATTAGGTATCTTAAGTCATATAGAGATTGCATAAATTATACAAAAGGATGTACAAATCCTGTGACATTCTATGTTAGGGATTTGAACATCTTGGGGTTGAAGAATCACTGGGGTTTTCTGAAAAAAATCCCCTGTGGGTATGAAAAGAATGTCTATAATTAGTTGCTTGCATATTCTAGAATAATACTAGCATTATTCAAAAATCCTGGGGCCTAATTTTATTCTCCGGATCTTGTGGTCAATGAACTATTCCCCACGATCTGTGTGAGTAGGGTCGTTACTTCCAATGTTGGAGCTGCTGCCTTCCCTGGTGGTAATCTTCACCTTGTGTATGGTGGTTCTAATCTACCCAATCAACTACAACTCTGTTGAAATTAAGGAATATATTTCTCAACTGCTGCATTGTGGGGCATAAGAAAACTAAAGTGTTATTCGAAACTGCTGTCATTCCTCAGGGTCTGGTCTCAGTGTTTGAAGGTAAGGATGTGAAGAAAAAAAATCTAGTCTAATATCCCTACTTTCAAAGATATTAAAAATTTTCACTGTATTAAGTCAACATGTTTTTGATGATTTTTGTTTTTTGCTTGGTGTGGACTAATCAGAATTTTTTTTTGGTATAGGCAAGAGTATATTCAGAAACTCTCTATGATGGATGCCATGTTGCTCTTAGAGTTTTATCCATTCTTGCTTGTTCTAACATCCCCACAATGCATTACAGTAGCCATCAATCATATTCACAACCAGAAGTACCAAGGTCAGAAACACTTTGGTGAAAACAAGGTTTCTCCTATGATGGATTTTAAGTAGCCCAGTGGAGCATGCAAGACTTTATCGATCTTCCAGATATGGACAAGGTGAAGGAGATGAGACCCGGAGGTTTGCTTCTTTCCTGGATGAGAGATTGCCATCCAAACCTGACCCTTCTTCAGGCAAACATTTTCTGTGGGTTTGTTCTCGAGATGGCTTTGCGTTAAAAAGAATGGTAAGGCTGAAAATTCCATGCTTATTTTTGATTCATGAACCAAGCCATGGAAGTTGAGGTTTGGTTTTAACCATCTTACACATATGTTTATGAGGAACAAGATCTTTTTTTATACATTAAGATGGAAATCAAAAGCTTGAAAGTATTGCCTGTAGCAGAGTTTGGCCGGGTAGGCCAACAAAGGGAGGAGAGGCCCTTGGTCTTACGAAGATTATATGCCCCAGTTCAGGTGAATGCCAGGGCCAGGAAGCAGGAGTGGGTGAGTTGGGGAGCAGGGCAGGAGGAGGGTTAGGGGACTTTTAGGATAGTATTTGAAATGTAAATGAAGAAAATATCCAATAAAAAATGTAAAAAAGAAAATATTAACAATATATCAGATACTTAATAAAAATGTTCAAAAAAAGAAATTATTACCTTTTGAAGGCTGCCTTGTATGGATGTAAATGGCTTCCTTGCTGTATCTTTGGACTTCTGTTTCCCCTTATTCATTAGCACAATCAATATGATTTTTCAATGTGTGATCTAGAAATGGCTTGATTCCAAATTGCTGGTTTTTAACCACCAAGTGCCATGGATGTTCATATTGCTGAATATTGATGTCCACTGCCTTAGCATATCCACACAATCAGCTTCTTTCTTCTCGTGTCTCTGCATTTCTGTTTCTTAACAACCTTGGGTCAATGGGTGTAAACAGTAGCATAAGACATACTGAATGGGAAAATGAGCTTTTTTGTGAAATCATCCAGTGGGTCTCAGAAACAACCAAAAAAGCTTCCCAAACTCACAGAAGCCAAGGAAGGCTTGAAGTAGAACAAAGACATACTTACATTTTCCTAAAGAAACAAGCTAATCCGGAATGCTTTGATGGCCATTTTCCTACCTTAAGTTCTATATATTCTAGTCACCGACACTAAAGTCATTTTTCACTTCCCGTGCTGTGATATGACCCAGTGTTCCTGGATTCAAATCCTTTAGCTTCTGTGATTGGTTCAAATCTCAGTTTCTTGTCTTGGGAACACATGGTTAATAGGAACGGGGGCTATAACATCTCATGCTCCTACCCCAACACATGACCTGTTTCCTCCAGAGAGGCCCCACCTCCTACAGCCAAAGCACTGCCACCCAGGAACCAAGCCTTCAAGCATGAGAGCCTAGGAAGGGCCCTTCACACATATTTTGAATTTTCTGCTGCCCTTCCTTATTTACAAATTGACCATCAGAGTGATTGCTCTTTGACAGTTAACTACCAAGCCACTGCTGTGGAGATAATTTCTTGCAACTGCACTACTACACATGTGTTCACTGATACTGACAGATCCTGGTCTTTCTCAATGTATTGCCACCGTCTCTCTACTTATATTAATTGAGCAAGTGGGTTCGTCTGTTTATGTGTCTGTTTAACTTTCTTGGTCATCATGCAGAGATGTGACCTTCTAACACTCTTCATTTATATCGACCAGTTTCCATCTTCTGACAGCTTTTTGGGCTGTGGAAAGGTAGATCACTTGACCTTGCAAGAGGTCCTCCCTGGGTCAAATAGAAGATACATACAAGCTCATTTTTAGAACTCCCAAATTGAAGATTTATAACTCAAACAGATGGTTCCAACTTGACCTTCCCATCATTCTTCTGAGATACAGGGTGGTAATGCAGACACACTTGTGATGAGAACTGGGGATGATTTATTTATTGTCAAACCAATCAAGATTGTAGGGCAAGGAAGAAGCTTTGATAGCAAAATTCCCACAGAAGGAACAAGTAGGTACCATAAAATTTCAATTTTGCCTAAGTGAGTGGGTTTTTTTCCTTATTCTGAATTAAGTTTGTTCTGAAATAGAAATACTTTCTTTTTACTTCTCTTTCATTTCCAGGCTTGTCTAGGGACCCTATTTAGGATTAAAATAAATGGACCATTTCAGCATAAATGTACCAGTGCAGGAAAGAGTGTGGAAAGTGCTTACTGCATAAAACACATCCTTTTCTGATTCATTACACTCCCGTTCTGCTGGGTACGGGAGGGCACCTTCCACTAACTCACTACAGGGCTGCTGAGCACATGTATTTTGAAGTGAGGCAGTGTCCTCCAAAACATACAGGACCAGTCACAACATCTAGAAGACTTATCACAGCCAATTAGCAAGGAGGCCCAAAGAAACTTGTGTGAGCCATGCTCAAATCTTCATTTTTCTAGAGAGTTCTTATGGCTGACTGGTCTTCCTATTCAAAATGCTTGGAGAAACAGAAATTAGTTTGTACGGGAAAGTTCAGTCATTAATAGAAATTAGGCTCCTAAAATGAGCGAAGTTTTCTAAATATTGTCTGGACCCTGAAGCACGAGGTGGAGAGGTCTTCTAGAAGCCACTGTCTGTTGGTTGCATCTTCAAGCCTGGACGGGTGTAAAATAGTCATGGAGAAATTGACAAGTTATTGTACTGAGAAGGAAAGGTAGAGACAAATATGCTTTCAGGTGAGTTTTGTGGGTACATTACTTACCCTTCCTGCTGCTGAGATGAAATGACTAAAAGCAAGCAACTTGGAAAATAAAGCCTTCAAGATGGTCCCCAGGTTGAGAGCAAGTAGCTCATTGTGCATCGTGATGGGGAGGGGTCATCAGCAGGACTGAGGTTGCTGGGTACAGGGCACCCAAGAAAGCTCTGCACCTTCCCGAGTAGTGCTACCAGCAAGGGACCAAGTATTAAAGACATGAGCCTGTGACTATGTGCAGGTGGATTCTCATTCAAACAAGCAAGTAAGTGTGTGTGTGTATGTGTGTGTGTGTGTGTGTTATTGAGTACATAATGGAGTAGGAAGTGTGATCAGATCACAGATCTGAGAAGTCAGCATTTCCAGTGTGTTCAACATTGATTATTTCTTTGTGTTGGTAGCTTGGAAAATTCTCTCTTGTTGACATTTTGAAACACACAATAAATGGTCATGTACTGTGTTTACAGGGCTGTGCTGTAGGACATTCATTTAAGAAACATGGTTACAAAAGCTTTATAAAACAAACATGTCATACAAACCATGGCATATAATAGATACTCAGTTAATCGTTGTTAAATGAATACATGGCTCAGTGAAGCAATGCATAGATAAATAAGTCTAGTTATAATGTTTTCCACAGGAAGTTTGTAAATGTCTGTGTAGAATGATGACATGACCACTTCAAGGTACTATTAAATGGAAAGTGTTATTGTAGGTACGAGAGCGAGAACTACCAGAGGCAGCTGAATGAGTCCAGAGCACAGACAGGAAGCAGTAGGCTGAACATAGCCAGCACATTGGACATGGCCATGAGAGGAAAGGAGGATGGGAGAGTGAAAGATGAAGACAAAAGAGAGCTCGTGCAAGAGAGAAGATGGCAAAGAGAGCCAACAGTAGCAGGATTACATGGGAAAATGAGAAGCTTCAGGGAGGGGGAGCCCTTGAGCAAGAGAAGGTTATGGTAAGGTAGGGCCAAGTTACCAGCGTGAGTGTATCAACAGGGCAGTGTGATACTGAGGGAGCTTAGAGGTCATCATGTGCTTTGGTGTGCTAATGGGCACCCAAGATAGCCAGTTGTGCCTTCTGCCAGTGATAAGGGAAATGGCTCCTTTGGTAGAGGGGAGCCAGCTTCACACGTTGTGGAGAAGTGTTGCATGCTCCACACACATCGTAAGTCCCATCGGGTCTCTATAGTCAGGTCTAGAAATGAGCTGGGTGTAGTTGCAAGTGCTTACATCATCTGGACTTGGAAGGGAGAGAAGGGAAAATCAAGAGTTCAAGACCATCCTCAGCCACACAGTGAGTTTAAAGCTAGCCTGAGCTATAAGCTGTGACCCTATCTCAAATAAATAAGACATACAATTATAAATGATATATTATTACATATTCTCAATCAAGTAAGAACAGAAACGAGGAGCTGAAAACAAGAATCAGTCATTAAAAGCATTTTCTGCTCTTACAAAGAATCCAAGTTTGGCTCCTAGCACTCCAGACAGGCAGCTAGAAACCAGTTATAACTACAGCTCTAGAGAATCTGACTTTCTCTTCTCATCTCTGTGGGTACCTACACACACACACACACACACACACACACACACACACACACAAACACACACATACACAGCATGCACATGCATTCAGAGACATACCTACAAATAAGAATCATCAGGTTGTATTTACATATTTATTCACAATATATACATATATATAACAATAATAATTCAATAAAAATAATAATTAAAGAAAATAATTTGAAAGGGGGTAGGGAGCTGTGGGGTGGCAGAGTAGAGGGAGGAGGGAGGAAGGTGATGTTAATCAATGCATATATATGAAATTAGAAATACAGCTTTCAATAAATCTTTGAAAAGGAATGGGAACAGATTTCCTTTGAGAACGCAAACGATGTAAGAGAGACTGAACTGGCATCAAGGCAGTGAGCGCGGTGCTATTGTTTTCCAGTTGTCTGGGATGATTTGTAAACGTCTCATTATGAAAGCCATGAAGGAATTCTTAGGAATCTATGTCTCCATTTTACAGGCTCTGTAGCGAGGCGCACTCACCATCTAAATTAAGGGTTGGGAAGGCAGAAACTAGGTCAGCACTGGCAGTTTAGCTCCTGCACCACACACTGAGCTGCTTGACAAACAGGGGCACTGTCGGACCAGTGAGCCTCCTCTGAAACACAGCTTTAATTGTGGTGTGAGCCTAATAACATTTAGTGCAAGCCCAGCTCTGCTTAGAAAGAAGGAGAAGGGAAGTGGAAGCAGAGACAGATGAGAACAGACAACGGCTGAGGACATGCAGTGTATATATATATATGTATATGTGTATGTGTATGTGTATGTGTATGTGTATGTGTATGTGTATGTATATGTATATGTGTATGTATATATACACACCTCCCTCTCTCCTCTCTCTACTCTGCCACCCCATAGCTCCCTACCCCCTTTCAAATTGTTTTCTTTAATTATTTTAATTTTATTATTAATTTTATGAATATATATATACATACATATACATATATTCGTGATGAATATTGCATGTCCGCAGGTGGAGGTGGGATGAGAAGACGGAAGTGAGTCTGTTTGTTTAAAAATTGAGTTTCTGCAAAGTGCAGCGCCTGCTGCGATTTATGGCTCCTAAAATACACCGTGTCCAGTGCATGGGGCTTCCTGATCCACTCAACCTGCACATCCACGTTTGTATCCGAACATGTTTGCTCTCTTGGAAAAACTGATTTATTGGTGATCAGTAAACACCTTACCTACCTTAAGCTATTAGGTTTTTGCTTTTTCCCTTCATTGAAACAAATAAAAACGACTGCTTCTTTCAAGCAAAGTAGAAATTTCTCCCAGAGAGTTATGGGAAGTCTATAAGATGTTTGCTTTAGTGCGAATCTTTTGAGATGAAGTCCTCTTGAAAGGTAGAGTTACTTTGATAGCAGGGACTCTGACCCAAGCTTGTTGATTTGAACCTCCCCAAGGGACAGATGTGTTTTAGGATCTTTATGGGTGCTGACTTAAGCGCATGCACATTACTATGAAAAATACTGAAAGGTCTAGTTACATATGAAACTTTTCCCTCTCTAAGCTTTTCGTGGAATTATTTTTGTTTGTTTATTTTTATATTTTGAGTATGTGGTGTCTGTGTATGTGTCTCTGCGTGTTAGCATGTGTGTGGTTATGTGTGATACACGCATGCGTGCATGGATATATGTGTGTGTGTGTGTGTGTGTGTGTGTGTGTGTGTGTGTACATGTGTCCAAATGTGTGAATGTGACAGTGCAAGTCAAGTCTCTTCCTTAATTATTCTCTGCTCTGTGTATGGAGACAGAGTCTCTCATTCAACCTAGCTAGACCTTACATTAGTCTCCCGAGTCAGACTCTGGACAACTGCTCTCTACCTCCAAAGAGTAGAATTTACAGGCGCTTTACCATACCCTTCTGGAGTTTTGCAAGGGTGCTGGTGATCTGAAATCAGAATCCAAACTTTGGTCGACATGCTGTTGCAGCCAGCATTTTATCCACTGAGTCATCTCACTAGTGCCTTCTCTCTATTTATGACTATTAAGAAGTCAGAGATACTTGGCCCACTGATGAAAAGCCTCTAATGAGTCATTAGAATTCTTAGAAATATCCAGAGTGGGGGCAGCAGCTGCAACACCTGAGAAAAATGGCTTCCCTGAGCATGGCTCCTTCACGCAGAGTGCTTTCTTTCCTCTTGCAGGTTTCTTCCTTCTTCTCTCCAAAATATCTTGTGACGTTGTCAGCTCACAGTCATCTATCTCGTCATTAATACTTAGATTCTCTGAAACATCAGCCATTTGTTCAGCCCTGGAAGCAGCAGCTTATCCCAGGACCTCACGGGTGACTTAGCTGTACTGTGCTTATGCCTCACTGTCTGTAAATGAAATAGCCACCTTAGCTCTGGCTGTGTCATAAATCCTGCCTTCAATGAGTTAGCCATGTTGGGATGAGGCGGTTCTGTGATAAGAGCTAAAATCCCTTGGATGTGTGCTGGAAATGTGAAATGGGACTTCCTCTGTTTTCCCTACAAACAAACATGAAATTAAATTGGGAAACATGACTGTCTGTTTATATCTATCTATAAGAAGATCAATAAACTCTCATGTGTGTGTGTGTGTGCATGTGTGTGTGTGAACACACACATGCACACACACACACGAGTAAAGATAGCCCTCAGTGCTTTGGAATTCTGTATCTGTGATTTAAACAACCTCACATTGAAATATTGGAATATGCAGAGACTTTCTTCTTGCCATCATTTCCAGATGATACAAGGCAACAGTTGCTTACAAAATATTATAAGTTACCTGGAGAGAATATAAAATATACAGAGGCTCTAAAGAGGCTATATAAATGGTATGATGCTTTACAGAAAGAACTTGAGAATCTCTATGGAACCAACCCCAGAGGATGATGACAGGACAAGTGAGTATGTGTAACACACACACACACACACACACACACACACACACACACACACACTGCATATAGACACCATTATCGTGTCCTTGTTGCACCTGCCCAAAGCTTCCTGTTCCAGCTGGATTACAAACTCTCACAGGGAGTTTTATAGTTCTCTTATGTCCCTCTAAATACCCAGCGCACTTCTGGCCACAGGGCATATGCTCCATAAATCCCCATCCAATGACGAACGTGGACACACTTATGAGGATATCAGTTTCTGTGCCATCAGAGCTTTGCCAGAAAGCCACTGTTGCTTCTAAGGTTGCTTCAAGGCCACCTCAGGTGTCACAGTGACACTTGCACGAGCAGGATGAGAGATGGATCTTCTCCCAGAACCCTTAGGACGCAGACATCCTGGACTCCAATTGGTTTAACGTGACCAGCTGGTTCCTCGTCTCCGCTCGACATGTGACAAAACTAATAATATCCCCTGTCAGTCTGCCTGGAGGAAAAGTAGATGCAGGGAAAACATTCCCCACGGTGCTCCATCTGCTGCCCTCTTTGTAGAAAGCATCCGATTCACTGTTGAAAGTATGAACGGATGGCCTGTGTGTTAGCCTGCATGAAAGCTTTCACACGGAGTACTCTCAGACCTCTTGGGATCCCCTTTGGCCCACTCCACAACTTAAGAGTGTAGAGGGTTAAGAGCTTCATATTCCCCACCTCAACTGCTTAAATGTCCACAGCGCGAGCCAATTTATTTTGCGTTGTTAGATGGGGGTGTTAATTAATTTTCTTTGTCCCCTCACTTTTCTTTTAGTAACATCATTCTTTTTAATAGAAATAGAACCCGGCAAATGTCAAGCTTGCCCCAGTCACGACAGACTGCAACATAAAAACACATTAGAGTTTCTGAGTACCACAAATAGCTACTTTAGGGGGGAAAAAGTAATAGCTATAATTTTATTTGTGCCTGCCAGTGGGCTGCCCCTTCACCACTTTCCTCTCTTTTCCCTCCTTCCATCCCCCCTCTCTTTCTCTCTCTCTCTTTGTAAGTCTGTCTGTCTGTCTCTCTGTCTGTCTCTCTGTCTCTGTCTCTGTCTCTCTGTCTCTCTGTCTCTCTGTCTCTCTCTCTCTGTCTCTCTCTGTCTGTCTCTCTCTGTCTCTCTCTCTCTCTCTGTCTCTCTGTCTCTGTCTGTCTGTCTGTCTGTCTGTCTGTCTCTCTCTCTCTCTCTCTCTCTCTCTCTGTGTGTGTGTGTATGTGTCTCTCTGTGTATCTATGTGTGTCTGTCTCTCTGTCTCTGTCTCTCTCTCCTACACTTAATGAATTACCACTACACAAACCTATCAGTGTCTTTTGTCAAATACTTGGTGTCTGTTTTATAAGAGTTAGCTCTTTGGTCCAGATAACTGACTTCTCTGATGCCCCCTGCCCCCCCCCATGTGCTAGCTTCCCACTCTGGATGTGTTTTATTGACCCGTTTCTTGAAACAGATTTGTGGTCTCCATCATTTTCAAATCATTTTCCCTTAATTAGGTTAAAGCCTGCTTGCCTCCCCAAGCCACACCTAAGTTCATGTGATCAGCACTGGATCAGGGCCAACATGACCTTCCTTTTTCACCTAAGGGAGCTTAATGAGGTCCTGTGTGCCAGGCAGATTCAGTCCCTAGGCTGTCATAGGGAAGGAAAGAACGGAGTATGTTCTAATGTTTTTAAGCCATGTCCAGCTTTCTGGACCCCTGTCTAGTTTTATATTCTGGGGCACATCAAAGGGTCAACTAAATAATGTTGATAAAGGGGGATGCAGGGTGCTAACATGGTACTTCAGAGAGCAACCGTGGACTGCCCACTAAGCATGGATGCATCAATACAGTAGCTGCTCGTGAAGAAATACAGCTTTCCATTTCTAGCCTGAAGTTACCTCTCTCTCTTTCTCTCTCTCTTTCTCTCTCTCTCCCTCCCTCCGTCTCCCTCTCTCTTTCTCCCCTCCACCCCATTGCTGTCTGTCTTTCTCTGTTCCTGTCTTCTCTCTTCCTAACCTCTGTGTGTGAAGAGTGTGGTAGGTGAGTGTTTATGTTGTGTGGGTATGCAAGTGTGTGTGTGTTTATTTGTCCATACTCTTGTATAAAGATCTTGGTCTGAAGTGATCATCTCTGAATTTGCAGACAGACATATAGCATCATAAGAGCTTAGTACAATGAGAGGACATTGGTGAGGTACAGCCTCAACTGCAGTGGAGATCCCAGCATATTGGAGATTTAAGGACCCTGGGAAAATCACCTGAGAAGACACTGACACAAACTAGCCACCTTGGAAGAGGGAACCTAAGTTGAGAAACTGCCTCCATCATATAAGCCTGTGGTCATTTTCTTGATAAATTATGGTAATGAAGGGGAGGAGCTACTCACTGTAGGTGATCCTGCCCCAAGGTAAGTTGTCTTGGGTAGTATATAAAGTAAAACAAATTAGTCAAGCCAGGGGGATCAATCCAGTAAACAGTGCCCCTCCAGGGTCTCTGCTTCAGTTTCTGCCTCCAGTTTTCTCCTTAAGCTTCTGTCCTGACGTCCCTCAGTGATAAACTGTGACATGAAGAATAAGCCAAATACATTCTTTCTTCCTCAAGTTGGTTTTGGTCACTGTTTATTACAACAGAAAGTAAGTAATATATGCCCCATAGTTACTTAAGTTGTGGGAGTCTGAGACCCAGAGGAGCTGTGGTAGCAGATGGACCCACACAGTGAGGGAGATAAAGGATGGTATCCTGTATAGACGCTCCCTTGGAGCCACAGAGACTTGAAGCATGTTTGGATGAAAGATGAGTGACCATAAACAGACTCATTCTGCCTCTCTGATGTTAAGTTTCTTCATTTGCCAACTGATATATTTTACTTGATTCTTACAGTATCAGAAGTAATAAATGTTAAAGTAAGTTAATATAGCTATCATTGTTGTGGGGTATCCACCAGAGAGGATTGATTTGATATGGGTCAGAGGTCTACTAATGTCTAGGAACCTGCTACAATTATAACTCTATGCAAGTGTTCATTTATTCATTCACTGTGTGTGTATGACTATGTTAAGTCAGTTTTCTGTTACTCTAAGGAAATATCTTAAGGTTATTAACATCTAAAACAAAAAAGCTTACTCAGCCCATAGTTTTGAAGGTTTTAGTGCAAGGTTAGTAAGATCCATTGCTTTGGGCCTCTGATGAGTGTGTCGGATGTGTGTGAAGAGCAGCACAGAAAGCATTACACTTCATAGTGAGGAAACAAAAGAGGAAGAGAAAGTCTTACTGCATCCTGAAACTACATGGATGGCCCAAAACCTATAGCATGAAGAATAATAATAAAAGCCTTTCACCTAAAGATTCTATCACCTTCCAATAATATCACTCTGGACTCCAAACCTTTATCCATATTCAAACCATAACAGTTCATATCTATGAGTCTCTGAAAACCATTTAACTTGGAAGCGACTGTTCAGATGGGTAGTTATCAATATTTTGCATTTTTTATGCACAGTTCATTGGTACTGAGCAGAAATGTCTGGAGCCCTCGCTGTAGAGGGCTGGGGCTAGGGATGGCACATGATCAAGTTTATCCATCAGAGAGTTTAAGACAGTATGGAGCAGTGAAATCAAAAGCTCTCTAGATAGAGAAGAGGGCTGTGTCTGTGGGTGCTAGGCTGAGTCATAAGCATGGATCAATCTGACAGAATCTTGAATTTCAGGTTGAGGGACTTTTACTCTGATCTTTAGGTAGTGAGAATCAGGAAACCATTCCAGGATTGTGAGCGATGGAAGGGCATAGGCAACCCATCAGTTCAGGCAGAATGTTCCAGAATTCAGATGAAGTGCATAGCCTATGGAGAGGTGCTAAATACAGGAAAATATAGAATGGTTCATTCTGACAGAGTGTAGAGATGACAGGGAGGGTCACCTTGAAAGACAAGGCTGTTTGGGAGAACCGCTGACCAATGAGCAGCTGGGAGTCTAGCTGGGACAACAGAAGGTCAAGCCTTTGGAATCAGCCAGCGGTGTCAGGTCTCTACTCCGCCTCAACATGTGGGAAAAATATTTTTGCCTTGTTCTGTCTCTTTGTCATATAAAGGAGAAGGAATGTGGGGCAAGGCCTTCAGAGGACCAGAGCCCAGTATATCTAGTCCTCAATCAGCAACCAGTCCCAGCAGTCATTACTTGATGTCATTCTGCCCTTGTCTACCAGAGGACTAAGCATTCTTGCCCCTGATACGCTTTGAAAGAGAAGTTGAATCCTAGAATGGTGAAACGACATATGAACACCCCGAACTGTCTGATGTTGAGATCTATATTTAATCCTAGGTTTGTGCTTCCTGGGATCTGCTCCTTTGCCTGCTTCTGGGAAGTCATCAAAGCATAAATGAAGGCTGTCATTAAAGACAGAGAAATAATAGATCAGGTTAGAATCCTGGTGTAAT